>NW_028274808.1:121177861-121480891 GCF_037043125.1 Eumetopias jubatus | reverse complement strand
ACAAGTCTAGTTACTATGTGCCACCTTACAAAGTGAATACGCTATTATTGACTGTATTCCCCATGCTATGCATTATATCACTGTGACTTATTCATTTTATAACTGGAAGTTTGTACTTCCTAATCCCCCTTACCCATTTTGCACCCCCAACCTCCCTTCCCTCCAGCAACCACAGATCTGTTATCTGTATCTGTGAGTCTGGGTTTTGTTTTGTTTGTTTCATTTGTCATGTGGTATTTGTTTTTTTCTCTCTGACTTATTTCATTTAGCAAAATAGCCACAAGGTCCATACATGATAATGAAAATATCAAAATTTCATTTTTTTTTTGGCTGAACAGCGTTTTATTGTATGTATATACCACATCTTTATGCATTCATCCACGACAGAACCTTATGTTGTTTCCACATCTCAGCTATTGTAAATAATGCTGCAATGACTCTAAGTGTGTCTGTATCTTTTTGTATTAGTGTTTTCATTGCTGGAATTGCTGCATCATATGGTAGGTCTATTTTAATTTTTGAGGAACCTCCATACTGTTCTCCACAGTGGCTACACCAATTTACATTCCCACCAGCAGTGCCACAGGGTTCCCTTTCTTCCACATCCTTGTGAACACTTGTTATTTTGTCTTTTTGACACTAGCCATTCTGACTGGTATGAGCTGGTATCTCATTGTGGTTTTGATTTGCATTTCTCTGATGATGAGTGATGTTGAGCGTCTTTTCATGTGCCTGTTGGCAGCTGTTTGTCTCCTTAGGAAAAAATGTGTATTTAGATCCTCTGCCCATTTTTTTGAAAGGAATTGTTTGATTTTTTTGTTGTTGAGTTGTATAAGTTCTTTATATATTTTGGATATTAACCCTTTATCAGATACATGATTTGCAAATATTTTCTCCTATTCAGTAGGTTGCCTTTTCATTTTGTTGATGGTTTCCTTTGCTGTGCAGATACTTTTTAGTTTGATGTAGTCCCATGTGTTTATTTTTGCTTTTGTTTCTTTTGTCTTTGGAGTCAGATTAAAAAAAAATAAATAAATAAAACAAAACAAAGCACTGTGATGTCAAGTGTCAAGGAGTTTACTGCCTATGTTTTCTTCTAGGAGTTTTGTGGTTTCAGGTCTTATATTCAAGTCTTTAATCCATTTTGAATTTCTTTTTTATATATGATATAAGATAATGGTCCAGTTTTATTTTTTACATGTAGCTGTTCAGTGTTTCCAACACCATTTATTGAAGAGACTGTTCTTTTTCTACTGCATATTCTTGTCTCCTTTGTCCTAAATTAATTGACCATATGAGCATGGGTTTATTTTTTGGACAGTCTGTTTGGACACAACATCTTTGTGTCTGTTTTTATGCCTATACCATACTTTTTTGATTACTATAGCTTTTTAATATAGCTTGAAATTAAGGAGTGCGATATTTCTGACTTTGTTCTTTCTTAAGATTGTTTTAGCTGGGGCGCCTGGGTGGCTCAGTCGTTAAGTGTTTGCCTTCAGCTCAGGTCATGATCCCAGGGTCCTGGGATCGAGCCCCTCATCGGGCTCCCTGCTTGGTGGGAAGCCTGCTTCTCCCTCTCCCACTCCCCTGCTTGTGTTCCCTCTCTCACTGTGTCTCTCTCTGTCAAATAAATAAAATCTTAAAAAAAAAAACATTGTTTTAGCTATTTGGGATCTTTTATGGTTTCATGCAAATTTTAGGATTATTTGTTCTGGTTCTGTGAAAAATGCCATTGGAATTTTGATAGTGATTGCACTGAATCTATAGATTGCTTTGGGTACTATGGACATTTTAATAATACTACTTTTTTCATCCATCAGCATGGATTATCTTACCATTAATTTGTGTCTTCTTCAATTTATCTCATCAGTGTTTTATAGTTTTCAGTGTACAAATCTTTTACCTCTCTGGTTAAATTTACTGCTAGGTATTTTATTCTTTTTGATGTAATTGTAAATGTGATTGTTTCTTGATTTCTCTTTTTGATAGTTCATTATTAGTGTATAGAAACAACAGATTTTTGTATGTTAATTTTGTATCCTGTAACTTTACTGAATTAATTATTAGTTCTAACAGTTTTTTGGTGGAATCCTTAGGATTTCGTATATTTAGCATCATGTCATCTGCAGATAGTGACAGTTTAGCTTCTTCCTTTCCAATTTGGATTGCCAAATTGTGGCTAAGTTTTGGCAAAGTCTTCCAATACTATATTAAAATAAAAGTGGGGATAGTGGGCATCCTGGTCTTGTTCCTGATTTTAGAAGAATAACTTACAACTTTCCATTTTTGAATATGATAGTAGCTCTGGCTTTGTCATATTAGTCTTTATTATGTTGAGATACATTCCCTTTATATTTACTTTGTTGAGAGTTTTTCATCATGCATAGATATTGAATTTTGTAGAATGCTTTCTCTGCATCTATTGAAATGATTATGTAACTTTTATCTTTCATTTTGTTAATAGGGTATATCACATCAGTTGATTTGCAGATGTTGAACTATCCTTACATTCCTGGAATAAATCCCACTTGATCATGTTTTGTGGTCCTTTTATTGTATCATTGTTTCAGTTTGCTAATATTTTGTGGAGGTTTTTCACAGCTGTGGTCATTGGAGATATGGACTTGTAATTTTTTTGTGGTGTCCTGGCCTGGTTTTGGTATGAGAGTAATGCTGGCCTTGTAAAATGAGTTTGGAAGCTTTCTTTTATTTTCATTTTTTTGAAAGAGTTTGAGAAGCTTAAGTATTAATTCTTCTTTAAATGTTGGAATTCACCAGTGAAGTTGTCTGGTCCTGGACTTTTGTTTGTTGAGAGGTTAATTACTGATTAAGTCTCCTTTCTAGTAGTCATTCTATTCAGATTTTCTATTTTTTCATGATTCAGTTTTGGGAGAAAGTAAATTTCTAGGAATTTATCCATTTCTTCTAGGTTGTCCAGTTTGTGTATAATCGTTCATAGTAGTCTCGTGATTCTTTGTATTTCAGTGGTATCATTTACTTCTCCTTTTTCATTTCTGATTTTAGTTATTTGGACCCTACCTCTTTTTTCTTGGTGAGTTTAGTAAAGGTTTATCAGTTTTGTTTATCTTTTCAAAGAACCAGCTCTTAGTTTCATTGATTTTTTTTCTTTTTCTTTTTAAAAATTATTTATTTATTTTAGAGAGAGAGCATGAGCAGGGGCAGGGGCAGAAGGAGAGGGAGAGGGAGAATCTCAAGCAGCCTCCCCACTGAGCATGGAGCCTGATGCCGTGCTCGATCCCACGACCCTGAGATCATGACTTGAGCTGAAATCAAGAGTTGGATGCCCAACCGATTTTTCCTATATTTTTTGTCTCTTTCATTTATTTCCTTTCTTATCTTTATTATTTAACTCCTTTTACTAATTTTGGGCTCTGTTCTTCTTTTTTCTATTCCCTTCGATGTAAAGTTAATTGTTTGAGTTTTTTTGTTTCTTGAAGTTGGTCTGTATTGCTATGAATTTTCCTCTTAGAAGAATTTTTGCTGCATATTTTTTAGATTTTAGTATATTGTATTTCTGTTTTCATTTATCTCTGGGTATTTTTTATTTCTCCTTTGATTTCTAATATGACCCAATAATTGTTCAGTAACATACTGTTTCATCTTTACATTTTTGTAGTTTTTCCAGTTTTCTTCTTGTAATTGATTTCCAGTTTCATACCATTGTGGTTGGAAAAATGCTTGATATGATTTCAGTCTTCTTGAGTTGTCTTGTGGCCTAATGTACCATCTGTCCTGGAGAATGTTCCACTTGTACTTGAGAAGAATGTGTATTTTGTTGATTTTGGATGGAATGTTCTCTATCAAGTCCATAGGGCTTAATGTGTTACTTAAGGCCAATGTTTCTTTATTGATTTTCTATCTGGATAATCAATTGGTGTAAGTGGGGTATTAACATCCCCTACTTATTATTGTATTGCTGTCAGTTCTCCCTTTAGGTTTGTCAATATTTGCTTTACATATTTTCTTGCTCCTATGTTGGGTGCATATATATTTATAAATGTTAATATCTCCTTGGTGGATTTACCACTTTTTCATTATGTAGTGCCCTTCTTTGTCTTTTGTTACAGTCTTTGTTTTAAACTCTGTTTTATCTGCTATAAATATAGCTACACCAGCTTTCTTCTTATGCATGGAATATCTTTTCTATCCCTTTACTTTCTTTTGTATATTCTTACTTTTGAAGTGAGTCTCTTCTAGGTGGTATATATAGATTTATCTTTTTCTTTTTCTTTTATAGCCCTTCAATCACTCCATGTCTTTTGATTAGGGAATTTAATCCATTTATATTTATTTATTTTATTTTATTTATTTATTTTTTAAAGATTTTATTTATTTAATAGACAGAGAGAGACAGCGAGAGAGGGAACACAAGCAGGGGGAGTGGGAGAGGGAGAAGCAGGCTTCCCGCTGAGCAGGGAGCCCGATGTGGGGCTCGATCCCAGGACCCTGGGATCATGACCTGAGCTGAAGGCAGATGCTCAATGACTGAGCCACACAGGTGCCCCTAATCCATTTATATTTAAAGGAGGGATGTACTTCATGCCATTTTAAAAATTGTTTTCTGACTGTTTTTGTATTTGCCCTCTGTTCTTTTCTTCTCTTTCTCTCTCCCTGTGGTTGATGACTTTTCACAGTGTTGTTTAGATTCCTTTCTCATTTTCTTTTGTGTATTATAAGTTTTTGCTTTTTGTTTACTGTGAGGTTCACATATATCATCCAATGTATATAATAGTCTATTTTAAGTTGATAGCAACTTAAATTTGAGCACATTCCAAACTACATTTTTACTATCCCCCTCACATTTTATGTTTTTGATGTCACTTTTTACATCTTTTTATTTTATGCATCCCTTAACTGATTATTGTAGTTTTAGTTAATTTTATTCCTTTTCTCTTTTAACTTTTTTAGTAACTGTGTAAGTGATTAATCTACTACCTGTACTATATATTTATTTTTTCCAGTGAGGTTTTTACTTATGTATGTTTTCTTGTTATCAATTAGTGCCATTTCATTTCAGCTTAAAGAAGTCCCTTTAATATTTCTTGCATGGCTGGTTTATTTTATTTATTTATTTTTATTAATTAGTGCCATTTCATTTCAACTTAAAGATGTCCCTTTAATATTACTTGCATGGCTGGTTTATTTTATTTATTTTTATTTAAATTCAATTAGCCAACTTAAAGTACAGCATTAGTTTCAGATGTAGTGTTCAATAATTTATCAGTTGTGTATAACACCTGGTGCTCATCACATCACCTGCCCTCCTTAATGCCCATCACCCAATTACTCATCCCACCACCCACCTCCCCTCCAGCAACCCTCCCAGTTTGTTTCCTACAGCTAAGAGTCTCTCATGGATTTTTTCCTTCTCTGATGACTTCTCATTCAGTTTTCCCTTCCTGTTTCTTACATTCCACATATGAGTGAAACCATATGATAATTGTCTTTCTCTGATTGACTTATTTCCCTCATCATAATACCCTCTGGTTCAATCCACGTCGATGTAAATGGTAGTATTCATCCTTTCTGATGGCTGAGTAATATTCCATTATATTCTTTATCCATTCATCTGTCAATGGACATCTCGGCTCTTTCCATAGTTTGGCTATTGTGGACGTTGCTGCTATGAACATTGGGGTGCATGTGCCCCTTTGGATTACTACATTAGTATCGCTGGGATAAATACTTAGTAGTGCAATTGCTGGGTCATAGGGTAGCTCTATTTTTAACTTCTTGAGGAATCTCCATACTGTTTTCTTGAGTGGCTTTACCAGCTTGCATTCCCACCAACAGTATAGGAGGGTTCCCCTTTCTCTGCTTCCTTGCCAACATCTGTTGTTTCCTGTCTTGTTAATTTTAGCCATTCTGACTGGTATGAGGTGGTTTCTCATTGTGGTTTTGTATTTCCCTGATGCCTAGTGATGTTGAGCACTTTTTCATGTGTCTGTTGGCCATTTGTATGTCTTCTTTGGAGAAGTGTCTGTTCATGTCTTCGGCCCATTTCTTGACTGGATTATTTGTTTTTTGGGTGTTGAGTTTGATAAGTTCTTTATAAATCTTGGATACTAGCCCTTTATCTGATATGTCATTTGCAAATATCTTCTCCCATTCTGTAGGTTACCTTTTAATTTTGTTGACTGTCTCCTTGGCTGTTCAGAAGCTTTTTATCTTGACGAAGTCCCAATAGTTCATTTTTGCTTTTGTTTCCCTTGCCTTTGGAGATGTATCTAGCAAGAAATTGCTGTGGCTGAGGTCAAAGAGGTTGCTGCCTGTGTTTTCCTCTAGGATTTTGATGAATTCCTGTCTCACATTTAGGTCTTTCATCCATTTTGAGTTTATCTTTGTGTACTGTATAAGAAAATGGTCTTCTACATGTGGCTTCAATTTTCCCAGCACCACTTATTGAAGAGACTATCCTTTTTTCATTGGATATTCTTTCCTGCTTTGTCAAAGATTAGTTGACCATAGAGTTGAAGGTCCATTTCTGGGGTCTCTATTCTGTTCCATTGATCTATGTGTCTGTTTTTGTGCTGGTACCATACTGTCTTGTTGATGACAGCTTTGTAATAGGGCCTGAAGTCCGAAATGTGATGCCACCAGCTTTGGTTTTCTTTTTCAACATTCCTCTGGTATTTGGGGTCTTTTCTGGTTCCATACAAATTTTAGGATGGTTTGTTCCAGCTCTGAAAAATGTTGATGGTATTTTGATAGGATTGCACTGAACGTATAGATTGCTGTAGGTAGCATAGACATTTTAACAATGTTTATTCTTCCAATCCATGAGCATGGAATGTTTTTCCATTTCTTTGTGTCTTCCTCAATTTCTTTCATAAGTGTTCTGTAGTTTTTGGAGTACAGATCTTTTACCTCTTTGGTTAGGTTTATTCCTAGGTATCTTATGGTTTTTGGTGCATTGTAAATGGGATCAATTCCTTAATGTCTCTTTCATCTGTCTTATTGTTAATGTATAGAAATGCAACAGCATGGCTGGTTTAATAGTGATGAGCTCCTTTAGCTTTTGCTTGTCTGGAAAACTCTTTCTCCATCCTTCACATCTAAATGATATCCTTGCCATGTAGAGTATTCTTGGCTGGAAGCTTTTTCCTTTCAGTACTTTGAATAAGTCATGCTACACCCTTCTGGTTGCAAGTTTTTGCTGAGAAATCTGCTAATAGACTTATGGGGTTTTTCTCGTATATAACAATTTGTTTTGCTCTTGCTGCTTTTAAGTTTCTCTCTTTACCTTTCGACATTTTAATTATAATGTGTCTTAGTGTGGATTTCTCTGAGTTAGTCTTATTTAGAATTCTCTGGGCTTCTTGGATCTGGATATCTGTCTCTATCCCTAGGTTGGAGAAATTTTCAACCATTATTTCTTCAAATAAATTTTCTGCCCTTTCTTACTCCATGTTCTGGGCCCTTGTAATGTAAATGTTATCTTAGAGGTCCCTTAAGTTACCTATATTTTGCAAAATTTCCCTTTTCTTTTTGCTGCTCTGTCTGGATGACTTACATTGCTTTATCTTTCAGCTCACTGATTCATTCTTCTACCTCATCCTGTCTGCTGTTGAACCCCTCCAGTTTGTTTTTCAATTCAGTTATTGTATTCTTAAGCTACATTTGGTACTTACGTGACTTCTGTTTGGTATTTAGGTTTCTTATCTTTTTGTTGAAGTTCTCATGGCATTTAGCCATTCTTCTGTTGAGTTTGGTGAGCATCTTCTTGACCATTTCTTTGATTCTTCATTAGGTAGATTACTTATCCTTATTAGGGTCTTTTTCTGAGGTTTGGTCTTGCTCTTTTGATTGGAACATATTTCTGTGTTCTCCTTTTTCTTGACTCTCTATGTTCCTGTATATTAGGTGAAAGAGCTGCCTCTCTCATTGTTGAAGGAATGGCCTTGTTTAGGTGATGATCCTTCTTGTTCAACCTTTCCCTAGCTCTTTTTTATTTCTCAGACAATTGTGGTTGTCTAAGCTACTTGATTTATTCTTTTTTTTTTTTGATAGTCCAAGTTATTTATAGAAGAATTTCAAATGGAATTAAATGCAAAATATACACAGTTCATTTATTCTTGTTATACCCCCATTGTTGAGGGTGTACCAAGCCTGTCAGTGACCCAACAGAAGGAATTTCATTAGCACTAATTTCAGGCTGATTGGAAGCCAGACTCTCAGGCAACACATTTTAAAGTATGTAAATATCTATAGATGAGTGGAGCTGCAATTATAATCTCTGTGGCCTCCAGCCCAAGAGGTCCAGAGGTGTACTGTAGGTGACAGTTACAAGAATCAGGGCTTTAGATGAGTGTATAAGCTCCTTTCTGGGAAATCTTTTTGAGCTGTATCAATGCCAAGGAGGTACAGAAGGATGATATCTTTCCTGCTTATATTTCCTGAGAGTGCCTCCTTAGCCTCTAGATGTAAGAGAAACCTGAAGCCTATCCCTCAGGCTAGAGTAAATAAATAGACTTTTTCATAGGAGGGCTGGGGTTGTGTTTCAGTCTATTGTCTTTGCAGTGCCCTAGGGGTGGTAGTTTGCCAAGAACTGTATTTCTGATTGTTACATTGTTGTAGAGCTCTGGAATGCTATCCCTCTTGTCCACAAAGACTAGGTGATCAAGGAGAATCCCTTGTTTTGATTGTTTGTGCCTGCTGGTTTTAGCCAGGTGGAGTGTAAGGGGCGGGGCATGCTCCCTGGTTTCAGAAAGGCAATGGGAAAATGTCTTGATTCCATGTATCTGTGGGCCTCAGCAATGCCAGCAGGAGAGTGCCTTGTCTCTGTGCATGCTGCCTTTAGGCTGGAAGCAGGAAAATGCTGGACTGCTTGTGCTTGCCAGCCTCAGTCAGGGTCAGGGGAGTGTCGCAACCACCCATGCTCACAGACTTTAGCTAGGTACCAGAAGAACTCCATTCATGATTTCCTGTCCCAGCAAAGGAAAAGGGAAGCACTACAATCACTTGTGCCCTCTGGCCTCAGTAAGTGCCATGGGAGTGTGCCGTATCCAAGCTTGCTCACCTATGCTAGCAGTTTTGTGGAGAGTACAACAATGGCATCGGCCAGTGCCTCCATCATTGGGAAGCTTCTCAACTGGCCTCTGCCCTTCCTGCTGATGACCCCAGATTAGCAAATGAATCTCCCTCACATATAGTTTAGGCACTTTTCAAACTGTTGATTTTTCACTGGGTCTTGGGGTGAGCAAGATCATACATGAGCCTTCTAAGAGGGGAATCTCAGTTTCCTATAGCACTTAGCAACCCCCGCCTAATGTCAGCTCTGGTTGGTTTTCCAAGCCAGACATTCTGGGGGCTTATCTCATCCTTGTGCAAATCCCAGGGGCCAGGGTGCCTGCTGTAGGGCACTAGCCCTTTGCTCTTCAGGGACAAATGCCTGTCTGCTGAGATCCATCCTTATTGTGTATCACTGCACCAGGGGTGGGGTTTTGTAAGACCATGTCTCTGCCTCTTCTCCCCATTGGAATATGATCCTTTTATCCTTTGTTGTATAGAGCATTTCATCGGTTTTCAGTTTTTAGATCTTTTTCAGAGGGAAGTGATGCATGTGTGGCTATAGATTTGGTGTGTCTGTGGGAGGAGGTGAGTTTAGGATTTTCCTATACTGCCATCTTGTATCCTGCCTTTCTTAAATATTGTCATTATTTGAAAACTATTGACCCAGAGGATTATACTGTCTGTGGAAGGTAGGATTCATATAATAATTGTTATATGAATGCTTAAGTGGCCAGTGAAATAGTTTATGAGAATTATTTAAAATATTTGTGATCTTATTTTGCAAGAGTTAGCTGAGTATGTGTGTTTGGAATCAATAATTATCATGTATAATAGAGGGAAAAAGCGGTGGTTGTATCCAATTATCCCAAATGGAAGAACTGAAAATTATAGTTTAAACTGGATTATTTATGTATTTGTTTGTTTTTGCTGGCCCTGCCATTTATCTACTCTTCATAAATGAATTGGGTAAGACTCCTAGTGTCTGTAACAACACACTGCTATAGCTAATTTGGAGACCACAGATAGCTCACTAGTAAATTAATTCATATAGTTCCTAATCCTTATCTCTTTTGCCCCAAAATTCAGATTGTCCAAAATCTCTGGATAAATACATTTCTTCTTAAATAGTAGATTACTTGCTTATGAGCCCAGAATCCTAAGCAGATTTGTTTAGTTTTCTAGTTTCTTAACTTTCTCAATAAAACACTCTTCTAAAGTCTATTAAAATGCAAGTTCTAAGACAGGTTTAAAAAATGGAAAATCAAAGGATTCTATGAAAAAAATTTTTTCTGGAAATAATTCTCATTTGCTTTTTATCAGTAGTATTTCTTTTCACTCATGAATCCATTATGATTCATATCTTTGAGTTGATATAATGAAAACTCAGTTGTCTCAGATAAGACTTACATTAGTTGAACAGTGATTCAGTATATTCTTCAAAGAATCCACTTGGCAGATATATAACTCAATTGAAGTATAGTTATTGATGACAGTATTGCCTTTTCTTTTCAACTTATAATTTGCATTAAACTTTGGACACTGGTTTCTTTACGAATCAATAAAAAGCTTACCAAGAAGTAACTGTAAATTTAAATAAAATAAAATTTAAAAATAAGTAACTGTATACATCTAATATCCATCTCCTCATCTTGGATATTTATGTGTTGAAACAACAACTGTAATCTAAAGTTCTTGTTTGATGTTCCTTCTTAAGCATTTATGACACATTTCTCTATTTACCACCTCTAAAACCTCATGCATTTCCACTTTTCCCTGCTTCATCCATACCTCCAAAAACAGTTCCCTTCAAAGAACGTCCCGAGAGGAACAGCCAGCCACTGATGTTGAGTTGGACACCTGCCAAGAGCCCAACAATCACACAGACCCCGTGGCTCTCATTGCAGGAGGCCAGGGCAGCTTCCTGTTGTAAAGCAATGCAAGAAAATGCAAGGGTTAAAAGATGTCCTTAAGAGTTGGACCTAATCTCAGATTAGCTGCTAAATGGTCTGCGATCTTTTCTGATGCTCCCTGACCTCATTTGAAATAACATTTATCTTTACAAGGATTAGCTGAAACATAAACAAGACATTGCATGCTGCCTAGTATAATACCTGGCACTTTAGGACTCAATAAATGGAAATTAAAAAATGAAAATACTAAACACAGCCATGGTGGTAATAACAACAACAACAATAGTAATAATTTTTATGAGAGCCATTACTGACATGGGTGGTTAGAATTGACTTGTTCTTTTAGACATCGAGGAGTACAGCTTTATAGTTGTATCACATCTTGTATTAACAGTGATAAACAGACATGTTCCCATTAGTTATTTTCAAAGGCTATTTCTCAGAGCAAGACTGTCTGTGGGAAAGATTGCGAGAAAGGTTTGGTTATACCTTTTTACACACGAGGGAGTTCATGTTGTAGTGAGGAATGAAAACATTTTGTAAGCTGAGGAAAGCACTCAGGTTAAAAGAGACAGTTATTGGGTTTTCATATAGCTAACTAGAGATAGAGCCATGCAATCCAATAGTACATTATTTCTACAAATCCCCAAAGAAAGCAAGTCTCAGATTGTGAAATAACTCCCTGTCCATTTATATTCTCTTATATAACCATGTTCAGCTGGAAAAACAACTACTTGCTTGCTTCATCTTTGAGGTTAATCCAGCCAATCAAACTGGTTAATATTTTCTTTGGAAGCTTACTCAGGTCTACTGTGAAAGACTGCTCAAAGTGTAAAGCTCATTCTTTTATACGGTTGTTAATCCAATACTATCCTTATCTTGCTTAAATCTTCTGGCTTGGGATTTATAGTTACCAGGTTGTTGCTTATGAAATAATTCAGTGAGAATTCTTTACAAAGCTTTTCTGTACTGTCTGTTGGAGGTTGTCTTCTTATTTGAAGGAATGGCATGATGGAACAGAGGGAGAAGAAATCTCAGTGTGGGAGTTCAGTGTTTGGAATGGTGAATAGATTTGTAGGAGTGGACAGAGGATACCAGCTGGGATGTCATGGGGCACAAGGAAGATTAAATAATTTAGAGGAAAAGCGGGGGGAATTTTAGAATTTTCATCCAATTAAAATCTAAACTTATGACTGACAGAAGCATTGGCTATTTTCCCTCTGGAAAAATCACATACCACAGTTTCTGGATTTCCGATGACCTCGAAGCAAAAGTCCACACCAGCACCTGTCATATCAAATAAAACTTCTTGGATGGGTTTCTTGAAGTCCTGTGGGTTGATGCACTCAGTGGCCCCGACTTCTTTTGCCTTCTCAAATTTGTCTTTGTTGATGTCCACCCCAATGATCCTGGCTGCTCCCGCTGCTTTACAGCCTATGATCACAGACAGGCCGACCCCTCCAAGGCCAAACACCGCACAGGTGGAGCCTGGGGTCACCTGAGCACACGAAGGCAGAAAACAAAAGCAAAGGGAAACATGTGCCTTTACTCAGTTGGAAAGACCCAAGTCTGTATATACCTTTTATGAGGTATAAGCAAAGGACATTTTCAGATAAAACTCATTGTAACTAGAGAGTTTTGGTTTCTGAGGGTATTTCTAGATGTGGAATACTTTTTGCTAGAGGAGCAAAAAACTACCCGTAAATACAGTTTTAAGTTCTGGGAATTAGCGTTAGGTAGAAGCAGTTTAATGAAATTTCATCAAATCTTAAGACTTATTACCATAGTATTTATTTGATTCCAGTTATTTTTGAGTTTTTAAAAACCACCCTCATCTTCCTGCAGCCCTTACTTTCTCTTTTCCTTTGGAAAGCTTTGCATCACTTACAAGGTCAATCCCGTAGGAAGGCAAAGGCTTATTTTGGGGGGGGGGGGTTCAAAATGAGACTAATTCAAATTGAGCCCCTTCTGTCCTATTTCTCTATATAGGATTGGGATTAACGGACTTTGGGGGAAAACAAAGTACTGCAATTCAACAGATTTTAAAGAAGGTAGCTGGAGGATGCCTCAGAAACAATAGTTTAACAGTAACTCACTCACTCAGAGTGGGATTACCTGACCAATTTGTCTTATATAGCAACATCTCCTCCATCACCTGGTCTTTTTACTATCCTTTTATTTTTATGAGCACTTGATTACCACCTGATACATTATACAACAGAATAGCAGCTCGATGAGTTTTGTTAGCTGCTGAGTGTCAGCTCCTGGAGCAGTGAATGGCTCCATAAATGTTTGTTGAATAAAAAAAAAGAGAATGAACTGGCATATGGAAGAACACAGTAATTTTGCCAACTGTGTTATGTTTAACATCCAGGAATTCCTGATACCTCCAGTTGTGACTGGCATCCAGACTTGATTTGCTACTTACTGCTGACCAAAAAGGAATGGGAAAGATATTGAAGGGGGCATGGGATGACTAGACAGTAAAGAACTCAGGGTTGTTTAGAGGCAGGTTTGTGATTCTTCCTCAGGTTGTATGATCAGACATGCCCAGATGCTTGAGGCTTTTCATCTCCATCGACCAAGATTTCCAGTCATACTGGGTATTAAATGCTCCTCACCTTGGCAGTATTGATTGCAGCACCATACCCAGTGGAAAAACCACAGCTAACTAGGCATACTTTCTCCAGAGGTGCAACCGCATCAATCTTGGCAACAGAGATTTCTTTTATCACTGTGTATTCAGAGAAGGTGCTTGTATTTGCAAAGTGATACACTGGTTTTCCCTTGCAGGTAAACCTACTGGTTCCATCAGACATCAGGCTGGATTTCGACTGTCTGTTATAGACAAAAAACCCCAAAATTTTTATTTTGAATTAGAAAACTTAGATTCCTTCTAAGGAAATTGAATTTTTCAAAAAGAAAATATTAGTAAAACCTTACTTGATTTGTATACAAAGATTGTCCCCAGGATTAAGGCAAGAGGCACATTCTCCACACTGCGGTAGAAAGAGTGTGATAACTTTATCTCCTAAAGAGCAAAAGCGTTATTAGGTTATTATTTTTCAAAGTAAAGAGATAGCTGGCTTTCAGGACTTCAACAAGACACCCAAGAAAATATGATAACTGAGAATTATTTCCACACTTAATGGTGCTTGATTTTGTGGAAAGTATCAAATACTTATGAAAAGAGGGGATGTCTTCAGCATCTGTGTCTAGCCCTGGGCTCAGCAACTGAATCTCAAGGAGCTTGCCTTCCTGTAAATTCCTCTTGAAGCCAAATGATTTTGTTATATAGCCATTGAGCCAAGTCTCATTCTATGTTTTCCACACAACTTCTGCTGTGAGGGATTGGATGTAAAATAGTATGGATACCATATGCTCGTAAAATAAGCTTCTTTATCAGGGAGCAAAGAGTGTCTGTTTGCTCTCCGTTTTATATCAATCCTTTCTTCTTGGCAATGAGATCAAAGGCAGGCAGGTTTCTCTAGTAATGTGCAAAGTATAAGAAAAAGATTAGAATAACTTGCTTGTGATGGACTTACTCACTGACCCATTGTCTATTATTGTAGAGAAATTTGTTTCATATATATTTTTTAAAGATTTTATTTATTCTCTCTCAGAGGGAGAGAGAGAGCCTGCATAAGCTGGGGTAGGGGGGTGGCAGGCAAAGGGAGAGAGAGAAGCAGACTCCCCACTGAGCAAAGAGCCCCGATGTGGGGCTCCATCCCAGGATCCTGAGATCATGACCTGAGCCGAAGGCAGACACTTAACCGACTGAGCCACCCAGGCACCCCTGTTTCATGTTTTTAGTTAAAAACCCTTATAGTATTTGGGCTTTTTAAATTTTTTAGTTTTTAAAAAAGTACACATACATATGGTAAAACATTTAAACTTACACAAAAGTGTAGTTTACGTTCTTATCAGTGGTATCTTTTAGAGGTATAACCCATTTCAAAATATAAAGGCTAACATACTGTTTACTTTCTTTGTAGGTCTTACTTTTTTACTTAACAATAGATCTTGGAGATTTCTCATTTTAGTGATTTTTGTTTAATAGTTGCCCCCGCCCCACAGTCATGAAAAATAACAATGGAATGAATTTTTTGGGCACATGTGAGCTATGGTAGGCAGAATTTTAAAAATGTCCCCCCCCAAGATGTCCCATTCTAATCCCCAGAAACTGAATGTGTTACCATGCCAGTGAATATGTTACAGGGAAAAGGGGGATTTGCAGATGTAATTAAGTTTATTGAGCATTTGACATGAAAGTAGGGATATTATTCTGGATTATCTAGGTAGAACAAAGTAATCACATAGGCCCTTGAAAGGAGACAAGAGGAGAAAGCACAAGAAAACAAAATGATTGCAAGCACGAGAAGGATTTGATATGCCAGTGCTGCCTTGAGACTGAAAGTGGGCAAAAGGGCCACATGAGAAGGAATGTGAGCAGCTTCAAGCAGCTGATGGTGGCCCTAACTGACAGAGGGTCAGCTGAGGGTTAAGGACCTCAGTTGTACAACCTCAAGGAATTGGATACCGACAACAACTTGAATGAGCTTGGAAGTGGATTTTTCTCCAGAATCTCCAGATTCTCATCTGATCATCACCCAGCTGATCAACACCTTGATTTCAGCCTTGTGAAACCCTAAGCAGAGAACTCCATCAACCACACCCAGACTTTGGACCCACAGAAACTGTGAGATAATAAAGTTGTTTTGCTTTAAGCTGCTACATTTGTGGTGTGGTTTTTTTTTTTTATTTCAGCAATAGAAAGCTAATACATGAGTATAGATCTATGGAATAACTTTCTAGAATTGGGAGTATTGGATCTAAAATATATGCATTTAAATGATGTTATATATTGCCATATTCAGAGTTGTACAACTTTACTTTCCATATAATAAGGTTTGAGGTAGCTATTTGCCTCCACTCTGTCAGCCCTATATATTATCAAACTTTGAAATCTTTGCTTTTCTGTTAAACAGTGTTTTCCCATTGTATTTTATTTTTAAACATTTTTTATTTAAATTCAATTAATTAACATGTATTATTGGTTTCAGAGGTACAGGCCTGTGATTCATCAGTCTTATATAATACCCAGTGCCCATTGTATTTTAAAATTTTATTCAGTATGTTTGAGGTTAGGCATCTTTTCACGTGTATATATTTTCACCAAAGGAAATGTATATTTCCTTTGACCATTTTTCTACTGGGCTGTTTTTATTAAATTGCTTTCAAAGAATTCTTTATATATTAGGGGAGTTTACCCATTGTCATATTTGTTGTTGATTTTGGGGGGTATTTTTTATAAACAAAATTTTAAAAACTTTTTATGGTGTTAACTTAATCTGTGTATTATTTCATATCTTCCGGATTTTTGTGTTGATTAAAATTTCCTTCCTTTCCCTGAGGTAATACAATGTTTTCTCATGGTATTTTTTTCTTGTTTTTTTAAAGACTCCATTTATTTATTTGAGAGAGAGAGCACAGAGGGAGAGGGAGAGGAAGGAGAAGCAGGCTCCCCGCTGAGCAGAGAACCCGACTGGGGGTGGGTGGGTGGGGGGTGGGGGTGGAGGGCAGGGCTCCATCCCAGGACCCTGAGATCATGACCTGAGCTGAAGGCAGATACTTCACCAACTGAGCCACCTAGGCACCCCTCTCTCATGGTATTTTATAGCATTTCTGTGGTTTCACTTTTCACATTTAATTCTTGGATTCATATGGCATATTTCCTTGGCATAAAGAATGTAATAGCAACTCAACTTTTTCCCCAGATGACTATCCAGTTGTTTCAGCATCATTTACTGAGTAATCCACATTCTCCCCCTCAAATCTGAAAGCCAAACCAAACCCTGTGTTAAATTTCTCTATATATTTGATCTAGTTCTGGACTCCTTCCCTATTTGGTTCCACTAGTGTGTTCAGCTGTTTATTATATGCTTCATTTTAATAATTTTCAACAGTTTTCCTCAGTTTCCTTTTTTATAAATTATTGTCTCATTTGTACTTTCAGGTTCAGTTTTAGTGCATTCTATTTCTTGTTTTTATCAATATCAAAATAGGAATGCAAAGATACATTTAGTATTTTTGTGTAACTTATAAATAACTATCCCTCCTTTCCTAATAAATGGGCAAATTTTCACCTTTTGTTTCATTTGATCTTAACATTTAAGAGATGCTTTTTTTGGGGTTTTATTTATTTATTTATTTATTTATTATTTATTTATTTATATTATGTTATGTTAATCACCATACAGTACATCATTAGTTTTTGATGTAGTGTTCCATGATTCATTGTTTGCATATAACACCCAGTGCTCCACGCAGAACGTGCCCTCTTTAATACCCATCACCAGGCTAACCCATCCCCCCACCCCTCCCCTCTAGAACCCTCAGTTTGTTTTTCAGAGTCCATCGTCTCTCATGGTTCATCTCCCCCTCCAATCCTCCCCTTCATTCTTCCCCTCCTGCTATCTTCTTCTTCTTTTTTTTCTTTAACATATAATGTATTATTTGTTTCAGAGGTACAGGTCTGTGATTCAACAGTCTTGCACAATTCACAGCGCTCACCATAGCACATACCCTCCCCAATGTCTATCACCCAGCCACCCCATCCCTCCCACCCCCCACCACTCCAGCAACCCTCAGTTTGTTTCCTGAGATTAAGAATTCCTCATGTCAGTGAGGTCATATGATACATGTCTTTCTCTGATTGACTTATTTCACTCAGCATAACACCCTCCAGTTCCATCCATGTCATTGCAAATGGCAAGATTTCATTCCTTTTGATGGCTGCATAATATTCCATTGTGTATATATACCACTTCTTCCTGATGTGGATTCCAAGTTGCTGCAATTTCCTACCTCCAGGTGCTAATTCATACCTGTTTTCACTGTGCTCACTCCTTCTCCCACACTCTCAACTATTCCAGCTGCTTCATGGCCCATAATGATAGGATAATGGTAGTGAGAGGTTTCATTCTCCAACATTTTCATCTCTGTACCACAGAGCCCCGTGGCCACAATCTGTATGGAAGGCAAAGGGTAACATGGTTTTCTCTGTCTTAAATAAAGGTGTTTCAGAACTGTTAATCCTTTTTATTTTTTTTATTTAAATTCAATTAATTAACATAATGTATTATTTGTTTTAGGGGTACAGGTCTATGATTCATCAATCTTACATAATACCCAGTGCTCATTACTACACATATCCTTCCCAATGTCCATCACCCAGTTACCCCATCCTCCCACTCCCCCTCCCCTCCAAATCAAAATCAGGGAAATAAAAATCAAAACCACAATGAGATACTACCTCACACCAGTCAGAATGGCTAAAATGAACAAGCCAGGAAACAACAGATGTTGGCGAAGATGCAGAAAAAGGGGAACCCTCTTACACTATTGGTGGGAATGCAGGCTGGTGCAGCCATTCTGGAAATGGAGGTATGGAGATTCCTCAAGAAGTTGAAAATAGAGCTACCATACGATCCAGCAATTGCACTACTGGGTATTTATCCCAAAGATAGAAATGTAGTGATCCAAAGGGGCACGTGCACCCCAATGTTTATAGCAGGAATGTCCACAATAACCAGACTATGGAAAGAGCCTGGATGTCCATTGACAAATGTATGGATAAAGAAGATGCAGTGTGTATATATATATATATATATATATATATACACACACACACACACACACACACACATATATATATATAATGGAATATTATGCAGCCATCAAAAAATGAAATCTTGCCATTTGCAATCACATGGATGGAACTAGAGGGTATTACGCTAAGTGAAATAAGTCAATCAGAGAGACAGTTATCATATGATATCACTGATATGTGGAATTTAAGAAACAGGGCAGAGGATCATAGGGGAAGAGAGGAATTGTTAATCTTTTAAACCTTTTTACGAGTTTGATACACTGCATTAATATTAATGCATTTATTTATTTAATTGTAGACAGGGGCCAATAATAATTTGTTTAAAGCAATTCAGTGGTTTTCATTAGCTAATTTCAGAATCAAAATGATGATTTAAGACTTACATGGGTTCAGAAAAGACAGCTGTAAAACCGTAGTGTAAATCAGAGGTCTCGTCCTTCATTGAAGCTTGTGGGTAGGAGTGTGGGGAAGAAAGACCCATGATAGAAATGAAAGAATTGGAACACAGAAAAGCAAGGGATGTCTCCTATTATAATTGAAGCCTTAATTTATTTCACAGGGGGGCTTTATAGTTGTATTCGTCATAAAATATGGTTTATGGGTAGAAATTCTTTTTTTAATTAGTAATAGTATTACAGCTGTAAATAAGTATCCTTTGGGCGTTTAGCCTATGCTGTATCTCCCTAATCTTTTGTGTGGCTGGATTAAAAGACTGATGGAAATGAAAAAGAAATAGCAGAGTATCTAATTTTCTTTCTGAGTTGAGCATTGTGAAAAGTATAACTTACAGTGAACAGCTTTGATTTTTGGTCTGGAAATATGAATTTTTTTTTTACCTTTATGCGAACTTCCTTTGCCTTTGGTGGGGCCACTTCTACCTCCTCGATGGAAAATTGTACACCAGGCTTCCAGAGTATGGCTGCTCTGCACCTAATAACCTGGGAAATAGAATATGGGGGCAGAAAGGGAAACTCCTTAGGCCGAAGAGATGGAGAATTCCTATATTAATGATTATTAGAAGGTTTAGTTCAGTTCTACACTCAAGCCAGAAAAAAAAAATCATTGCTTAAATATATGGTGTATATAGCTTCTAAATACCAATTCAACCTTTCTTGTGCTATCAGTTTCTGTATTCAAGTTATTTTTACAATACTAACTATAATTATATAATGCTATACAACAAGGGGGTAGATAATACCAATATTTTTGGTATTATCATGAATGAAGTTGTCCAGTGGCTGTTTCAGCATGAGGATGGCATTTGTATTGTGGAAGTTGTATGTGTTCCTAGGTATGGGAGATAATCAGTTTTAGGGTAGAGGGGTAAGTTATGGAGCAGGGAATAGAGACCATTATAGTTGT
Organism: Eumetopias jubatus; assembly: GCF_037043125.1. Lineage (NCBI taxonomy): Eukaryota > Metazoa > Chordata > Mammalia > Carnivora > Otariidae > Eumetopias > Eumetopias jubatus. The sequence goes on along the minus strand of NW_028274808.1, from coordinate 121,460,914 downwards.
GGTAATTCATCAAATGGTGGTGGTCACTGGCAGACTAAGGTTGGAAAAGTTGTTGGTGGCCAGGTAGTATTTAGGGGTTCTCATTTCAGCCCACTCCTGTACTTACTATCTTCCTATGTTGTTCTACCTTTCTTTTTATAGATTCACCACTACCCTTTTGGAGATGACTTTCACAATCTGTATCTATGGATAAACTTGTCCCTAAGATTTAGACTTACTTATTCATCTCCTATTTGAATGTCCTGTAGATACCTCATACTCAACATGTAAACATGAACACATTAGGGATGCCTGGGCGGCTCCCTTGGTTGAGCGTCCGACTCTTGATTTCAGCTCAGGTCATGATCTCAGGGTCCTGGGATCAAGCCCTGTGTCAGGCTCCACGCTCAGTGCAGAGTCCACTTGAGATTCTCCCTCTCCCTCCGCTCCCCCCCACAAAGAAAGAAAGAAATCTTTAAAAAACAACAGCAACAACAACAAAACATGAACACATTATTTCTTTTTCCTTCCTCCTGTCCCCCTTTCCCCTTCCTCTTTCCTTCCCCTCCCCCAACCAGTGGTAGACACAACATACAACCTATTCCTCCCTCTGCATTCTCGGTTTCAATGAGTGGCCATGTAACCTATTCATTTACCCAAGAAAGAAACCTGGGAAGTAGCCTTACTTTCTCTCTTCCTTCCTCACTTCTGGTCATTTCCTGTCTTAGATTTTACCCTCCAAGCACAAGAAAATATTCTGGAAATTCTTATATGGGATATATTTCTTGCTTTTATGTATCTCCTCATGTTTTATCTGCCTGCACAACTGTCTCCTTCTGTACCTGGCGAATTCTTCTGTAAGTTTCCTCTTAGGTGTCACCTTCTCTGGGAAGCAAAGCTAGGTTAGGAGCACTTTGTCCTTCTCTCTTTTTCTACCCTTGCACACTCTTTTATAAAGATTCTTTTATAATTACTCTCTCTGTGAGATCATGGAAAGAAGGGATGTCTTTGACTCTGGAAAGTTTGATATAGGGCTTGCTATATTGCTTACTGAAGAAATGAAAAAATGAAGAAAGGCAAGTGCTTAAAAGGCATAAAATTAAAGGGAAAGGAGAAGGAGAGGTACCGAGATCAAGATCATCTCCCAGTTTTAGGAATATAGATACCATTTGGGTGATGAGGTGTAGGTAAATAAGTACAGAAGTGGACACAATCATGACACAATATAAAGGAAAAGACTGTACTTACTTTCCCTATAGTACTCATGCTGCCTGTATTGGTGTTCTCTTCACCACAAATGAATGTATTGAGAAAGGAGGGATTCTGGTGACAGCTTTCGCTGTGGAAAGGTCAACATTCTACAGGTCACTGGTTAACCAAGAGGTTGGGTCCTGAGCTTTTTTTTTCTTTTTTTAATAATTAGGCTATTATTTTACCCAGTGCCTGGAGACTCAGATTGTCCATTTCCTTGAGGGAGGTTTTCCTAAGTATAATCTGAATAGAGTTAGCTCAGTGAAAGTGCACAAGAGCTGAAATTATGCAGACATTTTTTTTCTCCTCTCAATCATGAAGCTCCCTCTTAGCATATCTGTTGAATTTTAAATTTGGTCTTTTAAATGTCCAAGTTCAGAATTTCTAATAGAGTTTACAAAATTGTTTCTTTTATGTTGTTTTTCAAATGCAGATATGATTATCTGTGTCTCTAAACTTGAATAATCCTTTTGATTTTCCAAACGTGTGTCACATTGTTGAGAAATTAGGATGTGACTAGACAGTTTTATCTGGTAGTTTAACATAAACTCCTCACTTCTTGGTATGCTGAACTGGTTATTCAGAGGAAGTGAAACCAATTTGCATGAGGAGCCTGACAGGTTTTGGATTTAAGATAAACCTCTGTATGTGGACTAAGAGTCTTGACCAAGACCCGGGACCCTGGTAAACAATGATGGGAACAAGTAAATACATTTCTTGTGAAAGGTCACACCAATGGGCGGGTTTTAGCTAGAAGGGAAGAGAAGAAGAGTAAATGCTGTTCTGTGTCAACTTTTATGATCATGTGATTTTTTTTATCATGTTGATATGGTGGATTATACTGATTAATTTCTAGATGTTGAACCAGCTTTTTACATACCCAGAACAAATTGCACTGGGTATACAATTCCTTTTATATAATCCTGGATTTATTTTGCTAATGTTTGTTCAAGATTTCTTTGTCTATATTCATGAGAGTTACTGGTGTTAGTTTTCTTTCTATGTACTATCTTTGTCTGATTTTGGTGTCAGAGTAATACTGCAGTTGACCCTTGCACTACAGGGATTTGAACTGTGTGGGACCATTTATACATGAATTTTTGTTGATAAATCTAGTATAGTATTGTAAATATATTTCCTGTTCCTTATGTTCTTAATAACACTTTCTTTTTTCTAGTTTACTTTATTGTAAGAATACAGCCTATAATACACATAACATACATAATATGTGTTAACTGTTTACGTTATCAGTAAGGCTTCTGGTCAATACTAGTTAAGATTTTGGGGAGCCAAAAGTTATATGCAGATTTTTAGCTGCATAGTGGTGGTGGGGGTGTCAGTGCCCCTACCCCCTGTGTTGTTCAAAGGTCAACTATAATTTAAAAAAAATTGATCCTTCCTCTTCTGTTTTCTGGGAGAGATTGTGTAAAATTAGTGTTAATTCTTTAAATGTTTGGTAGAATTTTCCAGTAAAACTATCTGGGTGTACAGATTTCTTTTTTTGGATTTTTACATCATGAGTTCAAACACCTTAATATTTGTAGGGCTATGCAAATGATCTATTTCATATCTGGTGAGTTGTGGTAGTTTTTTAAGGAATTAGTTCATTTTATCTAAGTTGTCAAATTTATGTGTGTAGAGTTAATAGTATTCCCTTCTTTTTTTGTATTGAAGTATAATTAACATACATTGTTATAGTAGTTTCAGGTGTACAATACGATTCAACAATTATATACCTCATTCACTGCTCATCAGAATAAGTGAACTCTGAATCTCCTTTATCTCTTTCACCCATCCTCCCACCTACCTCACCACTGACAACTACTAGTTTTTCTCTGTATTTAAGAGTCTGGTTTTTTTCATTTGTCTTCTTGCTTATTTTGTTTTTTAAACTCCACATATAAGTGAAATCGTATGGTATTTGTCTTTCTCTGACTCATTTCACTTAGCATTATATCCTCTGGGTCCATCCATGTTATTGCAAATGTCAAGATCTCATTCTTTTTTGTGGTTGAATAATATTCCATTGTGTATAAACACATATCTATATCTGTATCTCTATATACATATATTTATATCTTTATCCATTCATCTCTTGATGGACACGGGTTGCTTCCATACCTTGTCTATTATAAGTAATGCAGCAGTAATCATAGGGCTACATGTATCTTTTTGAATTAGTGTTTTTGTTTTCTTTGGATAAATACCCAGTAGTAGGATTACTGGATCATATTGTAATTCTCTTTTTAATTTTTTGAGGAACTTCCATACTGTTTTCCACAGTGGCTGTACCAGTTTGCATTTCCACCAACAGTGCGCAAGGGTTCCTTTTTCTTCACATACTTGTCAAAACCTGTTATTTCTTTTCTTTTTTTTTTTTTTTAAAGATTTTATTTATTTAATTGGCAGAGAGAGAGCACGAGCAGGGGGAGCGGCAGGCAGAGGGAGAGGGAGAAGTAGACCCCCCCGCTGAGCAGGGAGCCTGACGCCGGACTCTCAGGACCCGGAACCATGACCCCATCCGAAGGCAGACGCTTAACCTACTGAGCCACCCAAATGCCCCAAAACTTGTTATTTCTTGTGTTTGATTTTAGCCATTCTGACAGGTGTGAGGTGATATCTCATTGTGGTTTTGATTTACATTTCCCTGATGATGAGTGATGCTGAGCATCTTTTCATGTGTCTCTTGCCCATCTCTGTATCTTTTTTGGAAAATTGTTTATTCAGGTCCTCTGTCCATTTTTAAATTGCATTATTTGTTTTTTGGTATTGGGTTTTATAAGTTCTTTATATATTTTGAATATTAACCCCTCAAATATTTATATAGTTTGGATATTAACCCCTTAGCAAATATCCTCTCCCATTCAGTAGGTTGTCTTTTTGTTTTGTTTCCTTTGCTGTGCAAAAGCTTTTTATTTTGATGTAGTCTCAGTAGTTTAATTTTGCTTTTGTTTTCCTTGTCTGAGGAAATATATCTAGAAAAATGTTTCTACAGCCAGTGTCAAAGAAATTACTGCCTGTGTTCTCTTCTAGGAATTTCATGGTTTCAGGTCTCACATTTAGTTTTTTTTAATCCATTTTGAGTTTATTTTTGTGTGTGGTGAAAGAAAGAAAGTGGTTCAGTTTCATTCTTTTGAATGTAGGTGTCCAGTTTTACCATTACCATTTGTTGAAGGGACTTTCTACTCCCCATTGTATATTCTTGCCTCCTTTGTCATAGATTAGTTGACCATATAATCGTGGGTTTATTTCTGGACTCTCTGTTCTGTTGATCTATGTGTCTGTTTTTGTGCCAGTATCATACTGTTTGGATTACTACAGCTTTGTAGTATATCTTGAAATCTGGAATTGTGATACTCTAGCTTTGTTCTTCTTTTTCAAGATTTCTTTGGCTATTTGGGGTCTTTTGTGGTTCCACAGAAATTTTAGTATTATTTATTCTAGTTCTGTGAAAAATGCTTTTGGTATTTTGATAGAAATTGCATTAAATCTGTAGATTATTTCGGGTGGTATGGACATTTTAACAATATTGGTTCTTCTTATCCATGAGCATGGCATGTCTTTCCATTTCTTTGTGTCATCTTCAATTTCTTTTATCAGTGTTTTATAGTTTTTATAGTATAGGTCTTTCACCTCCTTGGTTAAATTTCTAGTTATTTTATTTTTTTTGGTGCAGTTTTCTTATTTTCTCTTTCTGCTACTTCATTATCAGTGTATAGAAATACAACAGATTTCTATATATTGATTCTGAATCCTTCGACTTTACTGAATTCATTTATCAGTTCTAGTAGTGTTTTGATGGCGTCTCTAGGATTTTCTATATACAGTATCATGTCATCTGAAAGTTTTCCTTACCAATTTGGATGTCTTTTATTTCTTTTTGTTGTCTGATTGTTGTGGCTAGGATTTCTAGTACTATGTTGAATAAAAGTGGTAAGGGTGGGTATCCTTATCTTTTTCCTGACCTTAGAGGAAAAGCTCTCAGTTTTCCTCCATTGAATATGATGTTACCTTATTATTATTATTCTTTTGCTATCTGCAGTGTTTGTCAGGATATCTCATTTTACTCTGGGTATTGATAATATGCATCTGCTTTACTTTGTCATTATTGCCAGAGATTTATTAATTTTATCGACCTTTTCAAAGAACAACTCTGTTTTATTGATTTTTGTTTTTCTCTTTTTAATTTCATTGATATTTGCTATTATTTTATTCCTTCTGCTTGTTTTGAGTTTATTTTGCTCTTATTTCTGGGGTCATGAGGTATGAGTGTGAATGGTTTGCAACTTTTCCTCTTTTCTAATGCAGGCATTTAATGCCATAAATATTGGATTCAGTGCAGGTTTGCTGTGTCACACAAATTTTGATGTTGTTTTTTCATTTTCATTAAGTTCAGTGTGTTTTGAAAACTTCCCTTGAGTATTCTTCTTTAACCTATAAAAAGTGTGTTTAGCTTTTAAATGCTTAGAAATTTCCTTTTATTTCTGTTACTGATTTCAAGTTCAGTTTCTGTTATTATTAATTTCTAGTTCAACTCCACTGTAGTTTGATAACACACTTTGCATGATTTATAATTCTTTTACATTTGTTAAGATTTGTTTTATGGCCCAGGATATGATCTATCTTGAGATATGTTTTGTGGGCACTTGAAATGAATATGTATTCTGCTCCCTTAGTGGGGAGTGTTCAATAAGTAAATGTCTGTTATGTTCCATTAGTTGGTGATGTGAGTTATTTTATACTTTTGTCTTCTTTCTGTTTAATTTTTCTATCAGTTTTTCAGACAGGGACGTTGAAATCTTTAAAATTGTGGATTTGTCTATTTTTCCTTTTAGTTTTATTACATTATTATTTTTTTTTTTCTTGTGATGTCTTTTCTGGTTTTGGTATACTGTCCTCATAAGAAGAGTTGGGAAGTGCTTGTTCTCTCCCTTTATATTTTTGGAAGAATTTGTGAAAAATTGACATTAATTTTTCTCTAAATGTTTGGTAGAATTCATCAATGAAGCCATCAGAGCTCGGGCTTCTTTTTTTTCATTTAAGTGTTTATTTAAATTCCAGTTAGTTAATATACAGTGTAAGACTAGTTTCAAGTGTACAATATACTGATGCAACACTTCCATATGATACCTGGTGCTCATCACAAATGTACTCCTTAATCCCCACTGAGCTTCTTTTCTGTGGCAAGTTGATCACAAATTCAATCTCTTCACTTGTTATAGGTTTATTCAGAATGTCTGTTTCTTCTTGAGTTAGTTTTGGTAGTTTTTGACTCTGAGAATTTTTCCGTTTTATATAAGTTATCTAATTTAATGGCATACAGCTGTTCATAGTGTTACAGGATTGCAGGGTTCTTGTCTCTCAGAGTCGAAGAATGAATCTCGTGGACACAAAGAGTGAAGTGAAGTGAAATTTTATTAAGTGAAGGTGAGAGCAGAAAGCAAAGAAGCAGCTCTCTAGAGTGAGAAGGGTCCCAAAAGTGCTGCCACTGAGGGCTTCTAGTGGCAGTCTTTTCTTGAGAATTGACTGGGAAACTTGTGGCCTTGAGATTCTTGTGCTGTCTCGGTTTGAGCATAGACTATTGATAACGCCCTTAATGACTTGATTCTTTGAGGTTTGGCCATTTTCTATGATATACTGTAGCCACCAAAGAAAAATACTCCCTAACATTCAAGGCAAGGTTATCTGTTTCCTTATCTCTTGTTAGCTGGCTTAGCTCTTCTGCCTGCCAGGAATAGTCTCAGAGCATAAGGGGCCCCCTATCTCTCCTTGTCTATACCTTAACCCTTTCCTTATTCAATACTATTCCTTTATAATATTTTTTATTTCTATGAGGTTGGTAGTAATGTCCCCTCTTTCATTTCTGAATCTGGTAATTTGAATTTTCTTTCTTGGTCAGTCTAACTAAACGTTTCTTAATTTTGTTGATCATTTCAAAAGAACCAGCTTTGGTTTCATTAATGTTCTCCATTGTTTTTCTATTTTCTATTTCATTAATTTCTATTCTAATCTTTATTATTCCCCTCCTCTGCCTGATAAAGGTTTAGTTTGCTTTTTGATTTCCAGTGTCTTAAGGTAGAAAGTTAGTTCTTGATTTAAGATCTTTCTTCTTTTTACTTCTTTAAAGATTTTTATTTATTTGAGAGAGAGAGCACGAGCGAGGCAGAGGCGTGGGCAGACAGAGAAGAAGAAGCAGGCTCCCCGCTGAGCAGTGAGCCCTATACGGGGCTCGATCACAAGACCCCGGGATCATGACCCAAGCTGAAGGCAGATGTTTGACTGAGCCACCCAAGTGCCCCTCCAGTAACATTTTTAGAAGTCTGTTTTGTCTAATATTAGTATAGTCTGTCCAGCTAACTTGTGGTTGCTCTTTGCATGATATCATTATCCAGCCTCTCCTTTCAATCTATTTATATCTTTGAATATATAAATGTAGACAGCACATACTTGGGTCTTGTTTTTTTATTTAGTGTGGCAATCTCTGTCTTTCATTTAGATAATTTATTCATTTAATGTTATTATATTGACATATGTATATATATTTATATTTGTTATCTCTGCATTTATCTCCTCCTTTTCCTCATAGATACCAAAAAATGTCTCTTGAAATGAGTACAGTGGATAAGTGGCAGCCATGGGATCTGACTTTAGTAATAGGAGGCAAAGACAATAAATCAAGAGAGTTGTGAGCCTTGAGTAGTCATCTCATTTGGATTCACAATTACAGGGTCCATTTCACTCCACAATTTCTAATCACCTTTCAGCTGACCATGGGGTGGTCTGGTGGGAGAGGGAGAATTCTCACAGCCTCTGTTTTCTAATTGTGAGTGGCTACATGAGGATCATCATAGTATGATCCACTTCAAATGTTAGCTTCTTTCTTTTGTTCCTCATCTCTTGTGATGTGACACCCCCATTTTTAATAGCTGTGAAATAATTCTCTATTAGGAAGAATAATATACATTACACATTGTATATTGGCGGGTTCCCTAGATGTGTGCAGTATTCTAATTCTTCTGTTCTAAATGAATTTGTTTTAGGGCCTTGGCTCATTAATTCATGTTCTTATTTATTCATTCATTGAAGCAAAATTTTTTTTACTGAGCAGCTTTCATGTTTCAAGCATTATACTTGATGCTGAGGTAATGATTATGAATTAGATATTCAGAGAATCTATGGTCCAATAGTGCAAACAAATAATTAATCAGACAGTTACCATACAGTGTTTGACATAGTGTTTGACATGTAATATGTCTAGGAGGAAGTGGAGGATGATTTGAGAACAGAGAAGAAGTATATGTAACTTAAATTTCTGGATGCTCAGAGGCCTTGGTAAATTGTGATTTGGACAATGGCTGGGAGTTAAGGAACATGGAGTTTGGTAGGGATGGGGTTTGTGCATGGATGGGTTCCAGAATAAGGAGAACTAGTCATTGTGTATAAGGGGTGAAATAACAAGATGTGAGTAACATGGAAGATTAATATAAAGAAAGAGAAGAATGCGGGAGAATTTACTCAGCTGGTAATTGGCTATGTGATCCTAGTAAATTACTACACTGCACTTCCCTGGGTCCTGATTTTCTTCCCCATAAAGTGAAGGAAATAGGCAAATGGCCCCAGGAGTTACATCTGCTCATACCCTATAAAAACTAAGTTCAAAAGGTCCCTTTGTATGAGGTTTCTACCAATAGCTTCTGTTAGTGGGGTTGGGGAAAGCTAATAATATTCTAGTCCAGGAATCTTTGTGTAAAACCCAGGGGTAAGGGCACCTGGGTGGCTCAGTCGGTTAAGCGTCTGCCTTCGGCTCAGATCATGATCTCAGGGTCCTGGTGTTGAGCCCCATGTTGGGCTCCCTTTTCAGCGGGGAGTCTGCTTCTCCCTCTCCCTCTGCTGCTCCCCCTGCTTGTTCTCTCTCTTAAATAAATAAATACAATCTTTAAAACAATTCATGAAATTCTACATGTTATTATTATTCCCATTAGATAGATGAGGCAGTAACATGGGTAAAGGTAGCCATTTTGGGTCACACAGTGACTGAGTAAAGGGTTGAGGGCTCCTCACAACTGACTTAAAGATCTTTTATTGTGGTTCTCTAAGCTGTTTCTCACAACTGCTCTCTTTTATACTTGCTCCGAGACCTCATTTTTCATAAAATTTTGCATACAAGAGTCACATGTATAAAATATCTCACACAGGGACATCTTATGCACACACGTACATCACTCATACACACCACTTATGCACAAGAATTAACCTATTTCTATCTCAGAGCAATTCACATACCTTATTAATTCATAAAAAGGCAAATTACAGGTTGTAAGTGGATCTTTTTTTTGGCTTTGTTTTGTTTTGTTTTGTGGGTAGTCAGTTACCATTTTCGGAGTAGAGTCTCTGGTTTTAAATTCTGTATAAGGAAAGGTCAATAATAACAAGACCTGAAAAAAAAATCAAACTAACAAAAGAATCAAATGAACTGTTTATGTGTAAAATTTATTCCATAGCAGAATCCATTTAATGTGCAGGAGTGCTAAGATTGACCTGTGTTGTAGGTGAGTCCTGTAAGGGCAGTAGTGGACTGGTGGAATGAACCCTATTTTATCATGATCACAGACCTTCAACCTACTCCTCTCCTCTGCCTTCAGGGCATTAATGATTTCCTATAACAGTTTACCCTTCAGCTGGTTTGATTTACCATATTCTCCCTCCGCCTGAGGCTCTAGATGCTAATCTCCTTCACAAACCTAACATTTCAACCTCAGAAATAAGTTCCTCTACTTCTTTAATAGTTTTGGGGAGTAGTGTAGTTGAGTAGTTGCAGAAGGTGCTTGTGGTGCCCTGCCTGGATCCCATTTACTATCTGATCACCTTGAATAAGTTAGATGCAGGCATTGTTTTTCCCATTTTTAACTTTGAGGGGATTGAGGTTTAGAAAGGTTAAATATCTTTCATTGATTGTATTTATTATGTTTTTTATTTTCTGTATTTTATGATGCTTTGATATCTTGGAAACCTGTGGACCTGGGGAGGGACTGCTCCTCTGGCATTAGCTAATTGCTAGAGATAGCAAACATCTTACATCAGCAAGTCTTTGATGTGCAGCCAACCAACTGCGAGTCCGCATCCCTCGTCCACCTCTTTTTTTGTTTTTTAATAATTTGTATAGTTTATTCATATAAATAATAAGCATGTTTAAATGTATTATCTTGATCCTTTTATCAGGTACCAATAGTCTGAGACACTATTCCCCTGTCCTAAGTTACCCAAGGGTCAGTTTACCAGACAATTAGGGACCACCCATACGGCCCAGAACCTGTTGAAATTTGCTTAACTTGCCTACCTGGCCCTGCCTGTTCCTTCTTATGAAAACCACAATAAAGTCTTTGGCTTGTGCTTTACTCTAGCTCTTTTTACCTCCTGCCTGGTCCTGGTTATTTCCCATATGGCCTCTATGTTGTGGCATATTCCCTTCTCTTGGGAAATATGAGTAATAAACTCTTCTTTCAAGGCAGTTGTCTCTGTCTGTCATCTTACCATATCGGACTAAATTAAATCCTGGGTACATTTTAAATCGGTGATGCCCTTCTACAAAGTGGCAAAGCTGGACCTAGGACCCAGGTCTTCATATTCCTAGCAGAGTTCTGCTTCTGCAACGTTTATTCTTTATAAATGTCATGTAAAATTGCACTTAAGGCTATTAGGAAATGTTAAGATATGGCTAAAAAACCAAAAAGGTTGAGTTCTTTTTTAAGAAGACAATTGATACTCTTTATCAGAGCCCTGATTACAAATATTTTGTTACCCAATAGGACAGTTTGTGCTAAAATATCTGGGTGTTACGTAATTGGTATACAGGATTTTGAGTAACTTAGAAACTTTTCAGCATGGCAGTGAATGAAAGGAAAAAACCGTTCCGGATCTTTCTATTCAGAATGAGAATCTTATTAAGGGTGGTTTCCTGAGAGTGTTTCCATGTAGTAGGGAGGAAGAAGACATGACAGATACATAATGAGAAGATTGATTGATTGATTTTTAATTTTAAAATGTTTTATTCAGTTAATATTGATAAGATTTTAAAAACATAAAACCCCATGTCAGAATAACAATTTTAGCTTTCACATCCATAATTATTCATGTATTGAGAATTTGAGCATCATAGCTTTTTTAAAAAATTTAAATTAAATTAATTAACATATAATGTATTATTTGTTTCAGGGGTACAGGTTTGTGATTCATCAGTCTTATATATAATGAAGAGTTTTAGAAAATGTAAATAAATTCCTCCAGTGAAGCCAAGGATGGTTAACATTGAAAGAAATAGTTCCAATTATGCTTAGTCATTCAAGTACCAGCTTAATCACTTTTGAAACAGTTTAATTTTTAAAATGAGTTTTTATTCAAATTGGAAAATTCAAACATCTAGAGTTTCTGGAAAAAAACTTTTATAACGGGAGGCTGGCCAATGGCAAAGTTTTCTCTAGTATTTGACATCTAGATACTAATTCAGTTTTATTATTTACATTCAATCAACTCATGCAAAGTTGCAGAAAGGAAGAAAGGAAAGAGCACCCAAATGTTTCAAAACAGCAAAAAATCCTCCAGTTATTTTTTGCAATATATGTGTTTTCCTCTTCATTTTTTGTCTGGGCTGATAAGCTACTATTTTCATTGTTGTAACTGCCACAATTAAACATTAATTTTGTGTTGAATATGCATCAGCTTGTTTGCCAAGTGTTTTACCTACATTTTCTCATGTAGTTCTTACTATAGTAGGTAAGAAGGGAACTATTATTTACCATGTTTTTCAGGTGATAGGACTGTGAACAAGTTTAAATAACTTGCTAAGGTCACATGTTTAGTAAGTGATCTGACAGCAAAGCCTATGTTGTTTAGCCCTATGCCATAGTTTTCTCCACTTAGTCTTACCAGAGCATTCTGACAAAAGTTCAAGAACAAAATAATCTCAACTGTGCTGTCTAATAAGGTAGCCACTAGCCATATGTGCCTATTGAAGTTTAAATTAATTAAAATTTAATTTAATTTAATTTAAAAGCCTGTTCCCCAGTTGTACTAGACATATTTCAAGTGTTCAATAGCTACATATGGCTTGTGGCTACTGACCTGGGCAACACAGCTGTAGAACATATTCATCATCACAGAAACTTCTCTTGGAAAGTGCTGGTCTGGAAGAATACTGGACGTGAGTGTGAGATTTTGTGAAAGGGATTTGGAGTCGTTGTTTGGGGAAGAAGGATGCAAGTAACATACCGCATTAGAATTGTCTGTTATATTCTTAAATAGCAAATTAGGGTGATTGTTAAGATAAGAATTGCGGTCAATACAGTGGGATTTTCTTCTGGTCTTATCCTGTGCTGGGGAGTGGCACAGGGGCATGAGATGGCTCCTCACCAGTTATGGAATGTCAGCTTTCTGAAATGCAACTACTCTGTATGTTACTAATAACGTAAAAATATTAATCTGTTTTTGCTCCTATAGGTAATAAATGCCTGTGGGGAAGGTAAAGATGTGCTTTCTTATTTGAACACATTGTCTTCTATTTCCTTTCACAGAGGAATATTTTTCCAACCTCTTCAACTTCATTTTTTTTTTTTTTTTTTTTGGCCAGGCGAATGCAGCAGATCTAGGTTTCTGGAAAAGGCAATGTGAAGTCAAAGACCTGCCTCCCATAATGTTACCTTTCAGGGTTCTCCCAGAGAGAATCAGCATTGGGTCAAGGAGAGTTGTGAATTTGAGCGTGCTACTCCAGTAATCATACTTACTCTATAGCTCAGATGGCATGACTCCATGTTCTAATTTCAGAAATGAACTGATTAGCATCTCAGTAGCCCCAAATTATACCTCTTTTAACTCACAATCCTAAAACATATTTTCAGGGTAGCTTTATGGGAAAAATAAAATAGAATAAACATGTTGTACCCCACCCTGTCAGATTTTAGGCAAGCTGTTTTAACTTAATTACAATGAGTTTTTCAGTCTTTAAAACGAGGAGGTGTGCCTGGGTGGCTCAGTCATTAGGCGTCTGCCTTTGGCTCAGGTCATGATCCCGGGGTCCTGGGATCGAGCTCCGCATTGGGCTCCCTGCTCTGTGGGAAACCTGCTTCTCCCACTCCCATTCCCCCTGCTTGTGTTCCCTCTCTCGCTGTGTCTCTCTCTCTGTCAAATAAATAAATAAAATCTTTAAAAAATAAAATAAAATGAGGATGTTAGTATTTAACTTGTAAAATGATGTTAGGACTAAATGGGATAGAGTATGTGAAGACCTTGAAGATGTGAAGTATGTGAAGACCTTTAAATGCTTGCAACCATGCAAGGCACATAATATGCTCAAAAATACTAGTTAAAAACTATAGTAATTTCATGTCTTCATAAAGTTAATTTAATGTATACTCCTATATTGACAGGCAGCTCCCTCTTACTGCACCCTAAGACCACATACCATAGTACCAGTGATTCCAGTGGCCTCAGAGGCAAAGTATACACCAAGGCCTGTCATTTCCACTACCACCTGCTGGATGGGCTTCTTGAGGTTCTAAGGGTTGGGACAATCAGTGACCCCTAATGGTCTTTCCCAGGGAAATTTCCCCTCATTGATGTCCACCCTTGCATGGATGACAATGGTTGAGCCAATTCCTCTAAGTCCAAAGATAGTGCAGGTGGAACTAAGGGTGACCTTCAAATTCAGAAGATAAATCTCTATTAGTTATTCAAAGCTGGTGCACCTGTGTTTAATAGGAAAAGAAAAAAGCCACTGTAGTGTTATCTCTTATGGAAGAAGCACTCTGACAGTATTGCTCCCAGAATGTAGTTGGAGTCACTGAAAAACAACACAAAAGTACATTTGAACCTTTGCAGTGTTAAACATAGCTCCAAAGCCTTTAGGCACCTCACTGCTTATGATACAGCCTTTATCCATGGGAACAGTAGCATCAATTTTCCCCACTGCAATTTCATGCATGACTGTGTATTCAGTGAATGTGCTAGTACCATAAAGATGATAAATCTTCCTTCCTCTGCAAGTAAATCTGCTGGTTCCATCTAACATTAATCCAGCGGGAGAAAGACTACTGTTTCACAGATATGTAAAGTGATAAGCAGAGAAATAAAAGATTTTAGCTCCTAGTCAGTACCTGTACCAATGAAAGCAAATTGGGTGAAAAGAGGTCAGAGAAATCAGAACTAACTTTTTCTTCAAGCATACATTGCCCTTATGGAGCAACCTGGAGCCTCATTCTCCATACTCTGGAAGAAGGAACATTAAGACTTTATCTTCTAAGAAAAGAAGAACAAGAAAGTGATTACTGGGTTGGGGGAGGCATTGAATGCAATAAACACTATTGATAGGAAATTATTTATAATAAATGTTACCATTTTCTTGTAATGATAGTAATTATTTTTTGAAGTTAATTCTTATTTCACTTTGGAATGGAAACAAATCAATGTTAATGCAAATGGACCTTCAAAATACAAAATAAAAATTGAAGATTTGTCTCTAATAACATTGAGGTTCAAATGTAATAGAGAGCTAGCTAAGTCTCAGAATGACACCAGTATCTATGGTATGAGGCTTGTCTGTTTGGGTTAGTGTTCTATCCCAGGAGTCTAGCAGAGCCCTGCTTCTAGTATGTGCTTAATAAATGGTTGTTGAAAGAATGAATACTCTAGTGTTAATGCTAGAATTAGTACTTATTATGAGGTATTATAAAGAGCCCAGAATTTGAGAAAAGGCAGCCTGTGTTTTAATACTAGCCATGCCATTAAGTAGCTAAATCAAGTGACTAATATAATTAATTTGCTGAAGCTTCTATTTTTCTCATACACAAAATGGGAATATCTATAACATATGTTTGTTATTAGAATAATATGTGATACTGTAAAGCAGCTTGAGAAGTGTTTGAAATATTAATTGTATCCAATGCAGAAGTAACTATAAATTCTGGAGGAAACTTTATTATAGGTGATGCCTACTTTAGGCAACTTAATATCATGTGTATGTATGGGTGTGAGTGTGTGGTGTGTGTGGGTGTATTAAAAGCTCTTAATCATACATACTTTTATTTTTAGTTATTTTTATTTTTAAGATTTTATTTATTTGTTTGACAGAGAGAGACATAGCAAGAGAGGGAACACAAGCAGAGGGACTGGTAGAGGGAGAAGCAGGCTTCCCACGGAGCAGGGAGCCTGATACGGGGCTCGATCCCAGGACCCTGGGATCATGACCTGAGCCGAAGGCAGACGCTTAACGACAGAGCCACCCAGGCGCCCCAATCATACATACTTTTAATATGTTGTAAATATTTGTAATTTTTAGTTCAATTTGGGACAATTAAACTAGACATAATCTCTATGGAAATGATTGGAGAAAAATTCTTTTCTATGGGGCCCTTTTAGTCAAATACAAAATGAGAAGATCCTGAATATTAGTCTGCTTATTTTTTTATATTTAGTGTGTGAATGCATTTAAATTTTTAGTCAATATGTGATGAGTTTGGCTCTTTTTATCGTGGTTTGAGGGAAATGTCAGGGAGTGTTAGGAAGGGAGAATTTACTGGGTTGACACCGTATCTTGCCCAGTTGCCTACCTGGTTTCACACTGGTTACACTTCTCCAATACTCTGTATGACTCCATCTCCCCTATGGCCCAAAATCACAGGAAAAGCTATTATCTTTTCACTTTTCAGGATGTGCATATTAGAACCACAGAACCCAGAAGACAGAATCTGAATGGCGATTAAATGACTGGAGATAAAATGCCTTCATAAAATTGGATCCTTCAGAAAAGTGCAGTATTTCCTGGGCTAGAGGTAGAATATATTCTTTAAAGCCTGGGCTATGCATTTGAAATGTTATGATTATGTCCATATAGTATAGCTATTTCAGAAAAAGGACCAAAACACTTAGTTTGTCTCTATCTTTATAATTTTCCCAAGGCCTCTGTGACATCACAAACACCATTGAAGTATTTTCTAGCTCTTTGCCAAGAACGGCTCTGTGAGTTTCTGGGGAAGGTGGTGGAGGACCCTAAGCTCACCTTGACCTACAGATACACCTGGATAATACCCACATTAGTGTATATAACCCAGAAAACACCTGAGGACTAGCAGAAGAGTCTCCATAGCTAGTTGAAAGTGGTAGAAAGGGTGGAGACATGGTCAGGAAACAAACCAGTGAGATAAACCACAAAAGGGAGGGACACCACAAGCACGGAGAAGGGAGAGGAGCAGACTCCACGCAGCACCCCAGGTAGGGGGGACCTGCACTTGGAAGAAGAATCCCCATAACATTTGGCTTTGAAAACCAGGGGTGCTTAACTTTCTGAGTTTTTACAGTCAGTGGGTGTTAACACTAGGAACTTTAAAAATCAGCTTGCTTGGCTTTGGAAGAGCCAGAGGGTGGTAGGAAACTAAGTCCCTGCTCTTAAAGATGCAGCATAACAATCCTGTTGGGATACAGCATAGAAGCAGAAATATGAAAAATACCTGGGGTATATGGGAAAATTTATTTACTAATCCCAGTTTATGCCCGGGAGGGGCAGGGATCTTTAGGAGATTTTTCCAAGAACAAAAGGTGGCAGGAACGATTTCTCACCCTACCCCCCAGCCTATATATGCAGACGCCTGCAAGAACCAGTGCAAACACTCTCCACCTAGCTTGTTAACACTGCACTTGGCGCCCCTGTTCTGTGGGTCCACTCCATCCAACCTACCCCATTCGACAGGAGTCTGTCCAAAGCATCACCTAAGTGTGGCAGTGTGCAAGCAGCCCCTGCAGGGGTGAACACTACTCCAAAGTGATTCCTGCCCTGGGGAGAGGGGAGGATAACCAAATACAGCAGTTTGACTGCAGCCCCAATAGTGGGCTAGGAACAGACATCTGGTCTGACTGCAAGCCCAGACCGCCAATGAAAGTCAGGGGACAACTCAAGGAGAGTGCCCTGCAGTTTGGTGTGACCACAGTTCTGGCAAACATCTGGCCTGACCCAACTCAGGCCCAGGTGGCCCCAGACTAACACCTTAACAACCACAGGGACCAAATCCTGCACACAATAGGCAATGAGAGCCATTGCAAGTGACTGGACTGAAAGCAAACATCTCAACCACAACAGTAAGGTGCACACAACACACAGAGACATCCCTGAAGTGCCAGGTTCTGGTTAATAGGGAACATTACACTGCAGAGTACTCTAAGACCTCTTCTTCATAAGGCCACTACTTTTAAGAGCAGGAGACATAGCTGGCTTTTCTAAATTAGAAACAGACGGAGAATTAGACAAAATGAAGAGACAGAAGAGTATATCCTAAATGAAAGAACAGGACAAAATCATGAGAGCTAAATGAGATAAGTAATATGCCTGATACAGAATTTAAAGTGATGGTCATAAAGATACTCACTGGACTTGAGAAAAGAGTAGAGGAGCTCTGTGAAACCCTTAACAAAGAGATAGAAAATAAAGAAAAATTTTAAAAGGGCCAATCAGGGATGAAAAACTCAATAACTGAAAGTAAAAATACACCAGAGGGAATAATAGACTAGAGGAAGCAGAACAAAGGGTCAGTGAGCTGAAAAACAGGGTAATGGAAAGCAATCAAGTTGAACAGGAAAAAGAAAAAAAGAATAAAAAAATGAGAATAGGTTAAAGGAATTCAGTGACACCATTAAGTGTAATAACATTTGCATTATAGGAATCCTAGGAGAAGAGAGAAAAGGGGGCAGAAAATTTATTTGAAGAAGTAATAGCTGAAAACTTCCCAAATCTGGGGAAGGAAACATCCAGATTCAGTAGGCATAGAGATCCCCTGACAATATCAACCCAAAGAGGTCCACACCAAGACACATTGTAATTAAAATGACAGAAAGTAGTGATAACAAGAGAATTTTAAAAGTAGCAAGAGAGAAGAGTTATATACAAGAGAAAGTCCATAATGCTATCTGCAGATTTTTCAGCAGAAGATTCGCAGGCCAGAAGGGAGTAGCATGATATATTCACAGTGCTGAAAGGGGGGAAAAAACCTGCAACCAAGAATACTCTATCCAGCAAGGCTATCAATCAGAATAGGAGAGATAAAGAGTTTCCCAGACAAACAAAAGTTAAAGGAATTCATCACCTCTAAACCAGCCTTGCAAGTAATATCAAAAAGGGGGACTCTTTGAGTCAGAAGGAAAGACCATAACCAGGGGTAAGAAAAGTAGGAAAGGAAAAAAAATTTACAGGTATATATAAACATATAACAGAAGTAGTAGCTTAATTACTTGCAAAAGCAGTATGGAAGGTAAAAGCACAAAGGCTGTAAAATCAAGCATATGCATAAAAATCAGTTAAGGGATTCACAAAATGAAAAGATGTAACATATGACATCATATACCTGAAACATAGGGTGGGCAGTAAAATTTAGTGCTTTCAGAATGGGTTCAAGCTTAAATGACCATCAACTTAAAATAGACTACTATATGCATAGGATATTATATATAAACCTAATGTTAACTACAAATAAAAAACTGGCAATAGATATGCAAAAA
Organism: Eumetopias jubatus; assembly: GCF_037043125.1. Lineage (NCBI taxonomy): Eukaryota > Metazoa > Chordata > Mammalia > Carnivora > Otariidae > Eumetopias > Eumetopias jubatus. The sequence goes on along the minus strand of NW_028274808.1, from coordinate 121,442,152 downwards.
AATAAAAAGGAATCTAAGCATATCACTAAAGAAAGCCATAAAACCACTGGTAAGGAGACCAAGAGTAGAAAGAACAGAGAAGAACTACAAAAACAACCATATAAAACAAGTCACAAAATGGCAATAAGTCCATACCTATCAATAATGGACATGGGTGAAGAATGGATTAAAAAAGCAAGACCCATTTATATGCCACCTACAAGAGACTCATTTTGGACCTGAGGACACATGCAGATTGAAAGTGAAGGGATGGAAAAACATTTATCATGCAAACTGAAGTGAAAAGAAAGCCAGAGAAGCAATACTTGTATCAGACAAAATACACTTTAAAACAAACACTGCAACAAGAAACAAAGAAGGATACTATATAATCCAATCCCAGTAAAGGGAACAATCCAAGAAGAAGATGTAACAATTATAAATATGCACCCAACATTGGTGAACCCAAATACATAAAGCAAATATTATTAAATATAAAGGAAGAAATTTATAGTAAAACAATAATAGAGGTGATTTAAACAACCCACTTAGATCAGTGGATAGATCACCTGAACAGAAAATCAACAGGGAAAAAGTGGCTTTGAATGACTCACTGGACCAAATGGATCCAACACATATATTCAGAACGTTCCATCCAGAAACAGTGGAATGCACATCCTTTTCAAGTGCTCATGTATTCTCCAGAATAGATCACAAGTTAGGCCATAAAACAAGGCTCAACAAATTCAAAAAGATTGATAGCACATCATGCATCTTTTCTGTCCATAATGCAATGAAATTAGAAATCAACCATGAGAAAAAATCTGGAAAGGGCACAAATATATGAAGGTTAAATAATGTGCTACTGAACAATGAATAGGTCAACAAAGCACTCAAAGAGGAAATAAAAAAATACATGGAGACATATGAAAATGAAAACACAGTGGTTCAAATCTTTGGGAGGCAGCAAAAACTGTTCTAAGATGGAAGTGTATAGCAATACAAGCCTACCTCAAGAAGCAAGAAAATTAAACAACCTAACTTTACACCTGAAGGAGCTAGAAAGAGAATAAAGAAAACCCAGAACTAGTAAAAGGAAGTAAATAATAAAGATTACAGCAGAAATAAATGAAATAGAAACTTAAAAAAATAAACAGTAGAACAGATCAGTGAAACCAGGAGCCGGTACTTTGAAGGGATCAACAAAATTGATAAATCATTATCTAGACTCAAAAAAAAAAAAAAAAAAAGGACTCAAGTCGGGTGCCTGGGTGGCTCAGTTTTTAAGTGTCTGCCTTTGACTCAGGTCATGATCCTAGGGTCCTGGGATCAAGCCCCGCATTGGGCTCCCTGCTCCTTGGGAAGCCTGCTTCTCCCTCTCCCACTCCCCCTGCTTGTGTTCCCTCTCTCTGTGTGTCTCTGTCTGTCAAATAAATAAATAAAATCTTAGAAAAAAATGGACTCAAGTAAACAAAACCACAAATGAAAGAGGAGAAATAACAGCCAACACAACAGAAATAGAAGTGATATAGGGGAACATTGTGAAAAATTGCATGCCAACAAATCAGACAGCCTAGAAGAAATGGATATATTCCTAGAAACATATAACCTGCCAAAACTGAATCATGAAGAAATAGAAAATTTGAATAGACCAATTACTAGCAATGAAATTGAATCAGTAATCAAAAAGTTTCCAATGAACTCCAGCACCAGGTGGTGTTACAGATGAATTCTACCAAACATTTAAAGAAGAGTTAATGCCTATTCTTTTCAAGCCATTCCAAAAAACAGAAGAGGAAGGAAAGCTTCCAATTCATTCTATGAAGCCAGCATTACCTGATACGAAAGCCAAATAAAGACAATACAAAAAATCCAGAACTACAGGCCAATATCTCTCATGAATATAGATGCAAAAGTCCTCAACAAAATATTAGCAAACTGAATCCAACAATACATTAAAAAAACCATACACCATGATCAAGTGGGACTTATTCCTGGTATGCAAGGATGGTCCTGTATTGGCAAATCAATTGACATGATATATCACAGCAATAAGAGAAAGGATAAAAACCATATGATCATTTCAATAAATGCAGAAAAAACATTAACAAAGTACAGCATCCATTCATGATGAAAATCCTCAACAAAGGATAGGAAGGAGTACAACATAATAAAGGCCATCTATGAAAAACCCACAGGTAACATCATACTCAGTGGTGAAAAACAGAACATTTCCTCTGAGATGATGAACAAAACAAAGATGTCCATTTTCACCACTTTTACTCAACATAATACTGGAAGTTTTAGCCATGCAGTCAGATAAGAAAAAAAAAAAGGCATCCAAATTGGTAAGGAAGAAGTAAAACTTTTACTATTTGCAAATACAATGAAGTATCATAGAAAACCCAAAAGACTCCACCAAAAAACTACTAGAACTAATAAATGAATTCAGTAAAGGCACAGGTTACACAATCAATATAAAAAAATCTGTTACATTTCTGTATAGTAATAATGAAGTAGAAGAAAGTGAAATTAAGAAAACAATCCCATTTAGAATTCCACCAAAAGAATAAATACCTAGGAATAAACTTAACCAAGGAGGTGAAAGATCTGTACTTTGAAAACTATACAGATGGCCAACAGACACATGAAAAGATGTTCAACATCAATCATCATCAGGGAAATGCAAATCAAAACTGCAGTGAGATGTCACCTCACACCTGTAAGAATGGCTACAATCAAAAACACAAGAAACAAGTGTTGGTGAAGTTATGGAGAAAAAGTAACCCTTGTGTGCTGTTGTTGGGAAAATACAAAAACACTAAAGGGATACATGCACCCCTATGTTTACTGCAGCATTATTTACAATAGCCAGAGTATAGAATCAGCCCAAGTGTCCATCAATAAATGAATGGATAAGGAAGGTGTGGTATATATACATACAATGGAATATTATTCAGCCATTAAAAGTAATGCAATCTTGCTATTTGTAGCAACATGGATTGAGCTAGAGAGTATAATGCTAAGTGAAATAAGTCAGTCAGAGAAAGACATATACCATTTGATTTCACTCATATGTGGAATTTAAGAAACAAAAAAACTGGGGAGAGTCAAAGATGGAGGAGGAGTAGGAGACCTTAATTTCGACCCAAGAATTCAGCTAGATAGCTATCAAATCATTCTGAACACCTGCTAACTCAACTGGAGATCAAAGAAAAGAATAGCTGCAGCTCTACAGAGAAAAGCGACCATTTTCTGCAAGGTAGGAGGTGCAAAGGAGTGAATCCGAGGTGATATATGGGAAGATACACCGTGGAGAGAGGGAGCTTCCATCAGCCAGCTATGGGCAAATGACATAGCAGCAGAGTGCAAAAACAGAACTTTTAGAAGTACACTCCAGTGAGGGAGGTCACTTAGGCTGCTAAGCAGGGACAGAAGCCCAACTGGGACTGTGTGGTCTCAGGATCGATCCTTGGGGTCACAGGAAGCCCAGGGGTGCCTGAGTGTGGCAGAGCCCAGGCATTGGAGTGGGGAAGCCGGCTGCAAAGAGTGAGCCCAGGAGTGGGCTCTCAGCTTAGGGTTACCATAAACCACAACTGTGGCACAGTTAGGCCATTGCTCTCCCCACAGGGACCCAATAGGTGGCAGAACTGGTGAGATGCCCCTTCCTCCCCTGGGGAGGAGCTGTGCAGGAGCATGCCACAGGAATGTGCAGGGTTTGGAGACTAGAAATGGGGTCACATGCCTGAGATAGAAACAGTCACAGGCCAGGCTTTCTCACCATGATTCTTTAGTCTTTCAACTTTAATTTTTTTAATTTCCTTTATATACTTTTTCCTTATAAAAATTTTTCTTCTTTCTTTTTCAACCAATTTCTTATTTTATCAACCCCTTTTTAAAATCTTTTTTAATTTTCATTTTTACAGTTACATTCTATCTTTGTATTTAATTTTATTTTTAGTATTTAATCTTATTTATATATATATATATGTTTTCCTGTCTTTGAAATTTTGGGATACAGTTTCTTCTAACAGACGAAAATACACCCCAAATCTAGTGTATGGCTAGAAAAGAAAATCTAGAAAATCTGTACTATTCACCCGTCTGATCATATTCTCTCTCTCTCTGTTTTGTTTGTTTGTTTGTTTCTTTTATTTTGTTAAAGTCTTTTTAAATTTTCATCTTTACAGTTACATTCTATCCTTTCACTGTATTTCACTTTATTTCTGTATATATAAGTTTTTCCTTCTTTACAATTTTGAGGTGTAGTTTCATCTAACAAACTGACCAATATACACTCAGGAGATAGTGTATTGCTCTGTTCTTTTCACCTGTCTATTTATATACCTTACTTTTTTTGTTGCTTTTGGGTTTTTTCCTTTCTCTTTTGTTTTTTCTTGTCTTTTAATATCCCATTTTACAGTTACATTCTATCCTTTCATTTCATTTAATTTTATTTTCATACATATTTAAGTTTTTCTTTCTTCACAGTTTTGGGATCTAGTTTTCTTAAAAACAGACCAAAATACACACAGAATCCAGTGTATTGTTCTATTCTGCTCACCTATCTGATTATATTTCCTCTCTCTTTTTTTTTTATTCTCCCCGGTTTCAGGTCTCTTCTGATATGTTTAGGGTATATTTATCTGGGGTTGTTATTACCATTTTAGTATTTTGTTCTCTTGTTCATCTATTCTTTGCTGGACAGAATGACAAGATGGAAAAACATTTCAAAAAAGAGAATAAGAGGCAGTACTGACTGCCAGGGTCCTAATCAATATGGACATTAGTAAGATGTAACTAGAGTACAGAAGAATGATTATAAAAATATTAGCTGGGCTTGAAAAAAGCATAGAAGACACTAGAGAATCCCTATTTATCCCTGGAGAAATAAAAGTACTAAAATCTAAGTAAGTCAAAATAAAAAAGGCTATTAATGAGATGCAATAAAAAATGGAGGCTCTAACTGCTAGGATAAATGAAACAGAAGAGAGAATTGGTGATATAGAAGACCAAAGATGGAGAATAAAGAAGCTGAGAAAAAGAGATAAACAAGTACTGGATCACGAGGGGAGAATTCGAGGGATGAGTGATGCCATAAAGTGAAACAATATGAGAATAATTGGGATCCCAGAAGAAGAAGAGAGGTGGGGGGAGAAGGTATATTGAAACAAATTATAGCGGAGAATTTCCCTCATCTGGGGAAGGAAACAGTCATCAAAATCCAGGAGGCACAGAGAATCCTCCTTAAAACCAATAAAAATAAGTTAACACCCTGACATATAATACAGAGACAAAAAAGAAAATTCTGAAAGCAGCTTGGAACAAGAGGTCTGTAAACTACAAGGATAGAAACATTAGATTGGCAGCAGACCTATCCACAGAGACCTAGCAGGCCAGAAAGGAGTGGCATGATATATTTAGGGTGCTAAATGAGAAAAATATGCAGCCAAGAATACTTTATCCAGCTAGGATGTCATTCAAAATAGAAGGAGTGATAAAAAGCTTCCAGGACAAACAGAAACTAAAATAATTTGTGATCATCAAACCAGCCCTACAAGAAATATTAAAAGCGGGGGGCGCCTGGGTGGCTCAGTTGGTTAAGCGACTGCCTTTGGCTCAGGTTATGATCCTGGAGTCCTGGGATCGAGTCCCATATCGGGGTCCCTGCTCAGCGGGGAGTCTGCTTCTCCCTCTGACTCTCTTCCCTCTTGTGCTCTCTCTCTCTCATTCTCTCTCTCTCTCAAATAAATAAATAAAATCTTTAAAAGAAAAAGGGGGTTCTCTAAGCAAAAGAGCCCAAAAGTAACACAGACCAGAATGGAACAGAGAAAATATACAGTAACAGTCACTTTACAAGCAATACAATGTTACTAAACTCATATCTTTCAATAGTTACTCTGAATGTAAATGGGCTAACTGACCCAATCAAAAGATATAGGGTATCAGATTGGATAAAAAAGCAAGACCCATTGTTCCAGTTTTAGTATATGTGCTGCTGAAGTGAGCACGCAAGACCCATCAATATGCTATCTGCCAGAGACTCATTTTAGACCCAAAGACGCTTCCAGATTGAAAGTGAGGGGGTGGAGAACAATTTATCATGCTAATGGACATCAAAAGAAAGCTGAGATGGCACTCCTTATATCAGACAAATTAGATTTTTTTAAAAGATTTTATTTATTTGACAGATAGTGAGAGAACACAAGCAGGGAGAGGAGAAGAAGGAGAGGGAGAAGCAGGCTCTCCACTGAGCAGGGAGCCTGATGAGGACTCGATATGTTAATCACCATACAATACATCATTAGTTTTTGATGCAAAAACTAATCCACGATTCATTGTTTTCATATAACACCAGTGCTCCATGCAGTACGTACCCTCCTTAATACCCATCACCAGGCTAACCCATCCTCCCAACCCCTCCCCTCTAAAACTCTCAGTTTGTTTCTCAGAGTCCATAGTCTCTCATGGTTCATCTCTCCCTCTGATTCCCCCCCCTTCATTTTCCCTTCCTTCTCCTAATGTCCTCCGTGCTATTCCTCATGTTCCACAAATAAGTGAAGCCATATGATAATTGACTTTCTCGGTTTGACTCATTTCACTTAGCATAATCTCCTCCGGTCCCATCCATGTTGATGTAAAAGTTGGGTATTCATCCTCTCTGATGGCTGAGTAATATTCCATCGTATATATAGACCACGTCTTCTTTATCCATTCATCTGTTGAAGGGCATCTCAGATCCTTCCACAGTTTGGCTATTGCGGACATTGCTGCTACGAACGTTGGGGTGCATATGGCCCATCTTTTCAGTACATCTGTGTCTTTGGGGTAAATACCCAGTAGTGCAATTGCTGGGTCATAGGGTAGCTCTAAATTTAATTTTTTGAGGTACCTCCACACTGTTTTCCAAAGTGGCTGTACCAACTTGCATTCCCACCAACAGTGTTAAGAAGGTTACCCTTTCTCCACAACCTTTCCAACATTTGTTGTTTCTTGCCCTGTCCATTTTTGCCATTCTAACTGGTGTAAGGTGGTATCTCAATGTGGTTTTGATTTGAATTTCCCTGACGGCTAATGATGATGAACATTCTTTCATGTGTCTGTTAGCCACTTGTATGTCTTCTTCAGAGAAGTGTCTGTTTATATACTTGACTTGATTATTTGTTTTTTGGGTGTTGAGTTTGAGGAGTTCTTTATAGGTCTTGGATACCAGCCTTTTATCTGTAGTGTCATTTGCAAATATCTTCTCCCATTCTGTGGGTTGCCTCTTTGTTTTGTTGACTGTTTCCTTTACTGTGCAGAAGTTTTCATCTTGATTAAGTCCCAAAAGTTCATTTTTGCTTTTGTTTCACTAGCTTTTGGAGATGTATGTTGAAAGAAGTTGCTGTGGCTGATGTCAAAGAGGTTATTGCCCATGTTCTTCTCTAGGATTTTGATGGATTCCTGTCTCACATTGAGGTCCTTCATCCATTTTGAGTTTATCTTTGTGTATGATATTAGAGGATGGTCGAGTTTCATTCTTCTGCATATGGCTGTCCAATTTTCCCAGCACCATTTATTGAAGATACTGTCCTTTTTCCATTGCATATTTTTTCCTGCTTTGTCAAAGATTATTTGACCACAGAGTTGAGGGTCCATATCTGGGCTCTCCATTCTGTCCCATTGGTCTATATGTCTGTTTTTGTGCCAGTACCGTGCTGTCTTGGTGATCACTGCTTTGTAATATAGCTTGAAATCAGGCAACATGATGCCCCCAACTTTGTTTTTCTTTTTCAACATTTCCTTGGCGATTCGGGATCTTTTCCGATTCCATACAAATTTTAGGATTGTTTGTTCGAGCACTTTGAAAAATGTCTTTGGAATTTTGATCGGGATGGCATTGAAGGTATAGATTGCTCTGGGCAGCATAGACTTTTTTTTTAAAATTTTTTTACTGTTATGTTAATCACCATATATTACATCATTAGTTTTTGATGTAGTGTTCCATGATTCATTGTTTGTTCATAACACCCAGTGCTCCATGCAGAATGTGCCCTCTTTAATACCCATCACCAGGTTAACCCATCCCCCTACCCTCCTCCCCTCTAGAAACCTCAGTTTGTTTTTCAGAGTCCATCATCTCTCCTGGTTCGTCTCCCCCCTGACTTACTCCCCTTCATTCTTCCTCTCCTGTTATCTTCTTTTTCTTTTTTCTTAAAATATGTTGCGTTATTTGTTTCAGAAGTACAGATCTGTGATTCAACAGTCTTGCACAATTCACAGTGCTCACTGTAGCACATACCCTCCCCAATGTCTATCACCCAGCCACCCCATCCCTCCCACCCCCAACCACTCCAGTAACACTCAGTTTGTTTCCTGAGATTAAGAATTCCTCATATCAGTGAGGTCATATGATACATGTCTTTCTCTGATTGACTTATTTCACTAAGCATAACACCCTCTAGTTCCATCCACGTCGTTGCAAATGGCAAGATCTCATTCCTTTTGATGGCTGCATAATATTCCATTGTGTATATATGCCACATCTTCTTTATCCATTCTTCTGTCGATGGACATCTTGGCTCTTTCCACAGTTTGGCTATTGTGGACATTGCTGCTATAAACATTGGGGTGTACGTACCCCTTCGGGTCCCTACATTTGTATCTTTGGGGTAAATACCCAGTAGTGCAATTGCTGGATCGAATGGTAGCTCTAATTTCAACTGTTTGAGGAACCTCCATACTGTTTTCCAGAGGGGGTGCACCAGCTTGCATTCCCACCAACAGTGTAGGAGGGTTCCCCTTTCTCCACATCCCCGCCAACATCTGTCGTTCCCTGACTTGTTAATTTTAGCCATTCTGACGGGTGTGAGGTGGTATCTCATTGAGGTTTTGATTTGGATTTCCCTGATGCCGAGCGATGTTGAGCACTTTTTCATGTGCCTGTTGGCCATTTGGATGTCTTCTTTGGAAAAATGTCTGTTCATGTCTTCTGCCCATTTCTTTTTTTTTTTTAAAGATTTTATTTATTTATTTGAGAGACAGAGAATGAGATAGAGAGAGAGCATGAGAGGGGAGCGGGTCAGAGGGAGAGGCAGACTCCCTGCTGAGCAGGAAGCCCAATGCGGGACTCGATTCCGGGACTCCAGGATCATGACCTGAGCCGAAGGCAGTCGCTTAACCAACTGAGCCACCCAGGCGCCCCCTGCCCATTTCTTGATTGGATTATTTGTTCTTTGGGTGTTGAGTTTGATAAGTTCTTTATAGATTTTGGATACTAGCCCTTTATCTGATATGTCATTTGCAAATATTTTCTCCCATTCTGTCGGTTGTCTTTTGGTTTTGTGGACTGTTTCTTTTGCTGTGCAAAAGCTTTTTATCTTGAAATCCCAATAGTTCATTTTTGCCCTGGCTTCCCGTGCCTTTGGCGATGTGTCTAGGAAGAAGTTGCTGCGGCTGAGGTCGAAGAGGTTGCTACCTGTGTTCTCCTTTAGGATTCTGATGGACTCCTGTCTCAGGTTTAGGTCTTTCAACCATTTGGAGTCTATTTTTGTGTGTGGTGTAAGGAAATGGTCCAGTTTCATTCTTCTGCATGTGGCTGTCCAATTTTCCCAACACCATTTGTTGAAGAGACTGTCTTTTTTCCATTGGACATTCTTTCCTGCTTTGTCAAAGATAAGTTGACCATAGAGTTGAGGGTCCATTTCTGGGCTCTCGATTCTGTTCCATTGATCTATGTGTCTGTTTTTGTGCCAGTACCATACTGTCTTGATGATGACAGCTTTGTAATAGAGCTGGAAGTCCGGAATTGTGATGCCGCCAGCTTTGCTTTTCTTTTTCAATATTCCTCTGGCTATTCGGGGTCTCTTCTGGTTCCATACAAATTTTAGGATTATTTGTTCCATTTCTTTGAAAAAAGTGGATGGTATTTTGATGGGGATTGCATTGAATGTGTAGAATGCTCTAGGTAGCATTGACATCTTCACAATGTTGGTTCTCCCAATCCATGAGCATGGAACGTTTTTCCATTTCTTTGTGTCTTCTTCAATTTCTTTCATGAGTATTTTAGAGTTTTCTGAGTACAGATCCTTTGCCTCTTTGGTTAAATTTATTCCTAGGTATCTTATGGTTTTGAGTGCAATTGTGAATGGGATCGACTCCTTGATTTGTCTCTCTTCTGTCTTGTTGTTGGTGTATAGGAATGCCACTGATTTCTGTGCATTGATTTTATATCCTGCTACTTTACTGAATTCCTGTATGAGTTCTAGCAGTTTTGGGGTGAGTCTTTTGGGTTTTCCACATACAGTATCATATCATCTGCAAAGAGTGAGAGTTTGACTTCCTCTTTGCCGATTTGGATGCCTTTGATTTCTTTTTGTTGTCTGATTGCTGTGGCTAGGACTTCTAATACTATGTTGAATAGCAGTGGTGAGAGTGGACATCCCTGCCGCATTCCTGACCTTAGGGGAAAAGCTCTCGCCTTTCCCCATTGAGAATGATATTCGCTGTAGGTTTTTCATAGATGGCTTTTATGATATTGAGGTATGTACCCTCTATCCCTATACTCTGAAGAGTTTTGATCAAGAAAGGATGCTGTACTTTGTCAAATGCTTTTTCTGCATCTATTGAGAGGATCATATGATTCTTGTTCTTTCTTTTGTTAATGTATTGTATCACGTTGATTGATTTGCGGATGTTGAACCAGCCTTGCAGCCCAGAGATAAATCCCACTTGGTCGTGGTGAACAGCATAGACATTTTAACAATGTTTATTCTTCTGATCCATGAACATGGAATGTTTTTCCATCTTTTTGTGTCTTCTTCAATTTCTTTCATGAGTGTTCTATAGTTCCTAGAGAATAGATCCTTTGCCTCTTTGGTTAGGTTTATTCCAAGGTATCTTATGGTTTTTGGTGCTATTGTGAATGGAATTGTTTCTCTAATTTCTCTTTCTACTGTTGCATTGTTATTGTATAAGAAAGCAACTGATTTCTGTGCATTGATTTTGTATCCTGCCACATTACTATACTCTGAAGAGTTTTAATCAGGAAAGGATGCTGTATTTTGTCAAATGCTTTTTCTGCATCAATTGAGAGGACCATATAGTTCTTCTCTCTCCTCTTATTAATGTGTTCTATCACATTGATTGATTTACGAATGTTGAACCACCCTTGCATCCTGGGGATAAATCCCATTTGATTGTGGTGGATGATCCTTTTAATGTATTGTTGGATCCTATTAGCTAGGATTTTGTTGAGGATTTTGGAATCCATGTTCATCAGGGATATTGGTCTGAAATTCTCCTTTTGGATGGGGTCTTTGCCTGGTTTGGGGATTAAGGTAATGCTGGCCTCATAGAATGAGTCTGGAAGCTTTCCTTCTGTTTCTATTTTTTGAAACAGCTTCAGGTGAATAGGTACTATTTCTTCTTTGAATGTTTGGTAGAATTCCCCAGGGAAACCATCAGACTGTGGACTCTTGTTTTTTGGGAGGTTTTTGATCACTGCTTCAATCTCGTTACTGGTTATTGGCCTATTCAGGTTGTCAATTTCTTCCTGTTTCAGTCTTGGCAGCTTATAGGTTTCCAGGAAGGCCTCCATTTCATCCAGATTGCTGGGTTTATTGGCATATAGTTGTTGATAATAATTTCTAATAATTGTTTCTATTTCCTTGGTATTTGTCGTGATCTCTCCCCTTTCATTCATAATGTTATTAATTTGAGCCCTTTCTCTTTTCTTTTGGATAAGTCTGGCCAGTGATTTCTCGATTGTATTAATTCTTTCAAAGAACCAACTTCTAGTTTTGTTGATCTGATCTACTGTGTTTCTGGTTTCTAATTCATTGATTTCTGCTCTAATTTTAATTATTTCTCTTCTAATGCATGGCTTAGGCATCATTTGTTGCTTTTTCTCTAGTTCTTTAAGGTGTAGAGTTAGTTGGTGAATTCGGGATTTCTCTGTTCTAGCTATTGTCTTCACAATTGCTAGCCTGAATTCCATCTCTGGTATCTTGTTTATATCTGAATCCATTTGTAAATCTGTGGCATAAGTCATAATCTCTGAGTCTTTCCTATTTTGGGGGTTCCTCCTCCTAGTCATTTTCTTGAGGGCTGGTTGAGGGAATGTATAGAGTCCAAATCACTGACCACAACCCAAGTAAGATGCACCTATTTTCTAGGGACCTTAGGGTTGCTGGCCTCTTATTCTCCCAGCCTGTCTTCTGGGGGAGGGGCCTGCCATGCAGTTACTCAGGCAACCCTGTTTGGGCAGAGTTGCCCTGCCCCCTATGGTGGGGCATACACTCAGTGAAAACTGGTTTTTGGGGGCTTTTGTTCACTGGCGGCTTTCCCTGGTGGCTTTCCACGTCTCTTCCGAAAGTCAGAGCAGAAGAGATCATTTCCCACCCTCTGCCTCAGAGCAGAGATCGCAGTCTGTTCTTCAGTGAGCTCTCCATGCCACACTATCTCCGTTTCTGTTCGCGCTGCTATAAACTGCAGTCCTGGGTTGTGCACCCCTCAGCAATACTCCCAGTCCTCGCCTCCAGGTCGGAGCTCATCTCTGCTCTTTGGCTTCTAAAACCGCCAGCTTCCCCCAGTTCGTACACGCGACCCGGCTGCTCCAGTTTTCCTCTAAAGTCCTTTCCCTGCCATTACTGGTCTGTGAGTCTGTGCCCTATCCCCAGCACAGGAGGCTATTGCTCACTGGCTGTAGGATCCCCATGGCCAGTCTCCCTCCTGCTGCTGTTTATCCTCCGATATCTGCCCGCGGAATCACGGCTCCCCGCTTCATACATCGAAACCAACCACCTGCGGTATTCTGTTTATAGAGATCTATATCTTCTTACATCTCAGGCTGATTTCATGGGTGTTCAGCTGGTAGATATCCAGCTCAATTCCGGAGACCAGTTGGAATAGGGTCCCCTACTCCTCCACCATCTCCCCCCACAAATTAGATGTTTAAACCAAAGACTGTAATAAGAGATGAAGAAGGACACTGTGTCATAATTAAAAGGGTCTGTTCAACAAGAAGATCTAACAATTGTAAATATTTATGCTCTTAACATGGGAACAGCCAATTATATAAGCCAATTAATAACAAAATCAAAGAAACACATTAATAATAATACAATAATAGTTGGGGACTTTAATAACCCCCTCACTACAATGGACAGATCATCTAAGCAGAAAATTAACAGGAAATAAGGACTTTGAATGACACACTGGACCAGTTGTCTTCACAGATATATTCAGAACATTCCATCCAAAGCAACAGAATACACATTCTTCTTGAGTGCACATGGAACATTCTCCAGAATAGTTCACATCCTGGATCACAAATTAAATCTCAGCTGGTACTAAAAGATTGGGATCATTCCCTGCATATTTTCAGAGCAAAAAGCTTTGAAACTGGTACTCAATCACAAGAGGAAAGTTGGAAAGAACTCAAATACATGGAGGCTAAAGAGCATCCTACTAAAAAATGAATGGGTCAGCCAGAAAATTAAAGGAGAATTAAAAAATTCATGGAAACAAATAAAATTGAAAATACAACAGTTCAAAATCTTTGGGATGCTGCAAAGGTGGTCCTTAGAGGGACATATTTAGCAATAGGAGGCTTTCTCAAGAAATAAGAAAGCTCTCAAGTACACAGCCTCACTCTACACAGAACAGCAAATAAAGCCTAACCCCACAGGAGAAAAAAAATAAAGATTAGAGAGGAATCAATGAAATAGAAACCAAAAGAACAGTAGAACAGATCAAAGAAACTAGGACCTGGTTCTTTGAAAGAATTAATAAGCTTGATAAACCCCTAGCCAGACTTATCAAAAAGAAAATAGAAAGGACACAAATAAATAAAATCATGAATGAAAGAGGAGACATCACAACCAGCATCGAAGAAATACAAACAAGTAGAAGAGAATTATTATAAGCAATTATATGCCAACAGATTAGGCAATCTGAAAGAAATGGATGCATTCCTAGAGATGTATAAATTACAAAAATTGAACCAGGAAGAAACAGAAAAGCTGAGCAGACCCATAACCAGCAATGAAATTGAAACGGTAATCAAAAATCTCCAAACTAACAAGAGCCCAGGGCTAGATGGCTTCCCAGGGGAATTCTATCAAACATTTAAAAAAAATTAATACCCATTTTTCTGAAGCTGTTTCAAAAAATCGAAATGGAAGGAAAACTTCCAAACTCATTCTATGAGGCCAGCATTACCTTGATCCTAAAACCAAAGACTCCACCAAAAAGGAGAATTACAGACCAATATCCCTGATGAACATGGATGCAAAAATTCTGCCAAAATACTAGCCAATAGGATCCAACATTTCATTAAAAGGATTATACACCACGACCAAGCAGGATTTATTCCTGGGTTGCAAGGATGGTTCGACATCCACAAATCAATCAGTTTGATACACTATGTAAATAAAAGAAAGGACAAGAACCATATAATCTTCTCGATAGAGGCAGAAAAAGCATTTGACCAAATACAGCATCATTTTTTGATCAAAACTCTTCACAGTATAGGGATAAAGGGTACATACTTCAATATCATAAAAATCATCTGTGAAAAACCCACAGTGAGTATCATTCTCAATGGGGAAAAACTGAGGACTTTTTCCCTAAGGTTAGGAACATGGCAAGGATGTCCACCATCACCACTGCTGTTCAACATAGTATAGAAGTCCTAGCCTCGGCATTCAGACAACAAAAAGAAATAAAAGGCATCCGAATTGGCAAAGAAGAAGTCAAACTGTCACTCTTTGCAGAGGATATGATAGTCTATGTGGAAAACCCAAAAGACTCCACCCCAAAATTGCTAGTACTGATACAGGAACTCAGTAAGTGGCAGGATATAAAATCAATGCACAGAAATCAGTTACATTTCTATACACCAGCCTTGAGACAGAAGAAAGAGAAATTAAGGAGTCAATCTCATTTACAATTGCACTCAAAACCATAAGATACCTGGGTGGTCCTCAGAGGGATGTATTTATCTGGTTACCAAATAACCAATTTATTTGGTTAGAATAAACCTAACCAAAGTGGCAAAGGATCTGTACTCTGAAAACTATAGAATACTTATGAAAGAAATTGAGGAAGACACAACGAAATGGAAAAACATTCCATGCTCATGGATTGGAAGAACAAATATTGTTAAAATGTCTCTGCTACCCAAAGCAATCTACACATTCAATGCAATCTCTATCAAAATACCATAAGCATTTTTCTCAGAGTTGGAACAAACCATCCTAAAGTTTGGATGGAACGAGAAAGACCCCAAATAGCCAAAGGAATGTTGAAAAAGAAAAGAAAACCAAAGCTGGTGGCATCACATTCCAGACTTAATTTTGTTATTAATTGGTTTATAGACTTTGCTCCTCCCAAGTTAGGGACATAAGTATCTATAATTGTTAGATCATCCTATTGGATAGATCCCTTTATTATGATACAGTGTCCTTCTTCATCTTTTATTACAGTCTTTGGTTTAAAATCTAGTTTGTCTGATATAAGGATGGCTACTCCAACTTTCTTTTGATGTCCATTAGCATGATAAATCGTTCTCTACCCCCTTACTTTCAATCTAGAGGTGTTTTTGGGTCTAAAATGAGTCTCTTTCAAGCAGCATATCAATGGGTCTTATTTTTTTTAATCCATTCTGATACCCCATGTCTTTTGATTGGAGCATTTAGTCCATTTACATTCAGAGTAATTATTGAAATATATGAATTTAGTGCCATTGTGCTACTTGTAAAGTCACTGTTCCTTTAGATTGTCTCTGTTTCTTTCTAGCCTTTGTTAATTTTGGGCTCTTTCTCTGCTCAAAGGATCACCCTTTAATATTTCTTGCAGTGCTGGTTTGTGTTCACAAATTCCTTTAGTTTTTGTTTGTCTTGGAAACTCTTTATCTCTCCTATTTTGAATGACAGCCTTGCTGGATCAAGTATTCTTGGCTTCATATTTTTCCCACTTAGCACCTTGAATATATCATGCCAGTCCTTTCTGGCCTGTCAGGCCTCTGTGGACAGGTCTTTATGTCTACCATTGTAGGTTAAGGACCTCTTGTCCAGAGCTGCTTTCAGGCTTTTCTCTTTATCATTGTAATATACAAGCTTCACTATAATATGTTGAGGTGTTGATCTATTTTTGTTGATTTTGAGGTGGGGAGTCCCTGTGCCTCTTGCACTTGAATGCCTCTTTAGTTCCCCAGATTAGGGAAGTTTTCAGCTATAATTTGTTCAAATAAAACCTCTGCCCCTTTTTCCTGCTCCTCTTCTTTTTGGGACTCCTGAAATAACAGATGTTATTTTGCTTTATAGAATTGCTGAGTTCCTTAAGTTTACCTTCATGATCTAACAGGTTTCTTTTCCCCTCTTTTCACCTTCCATATTTTGCATAATTTTATCTTCTATACCACTGATTTGCTCTTCTGATTCATTCATCCTTGTTTTTATGCCTCTACTTGGGACTGCATCTCAGTAATAGTATTTTTAATTTTGGCCTGACTAGGTTTTAGTTCCTTTATCTCTATTGTTAAGGGGTTCTGTAGTGTCTTCTATGCTTTTTCAAGCCCAGCTAGTATCTCTATAATCTTTGTGTTAAATTCTAGTTCAGACATCTTATTAATAAGTGTATTGATTAAGTTTCTTCCTGTGAGTACTACCTCCTCTTCTTTCTTTTGGAGTAAATGTCTCTGTCTCATCATTTGGTCCAGAAAAGAAAGGAAGAAAGAAAAAGAAAAAGAAAAATAACACCAACAATAATAACAACAACAACCACAACAAAAACTTCAGGAAGTTTCTGGTGTATGCTGTGTACACTGTGTTGTTGCGTTTGTCTGCTCTTTCCCCCTGGTCCTTCCTCTACAGAGTTCCTCCTTGCTTGTAGTGGGGAGTGTTTGGACCTTTAATTAGGTGTGCTTTGGTTTGTTTGTTAAGATAAGCTCAGAAGAGAAAAACAACAAAAAGTCTTGATCCAATATAAGAGAAAAGTTAAAGGAACAAAAATGCAAACAGACAAACAAAAAACTATAAGCCTGATTCCAAAGAATAAGAAAGAAAGAAGAAAAAAAAAAAAAAAAGGAAGAAAACAAGGGGGGAAAAAAAAGCCTGATTTGAAAAATAATAGAAGGAAACAAATAAACCAACAAATGATTGATTATAAGCCTGATACCAAAAAAAGGATAAAATGGAAGAAAATAAAAGAAAAATAAGAAATAAGAAATAAAAAAATAAAGAAGTTAAAAGTTTTAAAAATCAAGGAAATAAAAGAAGCAAACCTGATCCTATTTCCACCAGAAGCTAATGTTTTTTGGAGCATTCTTTAATCAGTAGACTTGGTAGATGCAGGGGCCTGTGTTGCTCTTCTGAGGGAGAGGCCTGCTGGGCAGGTTCACAAGCAGAGGTGCCTTTGTAAAGATGCCCCTGACAGGTGCAGGGGGGCAGGATCTAGTGTAGGGGACTCCAGCCTCCACTGGAGGTGCTGTGTTTCTCTTTGATGTCTGACTGTGCTGGTGGGTGGGAGGAGAGAGAGGTGGTGGAGGAGGAATATGGCGTCCCCTCATCCTTTCATCACCAGAGAGGGGAACTCCTGACCACCGATGTTCAGGAGGCCCTCTTAGAAGGTCAAATGATCTCCTGTGCGTTGGGCTTTTGTCACTTTCCTGCCCTTAATCTGTCTGTGCCTATGCCGTTGGTTTGCCCAGTGCCATGTGTTTTATCTCTAGCGGGTGGCTGGGATTCAAAACTCCAAGTTTATAGGGCCTGGCAAGGCCCACCTGTTGGCCCATTCCCCTCCCCCAGAGGAGAACCTTGCAGTGTACCTGACACTGTCCTGTTCCAGAAAAGCAGTCACACAGTTCACACAGAGGCTAGAGTTTATTGTGAGGCTCAGTGGAAAGCTGGAACCAGGTTATCTACCATCTGTGGGTGACTCAGTCCCCTACCCCGTTCTGTCCCAGAAAAGCAGTCACAGAGGCTTGAGCCTGTTGCGGCAGACAGCGAAAAACAGCAGCCAGGTTATCTGCAGTCTGCCCGTGTCTCTGCTCTTTGCTCAGTTCTGTCCCAGAAAAGTAGCTGCTTTGGGTGGTTTAAGCCTATTGTGACTCACAGCGAAGAGTTAAGAGGTTTTCTGCCCTCTGCACACACCTCTGGCCCTGCTGTTGAGCACGACTCACTGGCTCCTGGCTGGCCTTTTGTCCTTGGAGAGGCAAAATACACTCTTCCAAATATACTACGAGAAGAGGAGACCTCTCTCTGTGTGTGACCCAGGGGAGCTCCTCACTGGGGCTTATTGTGTGATCCCTACCCTCTATGCTTACTCTGTTCTGCTCTCTCTCTCCCTCTCCCTGACTTTGCTCTGTGAAAGGGTTCCCTCCCCTTCCTGGTCCCACCACTTTCCTCTCCCCCAATTCATGGCTCCAAACTTCACATCTGCCACAATGTCTCTCTCCAACTGTGCAGATTGATTTCTTAATCCTCAGGTCATATTCCTAGTTGTTCAAAATAGTTGGATATTGATCTAGCTGTGTTTGAGGGATGAGGCAAGCTCAGGTTCCCCTGCTACTCCATCTCCTGCATGAATTCTTGATTGCATAAGCCAGTAACATTTCTGTGACTTTGCAAGCCTGCTTTTAACTTTTCTTTTAATGGGGATGGAGCAGAATTTTGAGATCCATGGTCATCTCCCCATATATTAATCCTCATCTGCAGCCAAATTATTCTAATCCTCAAAAGAATTTTTCCAGGAGAGATGTTTCCATCTCTAAAGATTTGCCTTCCTTTGCAATAAAAGACTATTTGAAAGAATTTTCTGGAAGCTGTTTTATTTTTATCTCCTTTGGTCTTCATTCATTCTACACATATTTTATTTTGTATCTACTCTGTGCCTAATCCTTTGCTAGGCACTGGTAATCTATGGTGAACTTGATGAATAAAATCTTTGATCACAAGAAGGATTCACTCTAGTGGAGAGGGAGGGCAGGGGGGGAGGCACTGAACAAGTTAAACATACATAAATCAATAATTTCTTATAGAGGTAAGTGCTATGAAACTGGGTATTGAGGCAGGCACTTGAGGGTGAAGTGTTTGATAGGGTGTCAGGGAAGCCTTCTTTGAAGAGATGATAATTAAACTGAGACCTGACTGACTAGAAGGAGGCAGCTTTGCAGAGTTCTGGGAGGAAAACATTCTAGGCAGAAAGTTTTCCCTTGATAATTCGTTACTTTAGTTTTCGATTTCTTGAGTCAACTTTAAATAATTATGTTTTCTCAGAAAATCATTTATTTATCAAGAATTACAAACATATGTCCATAAAAATCTACTTGGCATTTTCTTGTAATGAAAAGAAAATGTCTGTCTTTGGTTAGTCCTTTTCTTACTCTTAATCCTCTGTATTTGTGTTGTCTCTCTTGATTTGTTTTGCTCAAGGTTGCTGAGGGTGATGTGGGCCCTGGTAAAAATTGCTTTTTAGAGCCTCCAGAGACAATAAACTGGCTTGAAATCTTTGCATGGGATCTGGATTGATATTTTACACAGTCAGGCCTGAGGCTCTGGTAATTTATGCCCACTTCCCTCTGTTTTATCAACCCAGGTATTGCCAGTTACACAATGCAGGCAAGAAGGAGTATGTGTAGAACCCATGTGATCCACTTGGGTATCTCCTAATATTCCATCATACAGTTGTAACTGTGACGGACATTGCAGCAACCATCTCTCAGGAATACTGTGATTTCCAAGTGCTCAGATCCCTCATGGAAAATGATAGGTTCCACCACCAAGTAACTCACTAAGACTTGCTAAGGTGCTAGCTAAGGGAGAAGGACATTTAGAATGGATGGAGAAGAGGGAGACAGTGAGTGGTAGTTGCAGCCCTGAGATGAACTGCAGCAGTAGAGCCTCTGGTCATCCAATTATCATCTCTTTTCTTAACTTCTCCTCAGGAAAAAGACATGGGAATCATGGAGGAGCTGCTTCTGATCATGGAAGGAGAAATGGATGTGGTGCAAGGGACAGACTATGGAGGCCATGGAGGTGAATTCTCAGATCTCCTTAAGAGAACCTGCTATGGGGAGCACAGTAGATGGAAGGCCTCCAGTTGCCACCCCAACAAATGCTGACACTACACTCCCCTCTAGACATTCTGCTTTTAATCCTATTAAGAGAGTCTGATTCCATTTTTCATGTTTGGCTGCTGACTGCTTTAGCCCTTACCCATCTATTTTCCCTTCTTGCCCCACATATCATCAGAAATGCTGCACACTGTCTCCTTTGGTGATGGGGGAACGTTCAGACCACATGCCCTGGTCTGCCCTTATCTTGACCCACCCCTTAATCCCAGTAAAGATCAAAACCAGTCATCCCACCTTGTTCTCTCACGCCATTTTTGATCCTGCTTGAAAGCATGCCTGTTCTCCCTAGGAAGCCTCATTATGTTGTTTTTTAAAAAATATATTTTATTTATTTGTGAGAGAGAGAGAGAGTGTGAGAGAGAGAGAGAGTATAAGCGGGGGGGAGGAGTAGAGGCAGAGGGAGAAGCAGACTCCCCACTGAGCAGGGAGCCTGATGCGGGCCTCGATTCTAGGACCCTGAGATCATGACCTGAGCCAAAGGCAGATGCTTAACCCACTGAGCCACCCAGGCACCCCTCATTATGTTAATAATAAATCTTTTCATACCTTCTTGGTATACACATAACATCATTGATCCACATTTGATTGGATTTTGGGTGAGAAGTCCGTCCTATCTCAACAGGGTGTGTGACAGCAGCAGTTCCTAACCACCACCACTGGGGGATCTTTTCTTGCTTTGGCTTGCTAATTTGCTCTGCTGCTAGCTGGTGAGTGCATACTTTGAGCCGCAGCTTGCTGGCTAGCATGCTTTTTGAGCTATGCTGGCAAGCTTATACTTTGAGCTATTGTCTAGTGTTGCATTTGCTGAGTCCTGTGGAGTCTCTGTTACAGATTTAACTGTCCTAAGTCAGAAGCTTTGATAACTTCCATTTGGGGAGAGGATATAAATTTGGAGTCCTCCTTAACTTGGCCCTGAATTCTGCATCTTGGCCCAGACCCACCTGTATACCTCAGATTGAATCATGCATTTCGATTCCAGGATAAGCTGTGGCTGATGCTAGGATCAGGGAAATGATTCTTATTCTGTGATGATGACTGTGTATCTCAGCCAGGTGTTGGTGCCATTCTATAGAGAACTCAGGAGAAAGACTGATACTGTCTTCAATGTACTGGTTATTTGGGTGGTTGCTTGTGTGGAGGAAGAATAGTCACCATGTGGTATGTGAGGTCCACACTCCTAAAACAGATTGCTCACTAGGACCCTCTGTAATGCTGTACAGCTGTTGCTGCCTATGCCTCTGTCATCAACAAAGATCCCATTTCTCAGGGTGATAGGGCAGAATACCCATGGCTTGGCCAAGGTGTTAATTCAAACTTAACTTAAGTCAGGGGGTCTTTAAACCCTACAGAGCAGCCATTGTAATGAGCGAGGCCCCTAACCCAAATAATACAGATTTGAGGCTCTGGAGGAAGAAACCTATAAATATAAACAGAGTAGAGAGAACTCCTTCAATTAGTCAATTACCACCAAAAAAGACATCCACAATTTGACCTGATTAGAAATCCAAAATTACTAAGAAGATTATATAACAGAAAACAACACCAGAAAGTTTTTGTACCCATATAATGTAGGTTCTAAATTAACAGCTCCTGAGATGCACCAGATGGCAAACTTTTCTGGACTTAATACTAGGACTCAAAGTATAGTTATACCTGTGGATTCTACTGAATTTAAAGTTTCCCTATTCATGGGGATCTCATTAAATTGAAATAAAGCACACCCTATACTCTTAGGGAATTTGCCAAATATAAAACAGAGGAAAGGTAAGTATTTTTCACTTTAACAATCAGAACTATTGCCTTGTGTAAATTTCCCATGGTTATAAAGCTCCTTGTTCTAAAATATCTCCTGGGCATGGAGATATTGGGGATAGACACTCTGGCCTACCAAGTAATTAAATTAAATTAAATTAAATTAAATTAAATTAAATTAAATCTTTGGTACTTATAACTGCCCTGACAAAATAACCTTTTTCCCCTACTTGAAATACTTAATATGGCACAATATAAATTAGAACAGGGCTTTTAAAGATTGAAACCCATTATAAAAGACCTATGTAGAGAAAGGATGATTATTCCTGCTGTTTCCACATTTAACTGTCCCATTTGGCCTACTCTCAAACCTGGCAAGAATGAATGGCTTTTCATAGTGAATTACCACAGTCTGAATGCTATGGGCATACCCATTAAGGCCTCTGTACCAATATCATTGAAATTAAAGATTACATGCAATTAGTAACTAGAAAATATTTTGGACTTATAGATTTGACTAATGCTTTTGTTCCCTGCCTATTTCAAAAGGCTTTTAGTTGTGCTTTACCTTCACCTTTGAAGGGACACAGTATCCCTTTATTAACCTGGAGCTGTCTATTCATGTGATGCTTTAATAGCCCTGGCCATTGTACATAATCCCTGCAGGCAAATTCTTACCTGCATCCACCCTTCTCTAGGAACATGGGTATGATATTACATTGATGACATTCTTCTCTGAGATTCATTTGAGACACTCATTAAGAATATACAAATATTCACCAATTTGCACACAAAAAAGAATGGGTCATTGCCCCATGCTTAGTAACAGACTTCACTACTTCAGTAACATTTTGGGGTATTATTTGATCAGTCAAGGGCCTCTCCATCTCTCATACTGTCAAGAAAGAGTTACTGACACTCTCAGCACCCATAATGTTAAAATAAGCTGAACATCTTTTAGGCTGTTTTGGATTTTAGAGGCAATATATTCCTCAAGTTTTGTTTAGGCCAGTTTATACTGTTACTTGACAAATCACTCCCTTTGAATAGAACCCTCTATAGCAAAGCTCTAGAATCTGTTTAAGTTGCAGTATAAAAGGCATTTCCAACAATGCCCACCAAGACTCCTTTTGTAGAGGTCTGAACAACCTCCTTTCTTGCCTCCTGGGGTCTCTGGACTGCCTCTGATGGCCATAAATTGTCCACCTCCCTTAGCAGCCTCAAGCTTCAGGCCACTCAAAATACCATAATGGTTTACCTAATAGTGTCTTCTGATACAAGAGACTGCCCTCTTAAATCCCACACTATATGCCATTTGAGTGACAACTGCTGGCCACATACTAGGGTCTTTTGGTACAGGCCCTGAGTCTATGACCTTCCATACCCAATTGCCTATTAACCCTGTGTTATGGGAGCAGTACCCTACAAGCATGACATGACCTCTAAATCCTCCTTGCTAAAATGTAAATAAGGATTCTACAGGATAGGGCCAGATCTGGACCCTCTGACATATGCCGCCTGCAAGAGAGGGTAGCCTTCTATCCTTAATCCCTGGCCAAATGCCATACAGGAGGAAGTCACCCATTTCCTGGATCCCTTGGCTACATAGGGAGCCTCTTGAGATCAACTGAGTGAACAGCAAAAGGAGTTTGTTTGTTTTGCAGATGGCTGTACCACCATCACACATATGGAGCTCCAAGGAGAGTTGTTGATTTTCATTTCTTACCATAAACCTCCCTGGTAAAGGGTGGGACTCAAGGGTCAGCACAACTGGCCAAACGTCAGGTAGTCATCTTTGCAATAGAGGATGTCCTGGGCCCAGTTGGCTCCATAGGCACTTTCATACAGATTTGCACACTGTTGTCAATGATATGACCATCTGGCCCGACTAATGGCAGCAACAATTCCTTATCCAACATTGCTCCCTCTGAGGAAAAGGACTGTGAGAATTTCCTGCTTCACAGATGTGCAAAAATATAAATCAAGGCCACAAATGGATATGTACACGTTCAAGCCATAATGAAGGACTTATCTAGACATTGTCTATCACCCAGATTTACAGACATTATTGAGAGTAACCAAATCACTGATTTCTCTTCTTAAAATACACAATATTAGGCTCTTGAAGAAGGCAGTCAGTAGAATTTTTACCTCTCTTACCAGGCTCAGGCTTGCTGGTCAGGTAGGATTCCATAATGACTTATGTTCAAATTCAACTAGATTAAACAAACAGAAACTCTATGGAACTTTTACCCTAGCCTCACCCTTTAACCCCAATAAAAGCTGAAGATAATCAGCTCAACCTTCTCTCTTGTGTCATTTTTGGACATAGTTAAGAGTCTGTTCTATTCCTGCCAGAAAACCTCATTATATGAGTAATAAAATTTTCAGTTTCTCTTGGTGTGTGTGGCATCATCAGTCTCAGCATTTTACTTATTAATTAAGGTATGGATAAAAGTAACCAGTTGCAATTTGGCTACTTTTCTATTTTTAGTCAAAATTTTAATTTTTGTATGGGTTGCTGCTCACTTTGCTAGTTAATATCTGAAGGGAAGAGTAACATTTTGACATATGTATATACCTATATACCTATATTTTGGATACTAACCCTTTATTGGGTATGTCATTTGCAAATATCTTCTCCCATTCTGTAGGTTGCCTTTGAGGTTTTGTTGCTTGTTTCCTTCACTGTGCAGAAGCTTTTCATTTTGATGTAGTCTCAGTAGTTTATTTTTGCTTTTGTTTTCCTTGCCTCAGGAGACATATCTAGAAAGAAGTTGTTATGGCCTATGTCAAAGAATTTACTGCCTGTGTTCTCCTCTAGGATTTTTATGGTTTCAGGTCTCACGTTGAGGTCTTTAATCCATATTGGATTTATTTTTGTGTATTGTGTAAGAAAGTGGTCCAGTTTCATTCTTTTGCATGTTGTTGTCCAGTTTTCCAACACCATTTGTTGAAGAGATTTTTCCCATTGGATATTCTTTCCTTCTTTGTCAAAGATTAATTGACCATATAATTGTGGGTTTATTTCTTGATTTTCTATTCTGTTCCATTGATCCATGTGTCTGTTTTTGTGCCGGTACCTATGCTGTTTTGATCATTACAGCATTGTAATATAGCTTGAAGTCCAGAACTGTGATGGCTCCAGCTTTGCTTCTCTTTTTCAAGGTTGCTTTGGCTATTTGGGGTCTTTTGTGGTTCCATACAAATTTTAAGATTCTTTGTTCTAGCTCTGGCCTCTTTTTTATGATATCTTTGTCTGGTTTGGGTACCAGGGTAATACTGGCCTCATAGAATGAAGTTAGGAGTTTTCCTTCCTCTTGTATGTCTTGGAATATTTTCTCCAAAGGAGACATACAGATGGACAACAGACACATGAAAAGATGCTCAGCATCACTCACCATCAGGGAAATACAAATAAAAACTATAATGAAATATCACCTCACACCTGTGAGAATGGCTAAAAACTGTTGTAAAAAAGAATGAAATCTAACCATTTGCACAAAATGGATAGAGCTAGAGAGTATAGTGCTAAGTGAAATACATCAGTCAGAGAAAGATAAATACCATATGATTTCACTAATATGTGGAATTTAAGAAACAAAACAATTATCAAAGGAAGAAAGAGAGACAAACCCAGAAATAGACTCTTAACTATAGAGAACAAATTGATGGTTACCAGAGGGGTGGTGGGTTGCAGGATGAGTGAAATAGGTGATGGGGATTAAAGAATATGCTTATCATCATGAAACATAAAATAAAATAAGATGATTAAAAAAAGAATATTTGTCATGTGGCATTTCAAAATTGTGTGTAATCTACCCTTTTCCAGGCATAAGTGGTTTGACCCTGCTATACTGTTCATTTGTATAGATTTTCGGCATCAGATTGCTTTCAGCGTATTTATTCTGGGCTGTATGTGACAAGTACAGTGCAAATATAAATCAACTGTATTATTGAAAATTCAAATGGTATATGTAAAATTTACACCCAGCCAAAAAAACCCAAAAAACCAAAAAAACAACAACCCAAAAACAAAAAAAATTGAAATTGGTTTGACTTGCTTCCTTGAAGTATTTAAATACAGATGATTTCAATTGTTTGAGATCAGGCTAGAACTTAGAAAGCATACCAACAATCAGAAATTTAAGATTATCAAAATCTTGACCTTGTAACATCCATTGACAGATTTTCTGAAATTTCACTCTGGATCCAGCTGATAACACCACAGAAGGACTTGTATGTTCTGAGCCAATCAAGATGCAAATAGTCTTTAGAATGTGGGGTGGGAAATCATGAACAATCACTTCAAGTCACTACTTCTCTAGAAAATAAAAAGAGTTTGGAAATACAGAAAAAAAGTGTTCATACATAAATAAATCTATTTCTTTCAATAACATTCTCATAACTACATACATTTCTTATGTAAACCACCATGAGATTCCAATGTGTATTTAAGGTGCATTTTAAGCACTCCAACTATCCAAAAAAGCTTCCTTCTCTGCTAGTGAGTAGAATAAAGAGAGAAGCCTGGCCTCAGCCATCTTTCAGTGCTCTGAGACTTCTGAAGGGAAAGATCTTGCTCTTGGTGTCAAGGGGTATCTTATCTTAAGTTCACCATTCTTGGTGAGTATAGATTTGAAACAATTTGTAAAAGTCTCTCTGATGAACAACCTCTCCTCTCTCAGAGACCTTCCTTGAGATTGGGGGTTGTCCCTTCTCTAGCTGGCTTCTCTTGATCTCACACTATGAAGAACATGGGTAGAGCTAAGCTTCAAATTAGCCATCATATTAGGTAGAATAAATCTCAGAATAACTTCATAATATTAGAAAATCAATGATATAACAATAATGCCAAATGCCTATCTACAAACCCTTATTTCTGTTTTCTCCCCTTACTATATTGGGAGGTACAAAACCACGTGGTTCTCCTCTGAAGTTAGACTTGGAGCTTTGCAAGAGGTCCCTCCTTGGAGATGGACATTAAAGCAATGCACATACACATGCACACACACATTGCATTTACATAGAACTCTGGTCAGCCTTTCAGTCACGAGAAAAGCTAACAGGGAAGCATATCAACCTACACGACAGTAAAGAAAAACATCTACCTATAATCAGCCTAGTCATTCATTCTTGAATCAGAATGTACCACACATAAAATACATAACTAGCAGCCTATATATAACAATGGAATATTATGCAGCTATTAAAAAGAATGAAATCTTGCCATTTACAACAATATGCATGGATCTAGAGGGTATTATGCTAATAAAATAAGCCAGGCACAGAAAAGACAAATGCCATATGATTTAACTCATATGTGGAGTTTAAAAAATAAAACAAATGAACAAAGAAAAAAGACAAACCAAGAAACAGACTCTTAACTATAGAAAACAAACTGTTGGTTGCCAAAGGGGAGGTGGGGTGAATTAGGTTACGGGGATTAAGAGCACACTTATTATGATGAGCACTGAGTGATGTATAGAATTGTTGCATCACTATATTGTACACCTGAAACTAATATAACACTGTATGTTAATTATACTGGAATTAAATAAGTAAAAATCTTTAAAAAATACACATCTAGCAGCACCAATTACGAGGAACAACAATCCACACACACACACACGAAAAATACAGCAAATAGAAGACTGAGTTTTTAAAAATCTAATGTCTGTGCTTAGAGAGGATACAGATATTAATTTTATGAAACAGGATGCTATGAAAAGGGAACAAAGAAGAAAGCATTCTTGTAAAGTTAAAACATGATTTCTAAAATTATAAAATAATAATGATGATGATGATGGAAGTCCTTGAAAATCATCTAATAAAGGGAAAAAAAAAAACCCCAAACCCAGAAATTACGACAGGAAAAAAATAAAGTGGAGCAACAAGGATGTCAGGCAACTAATTGAAATATTAAAGAGAGAAGAAACAAAAAGGAAATTACAAAGAAATAAATAGAATATTTCTCAGATCTGGAGGTATAGAATACTTAAAAAAAAAAAAACCCTCATCAAGTATTCAAAACAATTAAGGATTTGTATGTAGAATGAAAGTGGTGAGAGTAGTCATACTTATCTTGTTCCTGACCTTAGGGGAAAAGCTCTCAGTTTCTCCCCATTAAGTATGATGTTAGCTGTGGGCTTTTCATATATGGCCTTAATTATTTTGAGATTTATTCTCTCTAAACCTACTGTGTTGAGGTTTTTTTTTGTTGTTGTCATGAACGGATATTATACTTTGTCAAATGCTTTTTCTACATCTATTTCTGCATCTCTTGAAATGATCATGTGGTTTTTATTCTTTCTGTTATTGATGTGATATAGCACATTGATTGATTCGTGAATATTGAACCACCTTCACATCCCAGGAATAAATCCCACTTGATTGTGGTGAATGATTTTTCTAAGGTATTGTTTGATTCTGTTTGATAATATTTTGTTGTGGAATTTTGCACTCATATTCATCAGAGATACTGGCCTATAGTTAGTTCTCTTTTTTCTGTGGTGTCTTTATGTGGTTTTGATATTAGGGGATATCATAGAATATGATATGGCCTCATAGAATGAATTAGGAAGTTTTCTTCCTGTTCTATTTTTTGGAAAAGTTTGAGAAGAATAGGTACTACTTCTTCTTTAAATGTTTGGTAGAGGGGTGCCTGGGTGGCACAGTAATTTGGGCATCTGACTCTTGATTTCAACTCAGGTTGTGATCCCAGGGTTGTGGGATCGAGCCCTACATTGGGCTCCGGGCTCCAGGCTCAGCAGGGAATCCGCTTAAGTTTCTCTCTCTCCCTCTTCCTCTGCCCCTCTCCACTGCATGCTGTCCCCCTCAAATAAATAAATAAATCTTAAAAAAAAATGTTTGGTGGAATTCATCTGTTAAGCCATCTGGTCCTGGACTTTTTTGTTGGCCATTTTTTGATTACTGATTCAATTTCATTGCTGGCAATGTGTTTCTTCAAATTTTCTATTTCTTCCTGTTTCAGTTTTGGTAGGTTAATATGTTTCTAGGAACTTATTCATTTCTTCTAGGTGGTCCAATTTGTTGGCATATGATTTTTCATAATATTCTCTTACAATCTTTTGTATTTCTGTGGTGTCAGTCATTTCTTCTCTTTCATTTCTGGTTTTATTTGAGTTTTCTTTCTCTTTTTGAAGAGTCTGGTAGAAGTTTATCAATTTTGCCAAGTTTTTCAAAGAATCAGCTCCTGGTTTCATTGAGCTATTCTATTTTTTTAAATTTCTTTGTCATTTATTTCTGCTCTAATCTTTATTATTTCCTTCCATCTGCTGGTTTTGAGTTTTGTTTGTTCTTTTTCTAATTGCTTTATGTTTAAGA
The DNA here is from genome assembly GCF_037043125.1 of Eumetopias jubatus. Lineage (NCBI taxonomy): Eukaryota > Metazoa > Chordata > Mammalia > Carnivora > Otariidae > Eumetopias > Eumetopias jubatus. Next base: position 121,412,958 of record NW_028274808.1, on the reverse strand, counting down.
TTAGGGTTTTTTAAAAAATAAAATAAACTTTTTATTGACATGTAAGATACATACAGAAAAATTCACAAACCCTGATTGTGCAGCTTGATGAATTAGCACCAGGTGAACACATTCATGGAATCATTCAGGTCTAGAAGTGAAACACTTCATCAGCATCTCAAGGGCCTGCCTTACACACTTTCTCAATCACTAACTCCTACCTAAAGATAATCAGTATATTGATACTTAATATCATAAATTAGTTTCATCTGTTTTTTAGCTTTATAAAAATACAGTATATATTCTTTTGTGTCTGGCTTCTTTTGTTTAACATGAGTTTGCAAGATTCATCAAAGTAATTGCTCTAGTGTAGTTCACTTATTTTCATTTCTGTATAGACCTCCGTTCTGTGAATATACCATAATTAATTTGTCCATTCTACAACTGATAGACATTTGGGCTGTTACTAGATTGAAAATATCATGGATAATACTACTTTGAACACTCTAGTGCATACCTTTCAGCACATATACCTCTTAAATTGTCTGTCATTTCAATGTTTTAATTAAGAACATCAAATCCATGAACCACATTAGTACATTGGCAAAGTCAAAATTCAAAAAGCTGTTAATGTGTTGTGATAACTGGCCCAAACTAATGAAGTTAAATGTAACAGGGATAAATGTAAAGTTTTACATTTAACTTTAATGAACCTGTAAGATTACGTTGAGATTTTTCTTGCTTCTTGCAGTAGGCCTGTATTGCTACCACCTTCCCTCTTAGAACCACTGTTGCTGCATCCCAAAGATTTTCAACCATTGTGTTTTCATTTTCATTTGTTTCCATGTAATCTTTTATTCCTTCTTTGATTTTCTGGTTGACCCATTCATTGTTTAGTAGCATGTTATTTAACCTCTACATATTTGTGGTTTTTCCAGATTTTTTCTTGTGATTGATTTCTAGTTTCATAGCACTGTGTCAGAAAAGATACATGATATGACTTTGATCTTTTTGTATTTTTGAGACTTGTTTTGTGGCATCATATGTGATCTGTTCTGGAGAATGATCCATGTGTGCTTGAAACAAATGTGTATTCTGCTATTTTAGGATGGAATATTCTTGATATACCTGTTAAATCCATCTGGCCCAAAGTGTAATTCAAAGCCACTCTTTCCTTGTTGATTTTCTGTTGGGATGATCTGTCCATTGATGTAAGTGTGGTGTTAAAGTCCCCTACTCTTATTGTGTTTTTATCATTTAGTTCCTTTATGTTTGTTATTGACAGTTTTATGTATTTGGGTGCTCCCATGTTTGGTGCATACATATTTACAGTTGTTATGTCTTCTTGTTGGATTGTCTCCTTTGTGATTATACGGTATTCTTCCTTGTCTCTTGTTACAGTCTATTTTATCCTATGTAAGTATTGCTACCCTGGCCTTCTTTTGACATCCATTTGCATGACAAATTTCTCCATTCCCTCACATTCGGTCTGCATGTGTCTTTAGGTCTGAACTGAGTCTCTTGTTGGCAGCATATAGATGGGTCTTGCTTTTTTATCCATTCTGTCACCCTATGTCTTTCGATTGGAATATTTATTCCATTTATATTGAAGTAATTATTGATAGGTATGTGTTTATTGCCATTTTGTTACTGGCTTTGTGGTTGTTTCTGTAGTTCTCTGATCCTTTCATCTCTTGCTCTCTTCTCATGGTTTGCTGGCTTTCTTTAGTGATATACTTGGATTCCTTTCTCTTCAATTTTTTGCATATCTGTTACCAGTTTTTGATTTGTTACCATTATGTTTGTATATAATATCTTCTGCAGTCTGTATTGAGCTGATGTTTGCTTACATATGAACCCATTCTTTACCCTCCCCCCACCGTGTTTTAGATATATGGTGTCATGCTTACATCCTTTTAATCTGTGATTCTGCTGACTGATTTTTCCAGATATACTTATTTATATTCACCGCTTTTGTGTTTCCTACCTTTTCTTTACTCTTCCTTGTGGTTTTTCCTTTCCACTCAAAGAGTTCGCTTTAACATTTTGTAGGACTGGTTTAGTGGTCACGAACTCCTTTAGTTTTTGTTTGTCAGAGAAACTCTTTCTCTCTCCTATTCTGAATGACAGCCTTGCTGGATAGACAACCTGCTTGGTTGCAGGTTTTTTTCTTTCAACACTATGAGTATGTGCCTCTCTCTTCTGTCCTGCAAAGTTTCTGCTGAAAAATCTGATGCTAGCCTTCTGGGGTTTCCCTTGTTTATAACCGTCTTTTGTCTTGCTGATTTTAAAATCCTCTCTTTATCTCTACTTCTTGCCATTTTAATTACTATGTGTCTTGGTGTGGACGTCTTTGGGTTGATTTTGTTTGGGGATCTCTATGCCTTCTGCATCTGGATATCTATTTCCTTCCTCAGATTTGGGAAGTTTTCAGCTATTATTTCTTCAAATAAATGTTCTGCCCTGTTTCCCCTCTCTTCTCCTCCTGGGATCCCTATAATGTGAATGTTTTTATTCTTGAAGGTGTTGTTGAAGTCCCCTAATCTATTCACATTTTTTATTATTCTTTTATCTTTCTCCTGTTCAGCTTGATTGCTTTCCTTTACTTTGTTCTCTGGGTCACTGATCTGTTCTTCTGCTTTCTTTAGCGTATTTTAAATTTCAGTTATTGAGTTCTTCATTGCTGATTGGTTCTTTTTTTTTAAAGATTTTATTTATTTACGAGAGAGGGATAGAGCACAAACAGGGGGAGCAGCAGGCAGAGGGAGAGGGAGAGGCAGGCTCCCTGCTGAGCAAGGAGCCTGATGTGGGACTCGATCCCAGAACCCTGGGATCATGGGCTGACCTGAAGGCAGCCACCTAACCTTGACTGAGCCACCCAGGTGCCCCTGATTCGTTCTTTTTGATATTTTCTATCTCTTTGTTGAGGGTCTCACTGAGGTCCTCCACTCTTTTCTCAAGTCCAGTGACTATCTTTATGACCATTGCTTTAAATTCTCTAAAAGGCTTATTAGTTATCTCCACTCTGTTTAGCTCTCTTGCTGTGATTTTGTCCTATTCTTTCCTTGGGACATATTCCTCTCTTTCCTCATTTTATTTGATTCTCTCTGTTAACAAAGACAGGTATATCCCCTGCTCTTGAAAGTAGGGGCCTTATGAAGAAGTCCTGTAGTGTCCTGCAGTGCAATGTCCCCTGTTCACCAGAATCTGGCACATCAAGAGTGTCTCCTATGTGTGTTGCATGCACCCTACTATTGTGGCTGAGTTGTGTTTGCCTTCAGTCCAATCATCTGGACTGGATGGCTCTTTTTGCCTATTGTGAACAGAGGTTGGTCCCTGTGTTGTTAGTGGGCCATTCTGGGGTGCCCTTGTGCTTGTGTTGGGTCAGACTAGGCATTTGCTATACCTTTAGTAGCACTGAACTGCAGGGTGCTCTCCCTGCCTTGTTCCCTGAGTGACATTCATTGGCAGATGGGGCCGGCAGTCAGACCAAGATGTCTGTCCCCAGCCCACTGCACAGTCAAACTGGTGTGTGTGGTGTTCTTTCCCTCTTCCTGTAGCAGGAGTCACTTTGGGGTGGTGTTGACCCCTGTTGAGGCTGATTTGCATACTGCCATATTTATGATGCCACTTTGATGAACTCTTGCCTAGGGTGTGTTACAGGGGGCAGGTGTGCAGAATTCAGGGGTGGGGCATGTGGTGTTTGCAAAGTTTGGGCTGCTGTGGGAGGGGACGTATAGCTGCTTTGGAAAACTCTTGCTGAGGCTGCGTTGGAGGGGGCTGGTCCACAGAAGAGCACAGGGGCAGGATGCGCTGTTAGCAGGTGAGGTGGAAAGTGTTTGTGCTGTGCTGTTTTCTGCAGGTGTCTATGTATCTAGACTGGGTGGCAGGTGAGGGGAGAATTGGGAGGGAATGGCATCTGCCAGCTCCTGTGTTCTTGGAGAAGCCTCCCAAAGATCCCTACACTTCCAGCATACTTTCTGAGATTAGTAAACAAATCTCCTTCCTTTATACCCCAGATGTTTTCCAAACTGCTACTTCTATGCTGTATCTCAGTGGAGTTGTTTGTTGTGCTGACTCTTTAAGGACAGGGACTCAGTTTCCTATTACCTTCCCACTCTCCCAGAGCTGAGCCTACCAATTTTTAAAGTTCCAGATGTTAAGCCCCACTGACTGTAAGAATTCATGAAGTTAATCCCTTTGGTTTTCAAAGCCAAATATTACAGGAATTCATCTTCCTAGTGCAGGTCCCCTGTGCCTGGGATGCCTGGGGTGAGATCTGCTCTTCTCCCCCCCCCGGTGCCCATGATGTCCCTTCCTCCTAGTTCTAGGGGTCAGTTTAGTTTCCAATTGTGTCTGCCCTTCCTACCCTTTTTGATATGACCTCTTTACATTTAGCTGTGGAGAGTCTGTTCTGCATCTTTGGATCATTTTCTGGGTTATTTACACTGATGTGGGTGTTATCTAGGTGTATCTGTGGGAGGAGGTGAGTGTAGGGTCCTCATACTCTACCTTCTTCCTTGGAAGTCCCGTGTACTCATCTTTTATGTTGTCATCATATATATATGTGTGTGATATATGTCATATGTATATATATAATCATGTATGCGTATTACTTATACATGTTCATTCTAAAAATTGACATAGTACATAAGAAGTGAAGTGGAAGATGGAAAGTCTCCTCTCTCTCTCATCTTCCTTCCCACACAGATTTGAAGAGTGGGAAAATAGTTTTGTTATATGTTAGTCAGTTTATGGCCCAGCTGCAAAAACCAATAAAATAACAGCACTTCACAGATTTGTTGCAGACATGGTGTACTGATAAGGGGAGAGAGGATGCAAGTCTGATCAAAGTTCTGTTTTCTTTCTACCTCCATTCAATCTCTGTGGTTCTCAATGATTCCAATAATGAGCAGTAAGAAATGGGAGTTAGTGGGCTGAGTCTAGCTTATGGTCTTCTGGCCTATGAACTTGGGAAGAACACCTTGGCAGTCATGGGTCCCAGATCCATATCCATATCTATATCCATATATACTTAGCTGGGCCACATTTTAAAAACAGAGCTAAACATCAAGCCTCAGCTCTTTCCATTTTTAAATTCAAGAGAAGTACTCCTTGACTGCCTATTTCCTTCATTCTCTACCCCATACTCCTTATTTCCTTCACAACCCAAAAATAATTCAGTGTATCTTTTCACTCTCTACTCAGTTTCTGGAGCTCTTGTACCAACAGATCATATCCTTTTTGCTTCCCTCATAGCAATTTATTTATACCACTAATATAGGATTTATATTAATATATAATAGCCTTATATGTTATATACATGGTAGATGCTAGAAGTTCAAAGAATAATGTGACATGTCCTTACTTAATTAAGTCACCAGAATACACTTGGTTACTTACTAAATGCCAGTCCCTGTTTTAAGTACTTCCTATGCATCATATAATCCTCATCTCAGCCCTATGGCTTAGGAATCTTTTCTCCATTTCACAGAAGAAATAACAGAGAGACAGAGAGATTAGTTATTTTGCTCAACAGCAAAGACTAACATTTGGTAATATAATCATAGGGTCTGTGTTTTTAAATCATTTTTCTCTATTATTTAATTTTTACATTTAAAATGTAAATTTGTCTGAAAATTAATTTTGAGTGCAGTGAGTGTAAGGAATCCACCTTCATCCCTCTCACCCTCCCCACCCCCAAATTTAGCCAGTTGGCCTTACCAAAGCATGTGAATATTTATTGACACTCTGTCCTTCTTAGACTGAAGTCCACACATGAGCTAGGTAACTTGAGGGCAGTTGGGTTAACTTGATGTCTCTCTAGTCATGTCTGGGGACATAAGGCTCTCAGAGAAGGCGAAAAAAAAACTTTTCATCTAAGTATGTCCTGCTCTTGGCCCTAGTATGTGTTTCATGTTTCTTGGTTCCCAAGCTTCTTTGCAAGTGCAGAGGTCCTCTAGCTTAAGAAACTGTCCTTGATGGCTGGGTACTCCAACCCCAATCTTCTGATAAAGATGCAACAATGCTACCAGCTCTTTTTCTATTTGTGATTTATTAAGAATATGTTGTATTACTGTTTTATTTTCTTTCTCATATTTTCAGTCACCTTGATAGCTTTTATACTTTATTTAAAACAGTTTTCATTGTATTTTTTGAAATTCAGTTCTTCCTAGTCTTACTTGTTGTTTTATTCTATAGGATGTTTTAATTCTACAGTTAATTTTTATTTATAATTGATTAGTTTAAAGTATTCTTTGCTCTATCTTCTTCCTCTTTTAAAAATCCTAATTATTTTATTCTTTATGCTTTTTAGAGATTTTTCCCTTTTATTTGTATGTTTATGCACATGATCTCCAGTCTTAAAAATCATCCAACAACATGGCTTTTATTTTCCCCATTTTACAGTGTGGCAGTTGATACTCAGAGAGGGAAGGGCTTGTGAAGGTGAAAGAACTAGATTGTCAGGATCGTATTTAACATAGTCACCTTTTAAAAACTTTTTTTTCCATGTGTTTTCTTTAATTCTTGGACTTTCTCCTATTATGTCAACTGGCAATTCTGTGCCCAAATATCAGGAAGGGATATTGCAATTAAACAATTATAAAAGGAATTTTCCTCTTGGCTTTTGTGTTTCAAAAGCTGAAGGATTAAGGAGAGTGGAAATGACTCAAGGACAGATGAAAAATATTAGAAAAGAAGCAGCTAAGAAGACCTAAATTTTTCCTTCTGCTTCCAATCTCCCAACCCCAATGAGGAAATGATTACACTGACTCAAAGATTGAAAAGGAAGTTAGGAGGTTGTAGACATGGAGGAATTCTTCTGAGAGGGTCCTATACCTCCTACCTAGGGGTGGAGTTGGCAAGATTTCCCAAATGTGTTTTCGTGTTTGAAAACAGATGGGAACTATGGCTTGACATTTCAGGGGTAGAGGCATAGGATAGTGTAGGATTAGGATAGAAAATGGCTTACTGTGTCCTGAGATAGTCTTCCAAAGATTTATGACAGCCCAGCATGTTGAGGGAGCAGCAAAAGCCTGCAAACTCTTTTGTGACATGAAAGATACAGAGAAATCTGTGTATTATGGAGGTACTCTGAGGATGGGAACAAGGGATAACTCAATGACACATTTTGTGGACTGGTGACAGAAATCAGTTGGGTTGATGAACATATCAACAGTGTCACCACTAAATCCCATCATCTCTCTTCTTAAAGTTATAGGATGAATTATATAACATCTGTTCTCTAAGAAGTTATTTTATTACAGCTACATTCAAGATGCACTTATTTTATTTCGCAGAATTACACTACATTTCCAACTTTGATACTCTTCCTCTCTACTGGTACAATCAGAGAGGTGATACAGGAAAGAATGAAATCCCCAAGGATGCTCTTGCACCTCTTATCATCTGGGATCTCAGAACAGTAGAACACAGCGGATGCTGAAAAATAAAAGCACAATAATAAAATGATTGATTTGCTTAGGAAACAGTGATTTCAGCAAAGCAATTTTGCACTGTATCATGTGAGGTTGCGTTGCCTACCTTCTCCCTTGCTCCCCCTCCTGACTCCACCTTCAACCTAGTTCACCTGTATGAAATATCACCTGATCATCTGATTGGGATCATCATTAATATCACCACCTGGATACGGTGAAAGCAGGATCAACATCAGGATCCAACATCAGAAAGGAAGGCCTCAGCTTTGAGTCCTGCTCCCTCAGGCTGCATGACCACAAAGACATCCAAACCCTCCGCTACAGCTTCAGATCAGCTTCTGTCAATCCCAGAATCTAGCACTGTGTCTGATTAGGAAAGAAAAAATGCATTTTTTTGGGGGGGTTCCTTTCCTTTTGTTGTGTGTCTGCTGCCTGCTAAATCCCCTCTCTGCATTCTCCAAAATTTGATTATAAAATTTCAGATGAGGTTTCCTCATTCTTCATTCCTGGTTTGTTTGTTTGTTTGTTTGTTTGTTTATTATGTTATGTTAGTCACCATACAGTACATCATTAGTTTTTGATGTAGTGTCCCATGATTCATTGTTTGTGTATAACACCCAGTGCTCCATGCAGAACGTGCTCTCCTTAATACCCATCACTGGGCTAACCCATCCCTCCACCCTCCTTCCCCTCTAAAACCCTCAGTTTGTTTCCCCAAGTCCATAGTCTCTCATGGTTCATCTCTCCCTCTGATCCCCCCCCTTCATTTTCCCTTCCTTCTCCTAACGTCCTCCATGCTATTCCTTATGTTCTACAAATAAGTGATACCATATGATAATTGACTTTCTCTACTTGACTTATTTCACTTAGCATAATCTCCTCCAGTCCCATCCATGCCAGTGCAAAAGTTGGGTGTTCATCCTTTTTGATGGCTGAGTAATATTCCATTGTATATATGGATCACATCTTCTTTATCTGTTTGTCTTGGCTCTTTCCACAGTTTGGCTATTGTGGACATTGCTGCTATGAACATTGGGGTGCTTATGGCCCTTCTTTTCACTACATCTGTGTCTTTAGGGTAAATGCCCAGTAGTGCAATTGCTGGGTCATAAGGTAGCTCTATTTTTTTTTTTTTAAGATTTTACTTATTTATTTGACAGAGAGAGACACAGGGAGAGAGGAAACACAGGCAGTGGGAGTGGGAGATGGAGAAGCAGGCCTCCCGCAGGGCAGGAGCCCAATGCAGGGCTCAATCCCAGGACCCTGGGATCATGACCTGAGCCGAAGGCAGACGCTTAATGACTGAGCCACCCAGGTGCCCCAGGGTAGCTCTATTTTTAACTTTTTGAGTAACCTACACACTGTTTTCCAAAGTGGCTGTATCAACTTGCATTCCCACCAATAGTGTAAGAGGGTTCCCCTTTCTCCACAACCTCTCCAACATTTGTTGTTTCTTGCCTTGCAATTTTTGACATTCTAACTGATGTAAGGTGGTATCTCAGTGTGGTTTTGATTTGAATTTCCCTGATGGCTAATGATGATGAACATTTTTTCATGTGTCTGTTAGGCACTTGTATGTCTTCTTTGGAGAAGTGTCTGTTCATGTCTTCTGCCCATTTTTTGACTTGATTATTTGGTTTTTGGGTGTTGAGTTTGAGAAGTTCTTTATAGGTCTTGGATATCAACCCTTTATCTATGGTGTTATTTGCACTTATCTTCTCCCATTCTGTGGGTTGCCTCTTAGTTTTGTTGACTGTTTCCTTTGCTGTGCAGAAGCTTTTTATCTTGATGAAGTCCCAAAAGTTCATTTTCCCTTTTGTTTCCCTTGCCTTTGGAGCCGTGTCTTGAATTAAGTTGCTGTGGCCGATGTCGAAGAGGTTACTGCCTATGTTCTCCTCTAGGACTTTGATGGATTCCTGTCTCACATTGAGGTCTTTCATCCATTTACAGTTTATCTTTTTGTAGGGTGTAAGCGAATGGTTGAGTTTCATTCTTCTGTATATAGCTGTCCAATTTTCCCAGCACCATTTATTGAAGAGACTGTCTTTTTTCCACTGGATCTTTTTTCCTACTTTGTCGAAGATTAGTTGACCATAGAGTTGAGGGTCCATATCTGGGCTCTCTATTCTGTTCCATTCTTCTATGTGTCTGTTTTTGTGCCAGTACCATGCTTCTTGGTGATCACAGCTTTGTAATATAGCTTGAAACCAGGCAACGTGATGCCCCCAGCTTTGTTTTTCTTTTTCAACCCTTCCTTGGCGATTCGGGGTCTTTTCTGGTTCCATACAAATTTTAGGATTGTTTGTTCTAGCACTTTGAAAAATGCCATTGGTATTTTGATCGGGATGGCATTGAAAGTATAGACTGCTCTGGGCAGCATAGACATTTTAACAATGTTTATTCTTCCAATTCATGAACATGGAATGTTTTTCCATATTTTTGTGTCTTCAACTTCTTTCATAAGTGTTCTGTAGTTTCTAGAGTATAGGTCTTTCATTTCTTTGGTTAGGTTTATTCCAGGTTATCTTATGGTTTTAGGTGCTGTTGTAAATGGAATCGATTCCCGAGTTTCTCTTTCTACAGTTACATTGTTAGTATATAGGAAAGCGACTGATTTCTGTGCACTGATTTTGTATCCTGCCACATTACTGAATTGCTGTATGAGTTCTAGTAATTTGGGGGTGGAGTCTTTTGGGTTTTCCATATAAAGTATCATGTCATCTGCGAAGAGAGAGAGTTTGACTTCTTCTTTGCCAATTTGAATACCTTTTATTTTTTTCTGTTGTCTGATTGCTGTTGCTAAGACTTCAAGCACTATGTTGAACAATAGTGGTGAGAGTGGGCATCCTTTTCATGTTCCTGACTTTAAGGGAAAAACTCTCAGCTTTTCCCCATTGAGAATGATATTTGCTGTGGGCTTTTCATAGATGGTTTTTATGAAATTGAGGAATGTTCCCTCTATCCCTATACTCTGAAGGATTCTAATCAGGAAAGGATGCTGTATTTTGTCAAATGCTTTTTCTGCATCAATTGAGAGGACCAGATGGTTCTTCTCTCTCTTCTTATTAATGTGTTCTATCACAGTGATTGATTTATGAATGTTGAACTACCCTTGCATCCCAGGGATAAATCGCACCTGGTTGTGATGTATAATCCTTTTAATGTACTATTGGCTCCTATTAGCTAGGATCTTGTTCAGAATTTTGGCATCCATATTCATCAGGGTTATTGATCTGAAATTCTCCTTTTGGATGGGGTCTTTACCTGGTTTTGGGATCAAGGTAATGCTGGCCTCATAGAATGAGTCTGGAAGCTTTCCTTCTGTTTCTATTTTTTGAAACAGCTTCAGGAGAATAGGTGTTATTTCTTCTTTGAATGTTTTGTAGAATTCCCTAGGGAATCCATCAGGTCCTGGACTCTTGATTTTTGGGAGGTTTTTGATCACTGCTTCAATCTCGTTACTGGCTATTGGTCTATTCAGGTTGTCAATTTCTTCCTGTTTCAGTGTTGGTAGTTTATAGATTTCCAGGAAGGCATCCATTTCTTCCAGGTTGCTTAATTTACTGGCATATAGTTGTTGATGTTAATTTCTGATAATTGTATTTGAGCAAATTGTAGCTGAGAACTTCCCTAATCTGGGGAATGAAACAAGCATTCATGTCCTAGAGGCAGAGAGGACCCCTCCCAAGATCAAGGAAAACAGACCAATGCCCCAGCATGTAATAGTAAAACTCGCAAATCTTAGGACCAAGGGAAACATCTTAAGGGTGGTTAGGCGGAAGAGATTCCTTACATACAGAGGGAGGAACAGCAGAATAACCTCAGAACTGTCCACAGAGACCTGGCAAGCCAGAAAGGGCTGGCAAGACATATTCAGGGTACTAAAGGAGAAGAACTTGCAGTCAAGAATACTTTATCCGGCAAGGCTGTCATTCAGAATGGATGGAGAGATGAAGAGCTTCCAGGACCGGCAGAAGCTGAAAGAATATGTGACCACTAAGCTGGCCCTGCAAGAAATATTAAGGGGGGGCTCTATAAAAGGATAAAGACCCCAAGAATGATATAGAATATAAATTTACAGAGACAATCTATAGAAACAAGGACTTTACAGGCAACAATAAAATCATATCTTTCAATAATCACTCTCAACGTGAACAGCCTAAATGCTCCCATGAAATGGCACAGGGTTGCAGATTAGATAAAAAGACAGGACCCATCCATATGCTGTTTACAAGAGACTCATTTTGAACCTAAAGATACATCCAGACTAAAAGTGAAGGGATGGAGAACCATTTTTCATGCCAACAGACCTCAAAAGAAAGCTGGGGTAGCAATTCTCATATCAGACAAATTAGATTTTAAGCTAAAGACTGTAGTTAGAGACACAGAAGGACACTATATCATTCTTAAAGGGTCTATTCAACAAAAGGATCTAACAATTGTAAATATCTATGCCCGCAACATGCTAGCAGCCAACCACATAAGCCAATTGTTAACCAAAATAAAGAGACATATTGATAATAATATGTTAATAGTGGGAGACCTCAACACTCCACTCTCAGCAATAGACAGACCATCTAAGCAGAAAATCAACAAAGAAATAAGAGCTTTGAATGACACACTGGACCAGATGGATCTCATAGATATATACAGAACATTCTACCCTAAAACAATAGGATACTCATTCTTCTCGAGCACACATGAAACTTAATCCAGAACAGACCACATACTGGGTCACTAATCAGGTCTCAACTGATACCAAAAGACTGAGATTATTCCCTGCATATTCTCAGACCACAATGCTTTGAAACTAGAACTCAATCACAAGAGAAAATTTGGAAGAAATTCAAACACTTGGAAGCTAAAGACCACCCTGCTTAAGAATGTTTGGGTCAGGGGGGCCTGGGCGGCTCAATTGTTGAGCGTCTGTCTTTGGCTCCGGTTGTGATCTCAGGGTCCTGGGATTGAGCCCTGCATTGGGCTCTCTGCTCAGTAGGGAGCCTGCTTCTCCCTTTCCCACTCCCCCTGCTTATGTTCCCTCTACTGCTCTGTCTCTCTCTGTCAAATAAATAAAATCTTAAAAAAAAAAAAAAGAATGTTTGGGTCAACCAGAAAATCAAAGAACTTAAACAATTCGTGGAAACCAATGAGAACAAAAACACATCGGTCCAAAACCTATTGGATACTGCAAAGGTGGTCCAAAGGGGGAAATACATAGCCATGCCAGCCTCACTCAAAAAAAGCAGAAAAATCCCGAATTCACTAACTTTACACCTTAAAGAACTGGAAAAAAATCAACAAATGAAGCCTAACCATGCACGAGTAGAGAAAAATTAAGATTAGAGCAGAGATCAGTGAATTAGAAACCAGAAATACAGTAGAGCAGATCAATGAAACTAGAAGTTGGTTCTTTGAAAGTATTAATAAGATCGAGAAACCACTGTCCAGACTTATCCAAAAGAAAAGAAAAAGGACCCAAATTAATAAAATTATGAATGAAAGGGGAGAGATCACGACTAACACCAAGGAAATAGAAACAATTATCATTCCTGATTTAGATGGGCTGACATGCTGGGTCAAAACGAAGGAAGTGTTATAGCAGGGTAAAATTTAAAGACCTAGATTGAATTAAAAAAAAAAATCACTTAACAGAAAATGTAGGTAGAGTCGGGGGAGAGAATATGAAAGCGAGATGTGCTTGGAATCAGAATGAGAAAATCAAAGCATTTATCACAGGAGAAATTCCTTTTTACTTATTGTTGCTAGTTCTCTTCTGTGTCTCCAGCACTTAGGAGAGTCCTGGCAAATATTGCACTATCACTAAATAAACACTGAATGAACAAATGAACAAACTGAGTGAACACTCCATCCCTGCTAGCTGAAGCAGAGTGACTATTTGTCAGAAATGATGTAGAAACATTAGTACTCTAGGTGGAGTCTAAACCTTGGCCTTTAAGATTCCTTGCAAGATTGTATGACTCCAGTCATGTCACCTCATTCATACTAGATCATTTCTCCGACCAGAAAACAAACAAACAAACCCACAATTGACCAGTGTAGTGTGGAGTGGTTCTTGGTATTATATTGAATTCTCAAACATTTCTTTAAAATAGATGTGGATATTTCCTGAAGAGGGGCCTACAGGTAAAACCTTTTATTTTCCTGGTGACAGTAGGGAATAGGGTTGAGCATGTGAAAGATATTGAAGATCCAAATAGCCCTCTCTTTCTCACAAAACCACTTGGAAATGTTTGAAGAGTCATTTTCACTGTGAATTCAGGGTATAGGAGATCATCAAATAAAGCACTCACGTTTTTCCAGCATGGTACATCTCGAAAGCTTTGTGGAGTTGGTCAAAAGGCAACTGATGTGTTACTAATGGATCTATATTAATTTTATTTTGCAGGTAGCCAGTCACTAGTTGGGGAATACAGTCTCTGGTTTTATAATCTGCAAAACAAAAAGGCTATTGTAATAAGATTTGAGAAATGCCAAACCAACCAAAGGGAAAAAAATGATGTCATGAGATTTTCTTCTGAAAATTTGACACTGAACATGGAAAATAAATCATTTATACATCAGAAACCATTGACTACTGTTACTAAGTGTGCTGCTCCAGAAACTCTGTTACCTAGAATTCCTTTGGAGAATAACTGGGTCAATATTCACATTTTACTGAATTGAAAAATGGTCCCTTTAAACTAGAAGTCTCTAGCTCAGCTCCTGGGCTTACCATGGCATAAACATTTCCTCCCCTTTGTATTCACACACGTGGAGATGGCATTGGGAACTTACTATCAGAGGAATGGAGACAGATGGGATTGTTAATTGACTAAAGCTCTTGGTCAGTATTGCTCATAAATAAGGGCTCTTCTGGAAAGATAAGAGTCGGTGCCAAAACACCAGGTTGGTGTTATATATTTATAAATAATTATATATATATATGTAGTTTATATATGCACATATATAAACATATATATTATTTATATAGTATTATATAATTAAGAAGTTTTGCTGCTAAAAGAGCACAACAAACCCACCGGCTCGGAACTGAGGTTGACTGAATTATTTGAAACACTGGAAAAACCCAAAAACTATTTTGCAGGAGACAAGAATTGTATTTGCACTTAAAAAACCTATTTAATTAAATTAACCGAAATTGAATTGCAAAATTATCCAACTCACTGGAGAAGTCTTTTCTACCATTATAACTCTGTTTCCTCAAGGAGAGGAATTTTGAATTATATGTTTCTACAAAGTCAAAAGGGATTTCATGAAAGCAACCAACCAGTCCTCCTATTCATTGACCTACCTCCTAAGCATACACCCTTCAGTGTCCGTCCGGAGATAATCACTGATGCATCCAGGGAAAGCTTTGAATTTAATGGAGCCAGCCCAACAATCAGACAGACACCATGGCTCAGGTGGCAGGAATCCCAAGCAGCAAGCTTATAATGATAATAATGACCTTAAGCACCTTCCCATGAATAACTAACAACTACCACCAGAGGTGGAAGGAATCACGTTCCTAAATCTTGAACCTCTTCCTGGCCAGATGCTACCTCAATCTCAGTTTCGACACTGCCAGTGATAGGATCTCATTAGAAAAACCAGTAGAGTTTAGTGGGAAAGAGCACAGACTGCTAGCTGTATGATCTTAGGTAAGTTACTTAACCTCCCTATGCCTCAGTTTCTTCATTTGTAAAAAGAAGAATAATACTACCTACTTCATAGAATGGTTATGAGGATTAAGTGATTTATCATTCTTAAAATATTTAGAACACTATCTGGCATAGAGGAAGGAGCACATATTTGTTAAATAAAATTACCCACTGCCTTTGCCAGACCTTCTCACTTGCCATGGTTCTCTGTCTAGATTGTCTTGATTGTATTAAAACAAAACAAATACATACATACGGGTGTGTGAGAAGCATTATTATTTTTTTAATTCAGTTTTGTAGGGATGTATAGTGTACTTCTTCACACCTATTTATTTTACTTTCTGGTTATGAACCAGAACAGGTTGACTGAGCCTTTCTGTCTTTCTCCTTTCCTCTGTTTTGCCTTATTCTCTTTCCTGTAACCTATATCACTACCTTTACTTCCTTTGTTTTTCAGTCAAGTACATTAGGTACACACTGAAACATATTAAATGCCTACATTCTGTCCTCTAAACTGTAAGATCCAAGAGTATGGTACCTATTTTATTCACCCTTGTATCCCTAGAACATAACACATTGGTGCATAGGAATTCATTTTTCAAATGAATGAATTGTTCTAATACAGGACCCATAATTATCATGTGAATTAAATAATGTTTATACTTAAATATAAAAGCATATATGCAGAGCTAGGAATAAAGAAAAGGGAGTACTGGTATTGTGGCCTTTTGAGTGTTTAAACTTTGTGTACTACAATGACATATTTTTAAATGTCTATTGCTTTTATTTTTAAAATAAATGTTTTAGAGTGAATTTACATTCTGTTTTTACATATGGGGTCCACAGGTCCAAAACCTATGTTCAGGAGAGTTTATACCTATCTACATGAGGATATTTAGCACGTCCCTCCCCACAATTAAGCATCTAATCACTGTGCCCCACGCCCACGTACCATGACATCACTGAGTCCAATGGCCTCAAAGGCAAAGTCAGCACCAACTCCTGTCATTTCCATGACCACCTGCGGACAGGCTTCTTGCGTTTTCGAGGATTGAGACAATCAGTGACCCCTAACGCTCTGGCCCGGGGAAACTTCTTCTCATTGATGTCAACCCCGATGATTCTAGAAGCACCAGATGCTTTACAGCCCATGACAATGGCTGAACCGATTCCACCAAGTCCATAGACCACGCAGGTGGAACCACGGGTGACCTACAAATTCACAAGGCATGTTTGTATTAGGAATCAAACCTGGGCACATATGTACTTAAGAAAACAAACAAACAAACAAACAAACAAAAACAACCATTGAAACTTTTGGAACTGTATATAACAGTTGAACATTTAGACTGATTGGTGTAATTTTCATGTTTTCCAGGCAAATCACTATGACATATACTAACACACAGGTACCTTCCTTACCTTGGCCGAGTTCACAGCAGCCCCGTAACCTGTGGGCACCTCACAGCTTATGACACCGACTTTATCCATAGGAGCAGCACCATCAGTTTTTGCCACTGCAATCTCAGGTACAACGGAATATTCAGTGAATGTGCTTGTGCGGAAAGAGTGATGAATCTTTTTGCCTTCGCAGGTAAATCTGCTAGTCCCGTCCAGCATTCATCCCGAAGAAGACAGAACACTGTTCCGCAGGGACATAGACATAGGTGCAGGCAGTGGCACAGACATACAGAGTTGTAAAGACAGAAGTGAGCACCTTTAGTTACAGGTCGGTGCTTATACAATATCGGCAATTTAATAAAAGAGTAAGGGGTAAATTACTAACTCTTGCTTCTCACAGAAGTTTCCCTTGGGATGCAAGCAGGAGCTGCATTCTCTACACTGTGGAATAGCGAGTGCGAGGACTTTATCTCCTATATACGTAAAAAAATAATACAAGCATTATTTAAAAATATTATTGGAACTGAAATACAATTGGATGGTTTGAAAACTTGCTGCGGGCAGATTATGGCAGCCAGGATAACATTGCCCATTGTTGTTTTTTTTCTTTTTAAGTTTTTATCTAAATTCCAGTTAGTTAACATACAGTGTTATCTCATTTTCAGGTACTGTTCTGATGTAACACTTCCATACAACCCCCAGTGCTTATCACAATAAGTGCACTCCTCAATCCCCATCACCTGTTGACCCACCTCCCCTCTGGTGACCATCAGTTTGTTTTCTATGGTTAAGAGTTGGCTTCTCGGTTTGTCTTCCTCTGTTTTTTTTTTTTTTTTCTTTCCCTTTGTTTGTTTATTTTGTTTCTTAAATTCCACATATAATTTAAATCATATGAAATTTGTCTTTCTCTGATTGGCTTATTTCACTTAGCATAATACCCTCTAGCTCCATCCATGTCATTGCAAATGGCAAGATTTCATTCTTTTTTATGGCTGAGTAATATTCCATTGTGTGTTATATATACCACATCTTCTTTATCCATTCACCAGATGATGGACACTTGGGCTGTTTCCATAATTTGGCTACTGTTGATAATGCTGCTATAAACATTGGGGTGCATGTATCCCTTTGAATTAGTATTTTTGTATCCTTTGGGTAGATACCCAGTAGTGCACAAAAATGCTCTATCATAGAGTAGTTTTATTTTTAACTTTTTAAGGAAACTCCATACTGTTTCCAGAGTGGCTGCACCAGTTTGCATTCCCCCCAGCGGTGCAAGAGCGTTCCCCTTCCTCTGCATCCTCACCAACACCTGTTGTTTCCTGAGTTGCTCATTGCTGTTTTGAATGAGAAACCATATAACCTGGTTTTAGAAATTACATTATTCTTTTGGGCAAATAATGGAAATTTGGGGGTATTTCTTATGGGGTGGATAGTTGTAGGTCTGCTTGCCCCTGCTCTGGAAATAGAATAATGAAACTAAGACTAAAACCTTACAGATGTTATCTAGTTTAACCCTTTTGTTTTCCATTTGAAGGATTTAAGCCCCACAGTGTAGTCACCTGCATACAGTGGCCTAAGTAGGTAATAACAGAGCACTTTTCATTGAGTCTTCTTGCCCTATGATGGCACACTGACCCATAGCAGCCTCTGACATATTTTCTTTAGTGGGGCTAAGTTCCTAGATATGCTAATTCCAGAGAATAAAAGGAATCACTCTCCCTCTGCAGAGAGAGTTCTGGAGAGAATATTGATTATATTTGGATCCAGTCATTAGCTAGCCTTCCTAGGCCTTAGGGTGACAGTCTGGATAGGGTCTGTGAAGAAAATTAATTAACACAGTCATCACAGATTTACAAAGATCTGGTCAGAAGTCTACAATATTGTTGCTGATGGCCCTTACAATTTTCCTAACAAAGAAACACCCCCACCCCACCCTTGGTCTCTTGCAGAGTTTAGATGGCATTAAAACCTCTTGTAAGTTTAAATAAGGCACATCTTAACTTCACTGGCCCTTAAAAATTTCAAAGGTCCTGGATCTCAAATTCAGGAGAACTTTTGCTGTCTTATCCTTTCCCTCCAAATGCTCATTGTTTTTCACAAAACTTTCACTGGAATTTTTTTTTCTAGCTAAAGAGGATGAGTTAGAGCATATATCTCACCTGTTTGCATTATGTTCTTGGAGACATAGAGACCATGCCTTTTACTTTTGTCCCCCTGCTATGCATAGCATCAGATGCATGGTAGCCACTCCATAATTGTTTGCTAAATGAATTCCCTGGTAAGAGCTTCACAAGTGTCCTGACTATGCACTCTCTTAAATCTCTTTGTGTTCCTGGCTCCAAATTGTGAGGTTCTGTAGTATCTTAATCTGTGTGATTGCTTTTATTCATTCTGTTCATTTCAGACGTACTAAGAATAGCTATGTCAAAATCTTTTTTGATTGTCTGGGGAAGAGCATATACTTGCTTTCTTTGATTCTTTGAAATATCTTTATCATCCTGTCAATTAAAATCCAAATTCTATATTCCAGTTGATTAGAACATTCATTTGTCAAACATTCTAATGCATTCTAACCCTGGGACAGGCACTGTGCTAGGCAAGTGGGGGGTAAAAATATATATATAAGAAACAGTCTCAATAGTTTTCAATCTACTTAGAGGTACACTGGTCCTATCTCAAATCTTATTTAGCTATGGATATACACTTGGCTCATCTATTGCCCCTCTGGATTGCTAGAGAAGACAGTAGGGAAATTGTGACTCTTGGAGTCCCTGGATACACTTAATATAATGATATGTGATTAGTTAGAAGATCTAGAGGCAAACCAATTTTTTTCTCCTGTAAATATATGTTAATGCATTTAAGTTCCTCTTCTGTGCAAGGGTTGCTCTTTGGGAGGCTTTTTGTGGGAAGGGTTTCATGGCCCCACTTCCTACCTGGTTTCACTGAGCTCACTCCTTTGCCAATACTCTCCACAATCCCAGCTCCTTCATGGCCTGGGATAAAAGGAAAGACTGCTGAGATTAATCCTTTTATTGCATGATCGTCAGTACCGCAGATCCCTGTAGATGCCATCTGCATAGGAATTAAGTGACCAAGGGTCAGTTGGTTTGGAGTGTCTTTCTTTCTTTCTCTTTCTTTCTTTCTTTCTTTCTTTCTTTTCTTTCTTTCTTTCTTTCTTTCTTTCTTTCTTTCTTTCTTTCTTTCTTTCTTTCTTTCTTTCTTTTTTCTTTCTTTCTTTCTTTCTTTCTTTCTTTCTTTCTTTCTTTCTTTCTTCTTTCTTTCTTTTCTTTCTTCTTCTTTCTTCTTTCTTTCTTTCTTAAATCTGAATCTGATTATTAAAAATTTTTTTACATGAATTATGTCATTTGATCCCTATACCAATGCTCAGAGGAATACAGGGCAGATCTTATCATTTCCAATTTAGAGATGAGGAAAGGGAGATTCAAAGACTGAAAATGACTTGTCCAAAGTCACATGGCACATGTTCAGATCTGGAAATAAATTTAGGTTTTTTGAAATCTACTCTGTACATTTATGTCATCAAATAGTTTTGAAATATGAGGGACAGTTGCATACGATGAAGGACTTTTTGCCCACATTATCAATAGCACGGCCATTGAGAAAGAATTTTAGGCCCGTATTGTGGAATGTTTTTCCCGTGCTCTGGGAAAATCTGTTTTTTAGCATTTTAAACTTGTACATTGGAAACATTCTTTAAATTAATAATGAGTTTCAGTTAAAATTAACCATTACAAAATTTAGTTGACATTGAGAAGTGTTTTTTTTTTTTTTAAGATTTTATTTATTTATTTGACAGAGAAAGACACAGCGAGAGAGGGAACACAAGCAAGGGGAGTGTGAGAGGGAGAAGCAGGCTTCCCGCGGAGCAGGGAGCCTGATGTGGGGCTCAATCCCAGGACCCTGAGATCATGACCTGAGCTGAAGGCAGACGCCTAACGACCTTGCCACCAGGCTCCCTGACATTGAAAAGTTTTAAAACTTCTTACTTAATGGTTTGAGTTTTCTTGTCTGTTAATAGGCCTGACCCAACTACATTGGTCATAAAAATGAAACATTTCATGTACCATAGCCCCTAAGTTACTGCTCTGCCCAGAATATAGCCAGGAAAACATATGCCCAAACAGACTGACTAGTTTTCCAGTATGTGTAGTAGTGGGAATGGCAGCATTTATAACGGGAACGCTGGGAACAACCATGTGTATGATTGTGGCAAATGGCTAAGAATATATCTCATGAGCAATATGCTGTGGTTTGGGTTGCCACAGTGCTAAAATGGCTTCAAGATGCTATCAAAGGCCAGAAGTATTGTTTCGGGTAAGCAGCAGGCTGGAATCCCCTTGTTAGGTTTGTTCTATATATCAGATAAGAATATGCAGTTATTTTGGGGAAGTTGTCCATGGCATCAGCTGGAGGTGGAATTGTCTGTGCTTATGAACAGATCCAGTCCTTAAGCTTGGTTTTGTCTAGGGCTCAGTGTGATATTGCTCAAGTTCTTGCTGCTGCAACATCTACCTTGGTGGCCTGTGGATTTATTATTTAGGGGTTAGCCTTTGTGGTGAAGGAGCTTATCAGTGTAAGAAGAGAATATTGGCTAATTAGGAAACATTTCAGCAGTTGGTGACCCAGTATACAGTAAGCACTAATTGGGGCGCCTGGGTGGCTCAGTCGTTAAGCGTCTGCCTTTGGCTCGGGTCATGATCCCGGGGTCCTGGGATCGAGCCCCGCATCGGGCTCCCTGCTCAGCGGGAAGCCTGCTTCTCCCTCTCCCACTCCCCCTGCTTGTGTTCCCTCTCTCGCTATCTCTCTCTCTGTCAAATAAACAAATAAAATCTTTTAAAAAAAACAAACAATAAGCACTAATTAAAAGCTGTTTGGATGGATGATAAATAGAAAAACATAGCTTCTGAGAGACTATGGACTTTGAGAAACAAACGGAGGGTTTTAGAGGGGATGGGGGTGAGGGGATGTGTTAGCCCGGTGATGGGTATTAAGGAGGGCATGTATTGCATGGAGCACTGGGTGTTATATGCAAACAGTGAATCATGGAACACTACAACAAAAACTAATGATGTATTGTATGGTGACTAACGTAACATAGTAAAATAAAATAAAAAAAAAACATAGCTTCTGAATAGCAGTCAGTTACTAAACTCCTTTCTCTGTGTACATTCTTATCACTTTTCATTTTGTTCTTTACCATCTCTCACTGGTGAAATAAAATCTCTAGCGTAACACTAGACATGGAGTTGATATATTCAATGTTAGTTCCCATATTCTCCTGTTTCGTCTTTCACTGCCCATCTGTCTTTTTCTACTTTCCTCCTTCCCTTCATTGCCTTTCCATCTGTCATCTTTCCAATTCCCTTCATTTTTTTCTCCTGTAACCATCCTCCTATACCTTCTACTTTGATTAGATATAGTGTGGACTAGAAGCATGTGGCTTTCAGTATTTGTTGTGTTCATTAAATCAAGTGTTGAATTTCCTGGTCTCAAATTAGAAGATAGGTGAAGTTAATGTTTAATAAGACTTAACACAATAATACTCCGAATACTGGGTATTTAATGATTTTGTAAAATTTGAGATGCAGTGATTGAGAGGTGATTTGAGAGTGGCAAGGAGTCTTTGACAGGCTAGTGTTTTCCCATCCCTGGTCTACGTTCTGTTCAATAATGGTTAACTCTTCCAAGTCGCTTTGGAGACTATCATGGAATCCTAGCTGCTCATTCCTAGAAACTGAAATTTACCACAGAGTGAACTTTTTCAACAAACTCTGAGGTTATTATAATGTATGAGCCCAAAACAATAGAGATAGAAAATTAGTCTGTTAGTCACTGCACATTCATTTGTTGATATCAATTTTGTATCATACAAGTAGGGAGAAATGCACTTCTTCTCCCCTTTCCCTCAAAAATGAAAAAAAAGTTACTACTTAAAGCACGTTCTAGGTCACATTGTGAAGTATATAGGCCTATGGTATTATATAATTTAAGTAAAAATTTCAGTCCTGAAAAAATAATTACAGTGGATGAGTGAACTACTAGTATTTTACAAGTATTAAGAATATTTTAAACATTCATTACCTCTATTCATTTATCTTAGTTTTAAAATTTCTTCTTTTACTAAGAAAAGTGGACAAACCCCAAATGCAAATTTTATACATATTTTATATATATATATGTAATATATATATGAAATGAGACAGGATTTCCTTACATTTACCTTCAAAGGTAAAAGTTAAAAGACTTAAGTTTACCTTAATTCGAACTTCCCCAGCCTTTGGTGCTTCAACTTGTACTTCCTCAATTGAAAGAGTAGAATTTGCCACCCAGGCAATGGCAGCCCGGCATGTAATTGTCTGTTGACACAACGACAATAAAATGACATCATTTAATGAAAAAATTTAACTTTTATTCTGGTCGTACAAATGCCACTTATTTGTTACAATTAGTAAAAATACAAAAATCAAAAAGAAACAGAAGAAGGATCATTGCAATTTCAGATACAACCTGTTGAAATTTTAGCATATTCCCTTCCAGTCTCTTAAGACCATTCTGATGTAGTTGAGATTGTATCTACAAGCAGTTTTGTATTCTGCTTTTTTGCTAGTAACAGCCACCATATAGTGAGCATTTATCATTTACTTGTAAGTAAGCATTTTCTCATGACTCCAAATGCTTTGTAATCAGAAATTTAAATGGCTACTTTGTATTTCATCATTTGAATGTGTCCCAATTTGCTTAATAACTATTTAGATATGTAATTACTTCCATTGTTTTGACTATTCTAAAGTATACTGTGATAAACAATTTTGTTCATAATTTTGACTTGCCTGGTTTCCCAAAGTAACAATTACTTTGGAAAAGATAGAGACATTGTTAGGGCTAAATTGATTTCCAAATTTCTTTACAGAAATGTTGAATAATTTGGCACAATTCCTAGAAGCATAAAAGAATATCTGTATCATCATTTATTCCACCCTTATTAGCATTGACAGTAGTCGTTAAAACCAAAGTATCTAATAGGTTAAAAAAAGCTAGTTATTTTTTTCCACTAGTATTTTTTGAATGCTAATCATGTTGAATATTTTTTATGTTTATGTTAGTCATATGTATTTTCTTGTTTTGTGGACTGTTTGGTCATATAGTTAATATAAGTATCTACTGGCATCTTGGAGTTTTTCTTATTAATCATTTGACCTCTTTACACATTAAAGGAGTGAGTTATTATCTGTCAGCTTGTCGTACATGATTTTCCCTGGCTGATATTTGAACCTTAATTTTTATGAAGTTACATGCATGCGCATGCACATACACACACACACACACACATTTTAAAATTTGGCTAGTTGAAGTATCTTTTCCTTTGTTATTTATTCCATTTTTATACTTTGGAGATTCTCTCCATATAGAGACTAAATATTTATCTTCCTTCTGGATTTTTATAGTTTGATTTTTAAATATTTAATTCTTAAATCCAACTTAAAATTATTTTTTTGTGTGATGTGCCATCATAGAATCTAAATGAATTGTCCTAGCATGAACTCTTGATTGTTTCTCTCATTTCTGCTTAAATTAGCCCCTTTACTACAGAAGTTCTTACATCTACAGGTTAGGTTGCTCTTTGGAAACTGTTTCTATTGTCCCATTTTTCTTCTTGGCAGTTCCTGCAGCAGCCATCTTGATGATTTGAATACTTTAAGTTTTTGATTTATCTTAATATCTGGTGGGGTTAGTACACGTTATAATTTTATGTATGTTCCATTTGCAGGTTTACTGCACTAGTAATTGTAAGTTGTCCTGAGCTGACTAAATCTGTTATGTCTTCAAGAAATTTAGACACCACTGGAGGAGTTAATATATATCTTATAATACAAAGAAAAGGGACAAATGCCAGAAGAGAAATTAAAATAAATGATACCAAAAAACAAAATTACTTCTGGGATACCTGGGTAGCTCAGTCGGTTGGGTCTGCCTCTCAGTTTTGGCTCTGCCCTACCCCTCCCCACCACGTGCCCCCCCAAAATAAATAAATAAATCTTAAACAAAAAAGGAGAAAACATTACTTGTTTCAGGATGAAATAATTCTGCTTTTACCTACTGAACTCAAGTAAAAATTTATGAAAAATCTTTTGTAATTTCAGAATGATACACACTCAAGGCAAAAAACTTGGAAAACTCAGACAAAGGTAAAAGGGAAAAACTGCAAGTCTGGCACCCATATATTACTATTTGTAACATTTTAGGGTGTTTCCAATTGATAGTCTATGTGTGTTTGTGTAATCCTACTAAGAATACTGTTTTAGAGTCTGCTCTTGCATTTTGCTTTATAAATGTTTTCCAGGTAATTTAAAATGATCACTTAGGACTTTATTGACTAATATATCATAACTCATTTAGTCAGTTTATTAGTATTTGACACATCTGCTTCCAATGTTATACTCTTTTTTTTTTTTGAGAGAGAGAGAGAGAGAGTGAGCAAGCACAAGTGTTGGGAGGAGCAGAGGGAGAGGGACAAGCAGACTCCGTGTGGAGCACAGAGCCCAATGTGGGACTCGATCCCACCACCCCAAGATCACAACCTGAACCAAAATCGAGTCAGAGGTTTAACTGACTGAGCCATACAGGCGTCCCTCTCGTGTTATATTCTTAAAAACAATGCCACAGTTAACCTATTTATAAAAACAACATAATTATTTCCTTTGAATAAATTTCTGGGTCAAATGATAGGCAAATTTTTAAGACATTTGATACAATATTTTCAAACTATCACCCAAGAAATTTCTAGCAAGTTATTTTCCCACCAGTGATGTTTGAGTTTCCACAGGTGGGAAACATTAGGTATTGTCATTAAAAATCTTTGCTACTGATTGGAGAAAATGGTGTCTTGATTTTGTTTCAGTGTATGTTTTTAGATAACTGATGAAAATGATATAGATCTATTTTAAAGGTAGCACTTACTTTGCCTGAAGTGTCCATGATGAATTTTCTTTCCATGGTGCCTTACAGGTATATCCGAGAGAACCGTACTTCTTTGACTCTGCTCCTGGACAACCTAGACAGAGTATTTATAATATCTGCATACCAAAAGTTATTAAAAATAATTACATAATCCCATGTCGACATAGGAAAAACCAGACAAGTGAAGTGGTTGGCAAATATGTGAAGGCGGAAGACAGAGAGGAACATAGGAGTGATTAGGGAGAGAGTGGGTTAAAACAAGGATGCTGAATTAAAGAGAGCTTGAAAGGTAGCAATGCGTGAGAAAGCAATGAATGGACTATTAAAATGTGAATCAAGCGGCGCCTGGGTGACTGAGTCCTTAAGCGTCTGCCTTGGGCTCAGGTCATGATCCCAGGGTCCTGGGATTGAGCCCCGCATCGCATTGGGCTCCCTGCTCAGCGGGAAGCCTGCTTTTCTCTCTCCCACTCCCCCTGCTTGTGTTCCCTCTCTCACTGTGTCTCTCTCTGTCAAATAAGTAAATAAAATCTTTAAAAAAAATGTGAATCAAGTGATAGAAACTAAGAGGAAGATCAACTACTAATTAGTTAACAATAAGAATTTCTGGAATGTAGTTACATGAAAGGTATTGCTAGATCCAGGCAATGAAAGTATAACACAAGGTCTCTGGGAGTCTAAAAAGATGGAAAAGCACAAATAATGATACAAAGTACAAGAAGAAAGTCAGAAAGAACTCAAATACATGGAGGCTAAAGAGCATCCTACTAAAGAATGAATGGGTCAACCAGAAAATTAAAGAAGAATTTAAAAAATTCATGGAAACAAATAAAATTGAAAACATGACAGTTCAAAATCTTTGGGATGCAACAAAGGTGGTCCTCAGAGGGAAGTATATAGCACTACAAGCCTTTCCAAGAAACAAGAAAGGTCTCAAATACACAACCTAACTCTACACCTAAAGGAGCTGGAGAAAGAACAGCAAATAAAGCCTAAACCCAGCAGGAGAAGAGAAATAATAAAGATTAGAGCAGAAATCAATGAAATAGAAACCAAAAGAACAGTAGAACAGATCAAAGAAACTAGGAGCTGATTCTTCTTTTTATTTTTTTTTAGATTTTATTCATTCATTTGACAGAGAGAGACACACAGAGAGAGAGAGGGGCACACAAGCAGGGGGAGTGGGAGAGGGAGAAGCAGGATGCGGGGCTCGATCCCAGGACCCTGGGATCATGACCTGAGCCGAAGGCAGATGCTTAATGGCTGAGCCACCCAGACACCCTAGGAGCTGATTCTTTGAAAGACTTAATATTGTTGATAATCCCCTGGCCAGAGAAAAAAGAAAAGAGAAAGGACCCAAATAAATAAAATCATGAAAGAGGAGATATCACAACCAACACTGAAGAAATACAAACAATTAGAAGAGAGTTATTATGAGCAACTATATGCCAACAAATTAGGTAATCTGAAAGAAATGGATGCATTCCTAGAGACATATAAATTACCAAACCTGAACCAGGAAGAAATAGAAAAGCTGAACAGATACACAACCAGTAAGGAAATTGAAGTGGTAATTAAAAATCTCCTAACAAATAAGAGCCCAGGACCAGATGGCTTCCCAGGGGAATTCTACCAAACATTTGAAGAAGAATTAATACTTATTCTTCTGAGACTGTTCCAAAAGATAGAAATGGAAGGAAAACTTCCAAACTCATCCTATGAGGCTAGCATTACCTTGATCCTAAAACCAAACAAAGACCCCACTAAAAAAAAAAAAGAATTACAGACCAACATCCCTGATGAAATGGACACAAAGTTCTCACCAAGATAGTAGCTAATAGGATCCAACATTACATTAAAAGGATTATTCACCATGACCAAGTGGGATTTATTCCTGGGCTGCAGGTGTGGTTCAACAGCTGTAAATCACTCAATGTGATACACCATGTTAATAAAAGAAAGGACAAGAACCATATGATCTTCTGATTAGATGCAGAAAAAGCATCTGACAAAATACAGCATCTTTCTTGATCAAAACTCTTCACAGTGTAGGGATAGAGAGAACATACCTCGATATCATAAAAACCATCTATGAAAAACTCACAGCAAATATCATTCTCAATGGGGAAAACCTGAGGGCTTTTTCCCTAAGGTCAGGAACATGACAAGGATGCCCACTCTCACCACTGTTGTTCAACATAGTGCTTAGAAGTACTAGCAATAGCAATCAAACACAAAAAGAAATGGCATCGAATAAGCAAAGAAGTTAAATTCTCACTCTTTGCAGAGGACATGATAGTCTATGTGGAAAACCCAAAAGACCCCACCCCCAAATTGCTAGAACTCATACAGCAATTCAGCAAAGGGGCGGGGTATAAAATCAATGCACAGAAATCAGTTGCATTCCTATACACTAACTGAGACCGAAGAAAGAAAAATTAAGGATTTGATCCCATTTACAATTGCATCCCAAACCGTAAGATACCTAGGAATAAACATAATCAAAAGGCAAAGTTTCTGTATTCAGAAAACTATAGAGCACTCATGAAAGAAATTGTGGAAGACACAAAGAAATGGAAAAACATTCCATGCTCATGGATTAGAAGAATAAACATTGTTAAAATGTCTATGCTACCTAGAGCAATCTATACATTCAATGCAATCCTATCAAAATAGCATCAACTTTTTTCACAGAGCTGGAACAAATAATCCTCAAATTTGTATGGAACCAGAAGAGACGCTGAATAGCCAGAGGAATGTGGAAAAAGAAAACCAAAGCTGGTGGCATCACAATTCCGGACTTCAAGCTCCATTACAAAGTCGTCATCATTAAGACAGTGTGGTTCTGGCACAAAAACAGACACATAGATCAATGGAACAGAAGAGAGAACCCAGAAATGACTCTCAACTCTATGGTCAACTACTCTTTGACAAAGCAGGAAAATTGGACAGCCACGTGCAGAAGAATGAAACTGGACTATTTCCTTACACCATACACAAAGATAAACTCAAAATGGATGAAAGACCTCAGTGTGAGACAGGAATCCATTAAAATCCTAGAGGAAAACACAGGCAGCAAACTCTTTAACCTCGACTACAGCAACTTCTTACTAGACACGTTTCCAAAGGCAAGGGAAACAAAGGCAAAAGTGAAATACTGGGACTTCATCAAGATAAAAAGCTTCTGCACAGCAAAGGAAACAGTTGATAAAACCAAAAGACAACCAACAGAATGGGAGAAGATATTTGCAAATGACATATCAGATAAAGGGCTGGTATTCAAGATCTATGAAGAACTTATCAAACTCAACACCCAAAGAACAAATAATCTAGTCAAGAAATGGGCAGAAGACATGAACAGACATTTCTCCAAAGAAGACATCCAAATGGCCAAAAGGCACATGAAAAAGTGCTCACCATCACTCAGCATCAGGGAAATTCAAATCAAAACCACGATGAGATACCACCTCACACCAGTCAGAATGACTCAAAGTGACAATGTAGGAAATGACAGGTGTTGGCGAGGATGTGGAGAAAAGGGAACCCTGTTATATTATTGGTGGGAATGAATGCAAGCTGGTGCAGCCACTCTGGAAAACAGTATGGAAGTTCCTCAAGAAGTTAAAAATAGAGCTACCCTATGACCCAGCAATTGCACTACTAAGTATTTACCCCAAAGATACAGATGTAGTGATCCAAAGGGGCACATGCACCCCAATGCTTATATCAGTAATGTCCACAATAGCCAAACTATGCAAAAAGCCCAGATGTCCATTGACAGATGAATGGATAAAGAAGATGTGATATATATACACATACACAGTGGAATACTACTCAGCCATCAAAATAATGAAATCTTGCCATTTGCAACGACGTGGATAGAACTAGAGGATATTATGCTAAGCAAAATAAGTTAATCAGAGAAAAAGATTACCACACGATCTCACTGATAATGTGGAATTTAAGAAACAAAACAGAGGATCATAGGGAAAGAAAAAATAAAACAAAATGAAATCAGAGAGGGAGAGAAACCATAAGAGGCTCTTAATCATAGAAAACGAACTAAGGGTTGTTGGAGGGGAGATGGGGGGGATGGGTAACTGGGTGATGGACATTAAGGAGGGCATGTGATGTAATGAACACTGGGTGTTATATAAGACTGATGTATCACTGACCTCTACCTCTGAAACCAATAATACATTGTATGTTAATTAATTGAATTTAAAAAAATGTTTAAAGAAAGATATTTTTTTAAAATAAATTTATCTAGGGATGCCTGGGTGGCTCAGTTGGTTGAGCATCTGCCTTCGTTGGGGTCATGACCTCAGGGTCCTGGGATTGAGCACCACATTGGGCTCGCTGCTAAGCGGGGAGTCGCTTCTCCCTGTGTTCACTCTCTCTCTCTCAAATAAATAGATCAAATCTTTTAAAAAATAAAATAAAATAAATTTATCTAAGTAAAAATGTAAAAAAAAAAATTGACCTAGTTGATGGTATATTTGTTATAGCACCCTGGACACACTAAGACAAAGGTCTTTGTAGATGTATAGTTAAGATGAGGTCATACTGGATTAGGATAAGGACTAAATTCAGTATGAACAACTGTCCTTATAAGAGGAGAAGATAAACAGTGATGTGCCACACAGGTGAGAAGGCCATGAGAAAATGGAAACAGACCATGATTGGAGTGATCTCACAACAATTCAAGGAATGTGAGGGATTGCTGGGAACCATCAAAATCTAGGAGAGGGGCATGGATCATCTATCTTCTCCCTCAGAGCCTGCAGAGGTCACCAACTCTGCTGACCCCTTGATTTTGGACTTCTAGCTCTAGAATTGTGAAAGAATGAATTTTTGTTGCTTTTGTTATCCCGTCTATGGTAATTTGTTACAGTAGCCCAAGGAAACGAATACAGATTTTTGTATGGAGAAGTGGGGTGCTCCTTTAACAGGTAACTAAAAATGAGTAAGTGGCTTTGGATTTGGTAATGAGTAGAGGCTGGAAGAATTTTGTGACACAAGTTAGAAAAAGTCTAGTTTGCTTGAAGAGGCTTTTGGCAGAAATATAGTTTTTGAAAGGTGATTCTGGTGAGGGCTTGAAAGGAAACGAGAAATCTATTATTGGACACTGGAGGAAAGGCAATCCTTATTATGAAATGGCAGAAAACTTATTTTTTTTATTATGTTCGGTTAGCCACTGTATAGTACATCATTAGTTTTTGATGTAGTGTTCAATGATTCATTAGTTACGTATAACACCCAGTGTTATCACAACACGAAGTGGTAGAAAACTTATCTGAATTGTATTGCAGTGTTGTGTGGAAAGCAGAACTTGTATGTGATGAACTTGGTTATTTAGCTGAGATTTCTGAGCCAAGTGGGGAAGGTGTGTTCTGGTTTCTCCTTGACGCCTAGAGTAAATAGGAGAAGAAAAGACAAATTGAAGAGAGAACTGGTAAGCAAAACAAAACAAAACAAAACAAAAAACAGAAAAACTGTTGAGGATCTAGATAATGCAGCTCTGAAACAGAGCCAGGATGTCGCTGGACAAACCTTTGCTGAAGAGATCAGGTGTGTTATCCATGGATCTGGTCAACTATCTCATTAGAAGCCAGGAATAAAAATGAGGTTACCGAAGAAGGATCTGTGGGAAACCCTCTTATGTAATGGCGTGGATCCCCTGACATACACAAAAGACAAACAGGGTTCTTGAAAACATTATAACAGGAGAAATACTACCAGCTTGAACTGAAGGGGCCAGAGACAGGATGAAGGAAGGCTGCCAGACTTCTGGGAGTCTACAGACAGGAAAACGGCTGACAGAACTATCCAGCTACATACATGTGCTACCCTTTAAGACAAAGGAAAAATGATCCTGAGATAAGGCTGTGGATGCAGAGTCCAGAGTGACAGGCCCAGAGAGTTGAGCCTCCATGAACCTACAGGGTGTCTCCACCACAGACATTATTCCATGTGTCTTCCTGTATCTCTGCTTCTCTTCCTCTCTCCTGTCTGACTGGGAGTGTTTCTCCTTCACTTTTTTTTTTTTTAAAATTTTAATTGCACTATAGTTAACAGCCTCAAAAAGTTAAAAATAGAACTACTCTGTGATCCAATAATTGTGCTACTGGGTATTTGCCCCCCAAATACAAAAACACTAATTCAAAAGGATACATGCACTCCTATGTTGATAGCAGCATTTTTGACAAATAACCAAACTATGGAAGCAGCTCAAGTGTTCTCCTTCACTCTACATGTCTGTTTCACCTTTATTTAACTCTCTCTCCACATAACTATGGAGGGAATTTTTGTCTGTCTAGTTTATTTGGAACTTAGCATGCACACTGTCTTTTGTTTTCTGTTTTCTGTGTAAGGACTGCTTTCTAGACTGGAATTGAGTCAAGAAATGCAGAAGTCAGGGCGCCTGGATGGCTCAGTTGGTTAAGCGACTGCCTTCGGCTCAGGTCATGATCCTGGAGTCCCGGGATTGAGTCCCACATCAGGCTCCCTGCTCAGCAGGGAGTCTGCTTCTCCCTCTGACCCTCCCCCTCTCGTGCTCTCTGTCTCTCTCTCATTCTCTCTCTCAAATAAATAAATACATAAAAAAAAAAAGAAATGCAGAAGTCAAAACTACAAAGTAAAAGTTTTCTTTTTCTTCTTCTTCCCCTTTTCCTTCCCTCTCTTCCTCTGTTACATAGGAGACTGGGTTTGAATCTCTAGCCAGGACGGTTTAATGATAGTTATTTTTAGGGATTAAATTTGCTTAGATATTTTTAGTCTTAAACTTCAGTTAAATTGATATTGAGTTAAATATTGACTCAATTAGTAGATATTGACTTGAGTTAAAGTGATATTCATTCATATCAATCTCTTTTCATTATTATAAAACTACTACCAGTCAAACATTTTTTAAAAGATTTTATTTAATTTTGAGAGAGAGAGAGAGCACAAGCAGGGGGAGCAGCAGTGGGAGAGGGAGAAGCAGGCTCTCCACTGAGCAGGGAGCCTGAGGTGGGACTTGATCCCAGGACTCTGGGATAATGACCTGAGCCAAGGGCAGACACTGAACCGACTGAACCACCCAGGCACCTCAGTCAGACATTTCTGTAGAGAGACTGACATATGTTCCAGCACTCTCCTCCTCTTCATAGCAGGAAAGTCATATACACCAGTCAGTCACAGCAGAAGTGCTCACCATCTCTGGCATTTCTGCTCCATGCAATAGAAATCAGCACTGACTGCACACCTCCCCCTTCCAGGCACTCAGCTGGGCACAGTGGAGTGGCAATGATGGATAAGAGATGGCCTCTGCCTGTGCCAACAGGGAATTTGGAGCAGTGGTTATGGCATGGCCTTGGGTTCAGGCAGACCCTATCCCAACTAGTTGTTTAACTTACACTTATTAACTGTACTTGACCCTAGTTTCCTTATTTCTAAAATGAGGATGAATAATAGTACCTTCTCAAAGGGCAGTTTGATGAACAAATGAGGTAATGCTTTTAAAGGATTTAGGAGGCATTCTGGCAGATAAGACAACCCTCAATAAATATTAGCTACAATTATTATCCATAAAAACAAGATTACAATCTATGGGAGAAAAAGATACACAGACAACCAGGGCTTGTGTTGGCCTATCTGGGAAGTGCCATATCATGGGTAGGAGATAGTGTTCTGGGAGCAGAGAGGGAGGCGCTGTTCTGAATGAAAGACTCAGAGGAAGCTTTGTAGAGAAGTAGGCATTTGAGGTAGACTTTAAATAATATTGGAGACTAGAGAAAAATCCTCACTGGGCCATTTCTATTGTCCTTTATTCAGTATAACTAGTATGTGTATGGTTTCCAGAGAATAGAAGTTTGCTTTTTTTTTTTTAATTCATATTTGGCAACCTTATAAAATCCATCGTTATAGCTAGCTACCTAATTAAATGTAGTTTTTCCAGTTGGATAAGTTAACATAAAGAACATCTTTCCCTAGAATTGCCAAGGGAACAATGTCATGACTGGTCCATGGCTGTATCAGCAAGTTTTAATTATGTAGTCATTGAGAAATGACTGGGGGCTAAGAAACATCACCTACCAGAGGCAAGGGAGGGCCTATGATTTCAAGTTGCTTCCTGTTTGGAAAGGTTTGAAGGAAAGAAGAAAGTGCCAAATCTTGTGTCTGGCATTCAAGGCCCATTATAATCTGACTCCAACCTTCCCATCCACCTTCCCTCTCCATTTTCTCCAGTGGAGGATGTATGTTCTTTAAAATCTTCTGTCTGTGTTGTCCCCAGAACAGAAATCCATTCCTCATTCAGCCCTTGTTCATCACGTTCCTTTCTTTTTCTGTCCCCTTTGTTCATTTAGATCCTACCCAAATGCCGAGACCTGGGTCAAAGTGCCCCACTATGGAAATATGTTAGCTCCATCTCATAGTCATCCCTTCACTACCAGCATTCCTCCTGTGGCATTTGGAACCCATTCTCTTCTGTTGCTCTTTTTATTTAGTATAGAGATCAGTTTTTCAAATCCTACTGGAAATTTCTGGTTAGGCACCTTCTTAAATTTCATTTATGTTCCCAGCTGTATTTAGTAGCATATATACAATAGGTGTTTAATAAATAGTTGATGAATTTTTTTGCTCATTTACCTTAGGGCAGGCATATGCTAACCATGAGGAATCTGTAATGAATATAATCCAGTGCTTCTTCTTTAAGGACTTGCAGATGGCTGTGGGGTCAGCATTCATTAGGTCAACAAGACAGAGAAACCCTCATATGTGGTAGGAAGTTGTCAGTGCCATTAGAGTTCCAAAGTGGTATCCAGAGGAGGAGGACTCTACCCTGTTTTTTCATTTGTGCATTCTCAACACCTAACTCACTGCCTGGCACATAGTGAGTGCTCAGATATTTGTTCACAAAACTGAAGGGGCGACTTCTACTTACAGAGTCAAGAAAGCCTTGAAGGAAAGTATTTTATTAAGTCTTATCTAGAAAGATGAGTTGGAATTGAGAGGTAGCGATGGAATCAACATAGACAGAGAACCTTAAACAAAATCTTTTCTCTTAATATCCTTTTTTATACTTTTTCCTGTTTACTCATCTCCCCTGCCTGGAGCCCTGGGGTTTGAGGGAATTATATCCATTACCACCTTGTTTTCAAGTCCGAAGTGATTTTGGAGCTCTGATACCCAATCATGACATTCCAGCACTCCATGAACATATGGTTCCAGGAACAACCAAAAACACACGAGGACAAACTCCATAGAGTCAGACTATCTTCTTTAATACTCTCTGGGAAGTTTTCTGCTTTTACCTGTTGCCCTGCCTTCTAGAAGTTTAGATGGGCAGGTCAGAAGAGTAGGGGACACGTTATTGGGTATCAGTGTTCCAAAATCAAAATGGCCATAACAGACCTGGAACAATGTTTGGAATATTCAAAGGTAATCCTATCAGTTTCTAAAGGGTCACAGGTACCCCTCCCCTCTGCTTCTCTCTCTCTCTTTCTCACTGTTTCTCTCTCTGTCCCTGTCCCTCCTTCTCTCTGTAACTGAGCCCAACTCCATGTAACATTCCAATCCAAGCGCAATCTTTGAAGTTCAGATTCTCCTCTCTCTGTCTCTCATGAATAAATAAATGAAGTTCAGATTCTCTAGAGAGAGGATATGATTGTTTCAGGCCAGGTCACAGATCCCCCCTCGGGTAGGCATGATAAATAGCCTTCAGGAATGTCCATTCCTAATCCCGAGAACGTATGAATAAATTGACCCTTGTACAACTCAGGGGTTAAGGGGCACTGACACCCCCTTTCTACTGCACAGTTAAAAATTGCATATGACATGTATCATATGACCTCACTGATATGAGGAATTCTTAATCTCAGGAACAAACTGAGGGTTGCTGGAGTGGTCGGGGGTGGGAGGGATGGGGTGGCTGGGTGATAGACATTGGGGAGGGTATGTGCTGCGGTGAGCGCTGTGAATTGTGCAAGACTGTTGAATCACAGATCTGTACTTCTGAAACAAATAACGCAACATATGTTAAGAAAAAAGAAAAAGAAGAAGATAGCAGGAGAGGAAGAATGAAGGGGAGTAAGTCAGAGGGGGAGACGAACCATTAGAGACGATGGACTCTGAAAAACAAACTGAGGGTTCTAGAGGGGAGGGGGGTAGGGGGATGGGTTAGCCTGGTGATGGGCATTAAAGAGGGCACATTCTGCATGGAGCACTGGGTGTTATGAACAAACAATGAATCATGGAACAGTACACCAAAACAAATGATGTAATATATGGTGATTAACATAACAATAAAAAATTAACAAAAAAAATTGCATATGACTTTTGACTCTCCCAAAACTTAGCTAACAATAGCCTACTGTTGACTAGAAGTCTTACCAATAACATAAACAGTTGATTAACACATATTTTGTAGGTTATGTGTATTATATACTGTATTCGTACAATAAAGCAACATAGAGAAAAGAAAATATTATTAAGAAAATCATAAGGGAAAAAAACTAAAAAGAAAAAAAACACAAAAGAAAATCACAAGGAGAAGAAAATAAGTTTATACTACCGAACTGTATGTGTTGAAAAAAATCTGCCTGTACAATTCAAACCTGTGTTGTTCAAAGATTAACTGCATGTTGCCTTACATGCAAAAAGGATTTTGCAGATGTGATTAAATTAAAGATCTTTTAAAAATTACTATTATTTTCTTTTTTGTTACTGAAGTATAGTCAATATACCATGCTATATTAGTTTCAGGTGTACAACACAGTCCATTTGACGATGCCATACATTTCCTGATGCTCACCATGACGTGTAGTTACCACCCATTGTTACAATATTACTGATTATATTCCCTACACTGTACTTTTCCTCCCCGTGACTTATTTGTTTTGTAACTGGAAGTTTGTGCCTCTTAATCCCCTTCACCTATTTTGCTCATCTTCCCACCCGCATCCCCACACTTGCTCTGGCATCCATCAGTCTGCTCCCTGTATTTATGAATCTGATTCCGGCTTTTTGTTTGCTTGTTTGTTCATTTGTTTTGTTTTTTTACATTCCACATATAAGTGAAATCATGTGGTATTTGTCTTTCTCTGTCTCACTTGCTATTAGGATGATACCCTATAGGTCCATCCATGTTGTCGTGAATGGCAATATTTCATTCTTTTTCATGGCTGAGTAATGGCTGAGTGTATATACCCATATATACATATACATACACATGTACATATATACACGTGCTACCTATACCACATCTTTTTTATTCATTCATCTATCAATGGAGACTTAGGTGCTTCTGTATCTTTGCTATTATAAATAATGCTTCAATAAATATAGAGGAGCATATATCTTTTTTAAAATTAGCATTTTTGTTTTCTTTAAAGATCTTGAAATGAGGTGATTATCCTGGATTACCCAGGTGGACCCAATCTAAGTACACGGGTTGTTAAAATAGAAGAACATTTTCAGGTTGTGGTCAAGGACCGCACTGGGGGTCAGGACTACCCAAGGTCCTCAGATGACCATGTTACAACAGGGGGTATATTGATTTTCTGTTGCTTTTATAACAAATTACCACAAACTTGGAAGGTTACCAGGAAGGCAAAGACTGGCATCTCTAATACAGTTATACAGCTAATAATGAGCGTTGCTAAGATTTGACTCCAAAGCCGAAGAGGGAAAAACCAGCATCTTTGCAAGAGACAGAACTATGTGTTTTTTTTTTTTTTACCTAGAGGGCTCATAATTTACAAGAACCTAAGAAAGAATATTGTAACTGGTAGAAATCATTCTCAGTCCAAATCCTTAGTTTTAGGAGGTTAAATTACTGGGTAAAATGATGAGATTAATGTTATTTTAAAAATATTTAGAAAGAAAAAATGTAACCCTTCATGTATGTACATAAATAGTCTGAAAACTTTAAAGCACGAGGGTTGAGTTATAGATGAAGGGTGGGGGAGGAAATTTAGTAACAGTAAATAGAACTCTGGACCAAGATTTTTAAATTCCTAGAGCAATTTTGAAAAATACCCACCTTCAAACCCATTAGTTACTATACAATTAGCATTTCATTTTGATTTTAATACTGAAGCCAAAAATGTTGAAGGAATTGCAATACTTGCCAGAAACCTTGCCATGAGCAATATTGTGAGTGACTTGCAACATCCTGTCGGCCTCTCTCCTGAGGGTGTTGGGAAATGATCTAGGAGAAGTCCAAATCCCAAACCACAAATATGTACACTTCATATCTCTGTGAGAACCAACTGACAAACAATCTGAATGTCCCACAAATGTTTTGGGGACTTATTTTAAATCACTTTTATGGTATGTTTGGCAGATGCAAAATAAAATTACTGAGATGATGTAGAAACACCGAATGTTCATAATACCTTGAAATAATACAAAGTAATACAAATGCCGTGGTTGTGACAATATGAAAATATCCTAAAGCTAAAAATAGTCTTTAATGGTGAAGAGTTTTCTCCTCAATTGAAGAATATTATTTTTCATGAAAAACAAATTATTACTATGGGGCACCTGGGTGGCTCAGTTGGTTAGGTGTCTGCCTTCGGCTCGGGTCATGATCCCAGGGTCCTGGGATTGAGCCCCACATCAGGCTTCTTGCTCAGCGGGGAGTCTGCTTCTCCCTCTCATACTCCCCCTGCTTGTGTTCCTTCTCTTGCTGTGTCTCTCTCTGTCAAATAAATAAATAAAATTAAAAAAAACCAAATTATTACTATCAATGTCTAATATTCATGTGGTGCTTAGTTTGCTAGTTACTTTGCATACATTGTTGCATCTAATTTAATTCTTAAAATTAATGTATGAGGTAGATATCTTTGTGATGCCCATTTTACAGATGAGAGCACTGGGGCTTAAGGAGTTTACATAAATTTTTCAAGGAAAACAACTGGTGGTAGAGCCAGTATTCCAGGAAGCCCAACTCCAGGTTAAATAACCTGCCTAACAACAACAACAACAACAACAACAACAACACCACAACAGTGATAGCTAGTATCTTTGTTATTCTCACTGTGTTCCAGGTACCATTTTAAATGCTTTACAATTATCAACTCATTTAATCCTCACAATAATTGTGTGATAGGTTCACTATTATTCCCATTTTAGAGATGCAGGTTTTTCATCAATGTCTTTGTCATCATTAAAACCACTTTTTGAGTTTTGTAGCACTTTTCTAGAGCATGTCAGTTATACTTCCATGTAAGTTGCTTGAGACAGAGTACATTTTCAAGCAAGAGCTGATACAGTACTGGAAATTTTATTGCCAGACATCTTTCCTACTGGAGACTTTGGCATATTCTAGCAAGCCCAGTGCCTTGCATCTGGACATACCTGCCAGCCTGGAGCTTCCCCACCCTTGTCCTGGGGAATCACTTTACTTTCTTTGGGGTGAGAGCATCAGCTTCCTAGATCCCATGTCTTTCTCTCTCTCTCTCTCTTTTTTTTTTCAGAGATTTTCTTCCCAGCTTTATTAACATATAAATGGCATATACATTGTGTAAGTCTAAGGGTACAACCTGTTGATTTGATACATTTCTATACTGCAAATGATTTCATCATAGCATTAGCTAACACCTGCATCATGTCACATAGCTATCATTCCTTTAATGTGGTGCAAACGTTTAAGATCTACACTCTAATTAACACAGAGATTTTATGTTGAGCTGATGACAACTTCCTCAGTCTGCCACCTGGTTGTGCCCCATGGGAAAGAAAATATATATCTCCTAGCATGTCTTGCATTTTTCTTCCTATGGCAACCATTCAAATGTGGATGTAAGACCTCTTCCCGCAATAAGCACTCTCATCAATGGCTTCAGTGCTTCCTTATCTGGTGGAGCCCCAGGATTGCTTGGGTTTTGTTACAAAATACCCAGGCCTTTCCCCAGACCTACGTTTTAGAATGCTGGATGTGGGTCCAAGAATCACTTAATAAGCCCTACAGGAGAGGCTGATGCACAGCCATGTGGGAATCCTGCTCTATGTGCTTGCTACTTCAATGTGTGATCTGAAGACTAGCAGCATCAGCACCAACCTTGTTATAAACCCAGAGTCTCATGCTCTACTCCAGGCTGTCTGATCTTCAGAAGTCCAGGAAATTCTTGTGCACACTAAAGGTTGGGTCTCCCTGGTCTATATGCCTTCTAGGCACAGAACCAAACTGTGCAGTAAGCTCTGGGTGCACGCTCTGTTCAGCTTGCTCAGCCTTGAGGAGTCCACAGTTTGGTCCGGTTCCTTTCTTCTCCTCCTCTTCCTCCTTCTTCTTCTGTTTCAGAGGTAGAATGTAGTGTCTTTCTCTTGATTTAGTTTGTCACTTTGGGAGAAATTCATCAGGTAGCTTCATGAGAAAAGGTACAGCGGGGCATAAATTTCTTATCTTTAATGTTTCTATTGGATTTTCATTCCTGCTGTGAAAACTTAATTCTCAAGTCCTTTTTTTCTCCCTTGCAACCTGTTCTTCTTTCACGCATACAGTATCTTTTTGTCTCCCTCAGGTTATTAATAACAGTTTTGGGGGAGATTTTTTAAATCTTTCTTCTCATGGATTATTTCTTCTAACTTCTTTTTCTTTGTTTGCTTTGTTTTCTCTCACGTTAGAAAGCTAGAATCACCTCCAACATCTGGTGGGTTTTGGTTGTTTGCTTCTGTTGAAGAATGGGACACTAACAAGCTGCTGGGAAGCTCTGGATACATGGGTGGCATTTGTTGACCATGGGATTTGCTATAGAATTATCTGGTAGTTTTAACGATTAGGGAATCTGCAATGTCAATATGTTTAAGTCTTTTCTCTTTGGGCTGGTCAGATTTTTCACAGAAGGATTTTCCAATTTTGTGTGTGGAAGGTACATGCCCAGCTGCCACTATGTAGGGGTCCAAGAGGGCAGTTGAAGATCCCAGTATAAGCCTCTTGGAAAAAAAAGGCAGAATCCAGGACTATGCAGGCAACTCCACAAAGTTTGTTTATATTAATCTCATATGACTATAAGTCAAAACTCTATTAGACCTATAATCTCACATTTAGTAGCTCTTAAATGGTTTCTTTTAAGGCCTGTGAAATTTTTTTTATATCAAGCCTTATATACCCGCCTTAGATAATCTTCAGGTTCCTCAATGATCCAGTGAGAAAACGCGTCTATGACTCTACGAGTACATGCAAAATGTACAAAGTTTTGAAATCTTCTCAAGGATTTAGACATCTCAGAATAGTTTATATTATTTAGACAATTGTTTGTCCAGAGGGTTTTTTCTTAAATGAAGACAAAAATCACAGTAACTTCAAGTTATTTCACAATTACATAGGAATGTCGGCAGCTGAAAGCTTTATTTCCTCACAGTTTCTTTATAGATAATAAAGCCGTAAATCTCACTGTAACAAGTAAAACCAAACAGTTACAGTTAAAAAAGGTAATTTTATTTCTCCACTTTCCTTCAGTCGCAGGTATCTGAGGTAAACAGCCAGTTTTGAACATTTCCACACCTTTCTCCTTGCTCATATAAACCTGTGTACTAACGAATGAGAATATTTTTACTTTGTCTTTCACAAAAATTGGATCACACAACACATTAGTCTGTACTTTGTTATTTACATGTAATGATCATCATATTTATCCCTCTTAAAAATATATATAATTTTATAAATATCCACTTAACATTCAAAATTGGGGTTTATTATTCCTTATCCTGTTAACTGGACTGTTTAAAGATTTTTTTTTTCCTTCTACAATCAAGACCGCACTAAATGGCCTCATCTTTATATCCTTACACCCAGATGCCTTTATTTCTATGGAGTTGATTCCCAGGTGTAGCATTCCTAGGGGAAAGGACACGTATGTTTTAAAATTTTCATAAATAGTAGCAATTGCTTTTCAGAAACCTGTAGCCATTCACATTTTTATCAGTTGTATAAACTGGTAGGTGAGTAATGATATCTCATTTTTTTAAAGGATTTTTATTTATTTATTTATTTATTTGAGAGAGAGAGAGAGATAGCAACAGAGATAGCAGGGAGAGGGAGAAGCAGGGAGGAGAGGGAGAAGCAGGGAGGAGAGGGAGAAGCAGACTCCCCGTTGAGCAGGGAGCCCGACGTGGGGCTCAATCCCAGGACCCTGAGATCATGACCTGAGCCAAGGCAGACGCTTAACCCACTGAGCCACACAGCTGCCCCTCTCATTTTATTTTATTTTGTGTTTTGCGGACTACTATCAAGGTTTTGCATCATTTCCTATGCTTGTTGGCCATTTGTATTTTCTCTGTTATGAATTTCCGTTGTTGCTCATTTTCCTATTGAGCTGTTTGTCTTCATTGTAAAAAAACTCTTAGATATTAGAGATCCTAATTCTTTGTTAATCATGTGTTGTAAGTATTTTTCCTTGTGTATTATTTTCTTTTCGACTTTATTTCTTTACACCAAAATTAAAAATTTTCTACATGCTCAAAATTTGATTTTAAATACTTTCATGAAATTATTGAAGTCATCTTCTGAATTTATTTAAATTAATATATCTCATGAAAAGTCAGAGATTTAAAGTGATTATTATATACCACAAACATTTTCTCCTTTGTTCTCTATGCCCTATGATTTAGTTACTCTTATAATCCTGTTTTCAGTATCCATGACATGTGCCTGTGCCTTTTCCCTTTCTGTGGAAATTTTCGATTATAGTCCTAGCCAATAACTTCTGTGCTGGAATATATATTTATATAAAAATATAATCACTTGAACTATTTAATCAATTTCTCCATAGTAAAAGTTGATTGATTTATCCAATATTCTTTTTTTTTTTTTTTTAGAGTTGGGTAGGGTCAGAGGGAGAGAGAGAGAATCCCAAGCCGGTTTCATGACCAGCATGGAGCCAATGGGGGGCTCGATCTCACGACCCTGAGATTATGACCTGAGCTGAAACTAACAGTTGGATGCTTAACTGACTGAGCCCCCCAGGTGCCCTGATTCAATATTCCTAAAAGTCTTAAAAAGAGAACTGGTAATCAAATTGCTGTTAAGCACATTCTTTAGTAATTTAGAAGAACTTGATATTGAGGGTTTCTGGTTCTGAATTCTTTTGTCACTTTGTAGTAGACAGAATTCTAAGATGACTCCCAAGAATCCCTTACCCTGGTATTCACCCTTTACATAATCCCCTACACCTAAGTGTAGATGGCACCTTTGAATATGATGGGCTAGTCGCTTGATTAGATTATTTTATATGGTAAATGGCGATGGTATTGTTACTGCCATGATTATGTTCCATTACATAAGACTGGAGGAGGATTGGAAGTCAGGAGATTGTAAGCATGAAAGGACAAATGGAAGGAGGCAGGCTGAGATTGTTTATGGCCTGCCACCAGCAAAAGAGTGGAAACTTTAGTCCTCTAACCACAGGGAACTGAATTTGGCCAACAACCCTGTGAACGTAGAGGAGGACTCCAAGATCCAGAAAGGAATTCACCCTAGCTGACACCGTGATCTCACCTGTGCCTAAACTTTTGCTCTAAAGAAACCATGACATAACACATGGAGGTTCTTTCAAGCCACTAATTTTATGGTAATTTGTTACATAGTAGTAGAAAACTGATACACATATAGAGATATGTTTCATGTCATTATGAATCACGCACAATTACGTTTATTTTTCAAGTACATTTTCTCAAATTTAGAGTAAACTTTTATGTGTAATCAAGGGAGATATTTAGAAAGGGATCACTTTCAGGTAATAAGGACAGGCTTTAGGGAGGACAGGGAATTATGAAACTTTTTTAGTGATGTGAAGGGTGAAGGAGACAGGTGAGTAGAGACAGGGAAGTCACTTGGGGTAAGATTTTGACTTGCAGAGGGGGGGAAGCATAGAGGAAACTGACAATAGAATACTACTTGCTGGGAAATTTTTGAAAGTGGAAAATTTAGTTTAAAATAAAAAAGTATGATACAAGAATAGAAATAAGGCCTAACATAATTTAAAAAGTCTTATATACTGGCTATATGTTAAAATTATTTATTTCTACTTCTGATATTTATATAAAGGAGTTTTTTTTTTAAAGTTTTATTTATTTCAGTAATCTCTACACCAAGCGCAGGGCTCAAACTCACAATCCCGAGATCAAG
Source organism: Eumetopias jubatus (assembly GCF_037043125.1). Taxonomy (NCBI): domain Eukaryota; kingdom Metazoa; phylum Chordata; class Mammalia; order Carnivora; family Otariidae; genus Eumetopias; species Eumetopias jubatus. Next base: position 121,369,384 of record NW_028274808.1, on the reverse strand, counting down.
AGTCACATGCTCTTTTCTTTTTTTTAATTTAAATTTAATTAGCCAACATATAGTACATCATTAGTTTTTGATGTAGTGTTCAATGATTCATTAGTTGCATAGAACACTCAGTGCTCATCAGATCATGTGCCCTCCTTAATGCCCATCACCCTGTTACCCCATCCCTCCACCCCCTCCCTTCCGCAACCCTCAGTTTGTTTCCTGAAGTCAAGAGTCTCTCATGGTTGGTCTCCCTTCTCTGTTTTCTTCCCATTCAGTTTTCCCTCCATTCGCCTATGCTCCTCTGTGCTATTTCTTATATTCCACATATGAGTGAAACCATATGATAATTGTCTTTCTCTGCTTGACTTATTTTGCTCAGCATAATACCTTCCAGTTCCATCCACATCGATGTAAATGATAGGTATTCATCCTTTCTGATGGCTGAGTAATATTCCATTGTATATATGGACCACATCTTTTTTATCCATTCATCTGTTGAAGGGCATCTCGGCTCTTTCCACAGTTTGGCTACTGTGGACATTGCTGCTATGAAGTTGGGGTGCATGTGCCCCTTTTCTTCACTACATCTGTATCTTTGGGTTAAGTACCTACTAGTGCAATTGCTGGGTCATAGGGTAGCTCTATTTTTAACTTATTGAGGAACCTCTATACTGTTTTCCAGAGTGGCTGCACCAGCTTGAATTCCCAACAGTGTAACAGGGTTCTCCTTTCTCCACATCCTCGCCAACATTTGTTGTTCCCTGTCTTGTTAATTTAAGCCATTCTAACCGGTGTAAGGTGGTATCTCATTGTGGTTTTCGTTTGTATTTCCCTGATGCTGAGTGACATTGAGCATTTTTTCATGTTTCTGTTTGTCCATTTGTATGTATGAACAGAAGTGTCTGTTCATGTCTTCTGCCCATTTCTTGACTGGATTGTTTGTGTTTTGGATGTTGAGTTTGGTAAGTTCTTTATATATCTTGGATACCAGCCTTTTATCTGATATATCATTTGCAAATATCTTCTCCTATTCCGTAGGATTTAGTTTTGTTGACTGTATCCTTTGTTGTGCAAAAGCTTTTTATCTTGATGAAGTCCCAATTTTTGCTTTTGTTTCCCTTGCCTCTGGAAACATGTCTAACAAGTAGTTGCTGTGACTGAGATCAAAGTGGTTGTTGTCTGTGTTCTCCTCTAGGATTTTGAGGGATTCCAGTCTCACATTGAGGTCTTTCATCTATTTTGAGTTTATCTTTGTGGATGGTGTAAGAGAATGGTTCGGTTTCATTCTTCTGCGTGTGGCTGTCCAATTTTCCCAGCACCATTTATTGAAGAGACTGTCTTTTTTCCATTGGATATTCTTTCCTGCTTCATTGAACATTAGTTGACCATAGAGTTGAGGGTCCATTTCTGGGCTCTCTATTCTGTTCCATTGATCTATATGTCTGTTTTTGTGTCAGTACCATGCTGTCTTGGTGATCACAGCTTTATAATATAGCTTGACATCAGGCATTGTGATGCCCCAGGTTTGGTTTTCTTTTTCAACATTCCTCTGGTGATTTGGGGTCTTTTCTGGTTCCATACAAATTTTAGGATTGTTTGTTCCAGCACTTTGAAAAATGTCGATGGTATTTTGGTAGGGATTGCACTGAATGTGTAGAAAGCCCTGGGCAACATAGACATTTTAACAATATTTATTTTTCCAATCCATGGGCAAGAGTCACATGTTCTTTTGACTGAGCCAACCAAGCAACCCTATATAAAGGAGTTTAAAGTATTCAACCAACAATTTTTATAGTTCTGAAAATATAACAAAGAGACCTTAAGGACTCCAGTAGCAATTTGGGCCAGTGGTTCCTTCTTTCCAAAGATTATTAACAGTTGGCCCTACAATGACTGTCCCTCCCAATTACCCCAGTATATCTAGGAGATTGTTCATGGGAAGGGAGAGTTGTTAGTCATGAGATTTTGTCCCAAGGGGAAGTACTGTAGCTCTTCCCTCCCTTCCTATTTCTTTCCTAGCTGTGGGAAGGGCTGTAAGACATTTGCTCTTTCAGAGAGTTGCAGAGATTTCTACTTCTGAAGCAATGTACATTATGTAATCATGACAGCTAGGTCCCAAGGTGTTATCAGTCTTAAAGTTTTGGAAGTGTATTGTATAAATCTCCCACTTCCCCAAATGAAAGGAGATAATTGAATATACTGTGACTTATTTCAGACTCCTAACGATTTACTTCTCATTTAATGTTTAATTTATGAGTCACTTTTTCTAGTTTCCCAGTTTCCCAATTCCCCAGACGGTGGACTAGTTTATGCCAAAAGCAAAAGAAAAGAAAAGAAAATCATTTTCAAAGTTATCATTTCTTCTCTATGTAATACTCATTTTCCATATATGAACTATCATTCAATTAGAATTCTTCACTTCTTCTTCACTTACCAAACTGGAAAGAAATGTAGTTCCTTTTGGGAACTGTTTTAGGGGAAATAATAATTTTTAGTTATTTCACAAGAATTATTCTATCTTTAATGATCAGTGGAGGACCACAGAACTGAACGGAAATGTAGACCCAGAGAGGCAACAAGACTCATTCGTGAGCTTAAACTTTACCCTCGAGGTAATGCACATGATAAAATTTGATCACTCCACACCAGTGTGGTCTATTGCTGATTGCAAATATCTAAATTGCAAAAAATTAAGTTTCAGAACAACATTTACTGCTCCCCTACCATGTATATTGCAATATGTTAGGTACTGGGGAGATTAGATACATACAAAACAAGGTCTTGGCGCCCTAAGACCCAGCCCTTATAGTGAGAGATTTAAGTGAAAGTTCAACATAATTTACCATAATGTTAAACATAATAAACATATTAAAGGTCAATGTAACCTTAAGATTAAACAGAATATTAAAGGGTACATGTAAGGCAATACATGAACACTTGACCTATAAGCTGTAGAAATATCTGTTCAGGAGTCAGAGGAGAAAATTTCTCTTGCTGCCATGTCTTGTGATGTCCATGTTTTCATTGTTGGGTAGCCTTTGTCACAATAAAGGAACTTTGGTGTCTCTCACAGAAATACTTTAGTAGCTCATTTTGTTTTTTCACTTTCTCATTTCTTTCATCAGCATGATGGCATTTGATGTTTGGCAGGCTTCCATGAGCGAAGAGGAGCACACCAAGTAGTGGGGCTCAAGTTCAACTCTCAGTGTGGGGATTAAGAAGTCTAAGAAGTGTATTAGTTTGGAATGGATTAAGGGGCAAGTAATTGAACTGAACACCTAGGGGTTATTTTCTTCCTAGATAATCAGAATTTGGAGGCAGACATTTTTCCTGCATGTGTTCAGCAGCATGTGACATCAAGGTCAGTGTTTCTGAAAGTACCTTAGTCTTTTCCCATGATTGTTACCATTGGGTCCAAGATGGATGTCCCAGCAGCAGGTTTTACAACTATGTTTAAACAGGCAAAGGGGAGAAGGAGGAAAAAAGGGGTAGTGCTAATCACATTTGCTTCCTTCATCAAAAAACTGGCAGCTTCATTCTAGAAGGCTTCATCAAAATTTTGTTACATCTCTGTTGGTGAGAAGAATGTCATATGGCCACGCCTAGATGCAAGAAAGGCTGGGAAAGCAAGTATATAGCTTTCCTAAGCCCTGTGGTAGAGGCGGCAAGGTAGAAGTGGTTTGAGATGTACTGGTTTAGGCAATGGATATTATTGGTCAGGGAACAAAGGACTACTGGAGGTAGGAATATGTGTTTTACATGAAGGGTCTCATTTAGTTATTACAGTGATGCTGTAGATAGGTGCTTTTATTATCCCTATTTTACAGATGAGAAAACCGAGTTTAGCTAATTTGTACTAGTTAGTTGCTAAGATTCAAACTAGATAGTTGCAGGGATCCACACTGCTTGTTGACATTCAAACTTTTTTTTTTTAATGCAGTGTTCATGCTCTTACTCGCTGTTACTGCAGACTTAAAATCAGATGTCACAGACTTTTATGCAAATGCTTAAAAACATATTTTGAGAAACGGCAACATGACTGGCATAAACATATCACCTTCTAAAGATAATAAAATGAAAGTAATAATAGTCCATTGAATCTGCAAATTTTATTTCTTTTTTAAAAATTTCTTTTTTAAAAAATTCATCTTATTTGTCATATAGTCAGTTTTCATCCTTGGGAGAGCGTCAGTGCAGACCTTTGGCAGCATGCTCCAGGCAACAGCCCTATGGAAGATCTGGCATGATAGTGAGAACTCACTGCTGGACTCTGGGCTCCATAATCCTGGCAAAAAACCTTGCCTCAGTCTCTTTTTATGGAAACTTGACAGATGGATGGCCAATAGTCTTGAAAGGCTTGTAATATTCATTGGACAGCAAATTGTATAGGGTGAGTCATCTATGATGTTGGGAACAAGTTAGGTTTTTGATTTTTAGGGTGAGGTAAACATATATAATCTGGCTCCATTGTCTTCCAGGAGTTTGACTTGTTATTGTTTTCATTATTTATCTTTGAAACATGGTCATTTCATGATAAATTTAGTTTAAATGCTAATAGTGTGAGAGAAAGGAGGCTACATAAGGTTTTTCTGAATTTTCGTATTTACTGAAGGCCTCATAGAAAAAGCATCACGAAGGTGATAGGCCAATGTTGACACAGTGTTTTTCAGAGCATGTTGTTTGTTTAAGCTGTGTGCCTTTAAACCCCAGACTCTCGTGGTTTTTATGTATGCAAAAATCAGAGTTAAAAAGAGCCCTTCCTTGGAAGTTACTTGGTCTGTTTTATGTGAAACATCTCACTCTAATAAAAATTTGGAAGACTCAAGAACTCATAAGGATTGATGCTTAGTTGACAAATGAAAATTGTGCATCTTCACTTAGGGTCTTCATGAGGCTACTTGTGGGACAGGTAGTTAGTGAGTTGCATTGTAGTGTTGTAACTGGAATGCCCAAGGGAATGGGTAACCTTTTTCTCCCTCACATCCAAAATCTATGTTCAGACTCCCAGCATCTTCCTGTCTACCTAGTTATTCACCCACCATCCTGGACTCATGTTTGAAATGTATACATACCACCCTTAACAATGCTTACAGTGAGGGTGCTGTTGCCTGGGATAGCAGAAAGCATTCCCAGCAACACCAAAAGAATCCAAATCTTGTGCTTTTATCCTAGGATGTAAGTATTATTTTCTGTATGTATAAACTGCCACACACCGTTACACACACAGAAGGTGAACTGGGTTGGTGACTACTATGATAACCAGCCATCTTATTTATTAATTTTTAATTTGGATGTGTTAATATCTCACAGTCCAAAGTTTCAACTTACAGTTATTAACAATCAGCCCATGAACTTGCAAGGTGAATTTACTAAGATGGCTGCTATAAGTAATGTCCAGTTGTCACATCATATTTTAGAAGTTCCTTTTTATATTGTTTGGAATTTGGAAAGCATTTCCTCATATGCATAAATTAATTCCATATTAGAGATCTTCCTCATTATTCTTCTTCATTGTTCCTTTTTAAAAAAGAACTTCCTCTCCGCCCTGTTGCTACTGCTATTATAGTCTACTTGTCCAACCTTTTAAAGTTGATCATATGGGCCTCTTTTCCCTTATAGCTCAACTCTTGAGTTTCTTTGTTTATGCCATTTACTTCTCCTGCTCTCCTTTTTACTAGAACTGCCACTTCCAGAGGTAAAAGGGAGCTCTCTCCTCAAATCTCTGGCCTTCATAACCCAGTGTCTTCTCCTTGTCTTCCTATCTTTATCGGCTGCTGCTTTTCTCTCCTCTTCGCAGAACTTCCTGTTTTTCACCCTAAAGATGGGGACACATCCCAACACCAGTCCTCTGCTCTCAAAAATTGTTTTTATTTTCATGCTTTTGACTATCACCTCTGCCTGGTCTGAGCGGGAATGAGGCAATGACCACCTCATCTCCTGTGCCATCTTGGACCTCACATCTCACGTCTACTTACTGGACATCTTGTGAAATACTTTCTGTCACCTCCATCTACCGTGCGTCCTGCACTCTCGCAGTCTTGCTGCCAAGTCACTTGTACTCCCTAAGAATATCTCATTTATCTGATGCATTCTTTCCCCTTTGACATTGCCCTAGAACAGGTTCCATTCTCTCTTGCCTCTACCCAGTGAAAGCCTCCTTACTCTCCTCACCCCCCACCTCTAATGTCCCCTCCCCAGGGCTGCAAGAAGGAGTTACTAATGTGTTGTGATCCATCACCCCTCTGCTCAGAAAATTTCAATAAAGCTCCCATGGCCCAGAGGATAAAATCTAAAGCTCCTTTGAAGAATTCGGGAATCACTCTTACCTGGCCCCACACATTTCCCATCTTAAAGTTTGCAGGTCAGCAATACTAAATGATTATAATTCCCTGAACACATTCTGCTCTTTCAGGCTGAGCCCTCTGTCTGGGACTCTCCCTCCATTTTCTTTGTCAAACTCCTCTTTACTTTTTATTTATTTGTTTTTATTTTTATTTACCTTTAAAATATATTTTTTTAAGATTTTATTTATTTGTCAGAGAGAGCACAAGCAGGGGGAGCGGCAGGCAGAGGAAGAAGCAGGCTCCCCGCTGAGCAGGGAGCCCGACGTGGGACTCGATCCCAGGATCCCGGGATCGTGACCTGAGCCGAAGGCAGACGCCTAACTGACTGAGCCACCCAGGTGTCCCAACTTTGTGAATTATTAAGCAACTTCTGGGTTCTCTTGATTCTCACAGGATCGTGCAGATGGTCTTCTGGACACTGGGTCCCAAGTGAATAAAATGAGCAAACCAAGGCCACATATACAACCATTAACCTCATCAAAACTGTTTGGCCCCAAGTCTCGTGTTCCCATTCTGCTTTTATTCTTGCCTCACTAGTTTTGGTTTCTCTTTTTATTCGGTGAACCATTTCCTAATATCGTTAGGTATTTGACAAATAGAACTTAATGTATTTCAATAAAAGTGTTACTTTAACATTTTCGGGGAACACTTAGTAGAGGTTACTCGTGCAATAATCATTTACTAGCAATTAAATAGTCAAATGTCTAAGAAATGTAATTTTCAAATACAGCTTTGCTCTCACTCTGCTTCAACTTCTGAGTGATTTTCTAATGGTCCTGTTAAAATGACCTTTCTTTCTAACCCTAAACCAGCCTATGCGATCTGTGCAGCGGCAAAGGGTTAAGAGGTCAGTTCCACTTCTCCTCTTTGCTTATGTGCTGTTTCAGGAGGAGCTGTGTCGTGGTGTTACACCATGAGCCATTCGTTACACCATCGACATGTAATTATTTCTCTGCAAACTGAAAATTTTCTTCAATTTGACTCCGCTTTTTGGGGCTGGCTAAAATTCAGTGCAAGTTATGTACATTCACAGTTATATTTTTTTTTAAAGGAGACCAGCAATATGGAAATTTTGGGTTCTAGAGTCAAAATTTTCACTGCTGGAGACCAGCAGGACACCGTGACCATGTGCACCATTGTAGGCTTATCAGGATACATTTTTATACTTTGATTTCAAGCTGCCTCCTTTCCCACCAGTGCCGCTCCAGTGCTGGGTGCAGAGGGTACCTACCCCCAGCTTCCCCACAGATAGCCCATGGAGGACTGTGCCACTCTGTGAGGAGAGTGACATGTCCACCTATGTCCTACTCTCCACTCGCTACTCATAGGCTGGGAGAAAGTAGGGTTGGAGGTGAATACAGGCCTCTGGGCAACCAGCAGGATTTTATGCCCACTCTTGTGATGTGTGCATTTGGAACCATACCTTCATTCTCTGGATCTCTCATCAGCAGCACCAGCATAAAACACTGGTGCACTGAGTAACATGGGACCCATAGTATTCCATGGCATTTTCTTAGGACCATTCTGAAAGCTGCCCTGACCCTAAATATCTCCTTCAGCCTCTTTGACAAAACAGTTAAACTATGCCCTGCATGTACATGGTACTCCACATGACAGAGCCCTATCACTAGCATCATATCGTCTAATCTTTATGAAGCTGTATTGGCCTGGTAGAGTAATTGTTTTTTAGAGACTTATTGGTCCATTACTTTAAGTTAATTGAGGTAAAGAAACCTCTGCACTATGTAAAATAAGTCAGACACAGAAAGACAAATACTACATGATCTCATTTTTATGAGGAATTCAGAATATTCAAACTCCTCGGACTAGAGAGTATAGTAGTGGCTACTAGGGGCTGGGGTGAGACAGAGAGGGACAAGTATCAATATATACCAAATTTCAGTACTGCGAGGTAAATAAGTTCTAGAGATCTATGGTACAACATAAGGTCTGTTGTTAGAAGACCATATTTTAGAGTTAAAAATTTGCTAAGAGTGTAGATCTTACTTATGTTAAGTGTTCTTACCACAAACGAAAACAAAAATGAAGGCGTTGTAGGAAACTTTTGGAGGCGATGTGTATGTTTATGGCCTCAACTATGAGGATGGTTTCACGAGTGTATACTTATCTTTAATCTCACCAAGTTCTATACATCAAATGTGCACAGCTTTCTGTATGTCAATCATAACTGAATAAAGTGGCTTTAAAAAAGAAAAAAAAAGAAACCTCTTAAAATTTACAGTAGTTTATCAAGTAATAGAAATGCTTTTGCTTACCGCAAAACATAACACTAGTCTCATAGTAAACAATGGACAGAATCTTTTTATTCACAGATATATGAAAAAAAGTCGACAAAAAACCCTCATGCCAGCATCAAAAATACAACAAAACCTTTATTTTTATTTTTACAATCCCTGAATTCCATAACAAAGAGAAAAAGGGTGACTTTTTTCCCCAAGTTCTAATTTAAATTTTAGTTAGTTAACATACAGTGTAATATAAGTTCCAGGTATAGAATGAAAAGGTTTGGTACCTTCATGAAGCAAAGACTTTGATCTGTAAATAAATCACTTTCTCATCTACACACATTCTTAAGCACTTTTTTTTTTTATGGCTTTTGATTTGGCTTACTGGCAGCATGGAGAGACGAGAACACATTTACATGGGGACTTTACCAGTACCTCAGTTTTTTTCTTTGAAAATTTTAAAGCTAAGGAATGATTTCTAAAAATAAGAAACACAGTCCATAATTTGTGCATGACTTAAACAAAAGTTTTTAATCTCTTTTTCAATAGTTAAAAAGCTAGAAAGTTTGCTGGCAATTTATTTCATGGGAATATATTGGATTTACATCATCTTCCAATGCATTGCCGATGCACAGACATTAGGGGACAGTCAGAAAGAAGAACAATGGTCAGGCCATCTGCTGGACAGGACCGGAACATCAGGGCTGTCCAGGTGAACGGTGCTGATTGTTAAGAGCTGCTGGTTTGTTGTTTACCGAAAGCCCAGCTGACACCGGCATCATTTTATCACACTGATTCACACTTTGTTTGCAAGCTACTTTCCCCTCCCCATTTCTACACTGGTGAAAAAGTGATCCCCCTTTTCTCCTTCCACTATCACTGTGACTGAAGGGTTGGTCTGAGACTGTGAACCATCTGTCAGATAGGGGTGTCGACAGGTGTTATCTGCTCTGCCCTGGCCTACAGGGAGCCCAGCATCACCTGGTAAGTGTGGTGCTGTTGGGCGAGGTGCATGTGCAATACTCCATCATTGGTTTTAATAAGAAAAGCTCTGTTACAATGGACTAAAGTACGTGAGTCCATACACAGGTGTTAGGTTTTTGGCATTTCAACCTCTGGAGAATCTCTATCTGAAGCATGCTGCTCTAGGGCCCCAACAGTATCTTTTAAAATGCTGTTCTGCAGAATTGGGATAAACCTTTAATGTTGTCATAAGCTAGAGTTCTTTGTATCTGCGTGATCTGTCAGTGCTGATACCATACATCCTCTACAATCAAAAGTCTGTCAAAAGCACTAAATTAATCTTTCGTACTTTAAAATGACAGCTCCTCCTCCCCCCCCCCCCCAAAGGCTTTGTGGGCCTTGTGTTTAGAGTAATTCTTTAAAACAAAGGATGGAATGGGTTCGGAGAGGTTGAGTAACTTACTGAAGATCACCATTAAGTAGGTGATAGATCACTTGCTCTCAGTCCAAAGTCCTTTCCACAATATCAAACAAGTTGTAGACACAGAAGCAAATAACACTTTTGGAGAGAGACAAAACCCCTTAAAAGAATAAACTTTTTATGTACATTTGGAGATAAAGCTTAAAATGCAAGTCTTCCCTTGAGAGTGGGAAAGCATGAAAAAATGAGTACACAGGCTCTTGCATATTCAAAAAATTACATTAATTACAGGATTACATATTTAAGACATGGTAGTTAATAGAAAAGTTCTAGATTGAAAATGCACATCTGTATATGCATATATGTTTACTTAGAAAATATATCGCTTTGGACATTTGTGCATTTCTTAGTTACCCATTTTACATGTTGTGTCCACAGCTGCTTCATTCCAATCCCTACACTTCAAGCCACCATATTACTTTTTAATTACCTTATGACTAATTTTCAGTTAATTATAATAATTAACGAAGTGTTTAGCCAATAAAGCACCAAAAAACTACAGATTTTTGAATGTGGTTCCAGGAACAGTTCAGTTTTCACATTTAATATCTGAACCTCATATTTATCACATGTAGCATGAAACTGCTTTTGTTTTAAAGAATAATTGTATATTCACTGTGAACAGTATAAAAAGCAATAAGCATACTTCCCTCTGTCATATAAAAATATGTGACATTTCCCTAGAAAATTCCTTGTATTTAGAATATAGTTAATAATATGGTAACAACTTTGTATGGTGCCAGATGGTGGCTAGATTTATCGTGGTGATTATTTCATAATGTACATAAATGTTGAATCACTGTGTCGTACATCTGAAACTAATGTAAGATTGTATGTCAGCTACACTTCAATTAAAAAAGAAAAAAGAAATTCCCTGCATATAGAAGTTCTAGACCTTCTCTACTTGTAAACCTAAGTGTATCCTTTCCCAGATGATAGTGTTTCCCTTAGGGCTTTGGTACATTTCATCAAAAGGAAAATACAGACGGTGAAAATAGAAATAGGAAGAGTTCAAGTGCAGTAGCTCATCATGTGTATGTTGGGAGGAATAATAGATTATATAAAATATAATGAAGACCTCCTCCCCTAGGTTTCAGTGACTAAGGGCGGCACAGGTACAAGAAATTCAAGAAGTCAAAGAAATACCCACCTTTCCCCAGTGGGAAAGATGCCATAATTCACCATGAGTAGAATGATTAAGAAGGAAAGTTTATTGGACTCAACTATGCAGCTAATGATTCACCTAGCTTTCACCTGAATTTTAAACATTGGCTTGAAAAAGGATTTCATATGAATTTTTGTTTCTTTTGGATAGCTCTCATGCATGATTTATTGACTGCATCTCTGAAGAACAGAATTAGTGATGTTGTTTGGTTGCTCGTTCCAGAAGGTGCAGGAGCCAAAAGACTGCTGCAAGTGAAGGCATTTGTATGGTCTCAGAATGTTAGGATGGTGCGGATGCTACAACAGGAAATAAAAGATATATTAATTGTTTTAATGTTCAGATAACCCACACTCTTCCACGTGAGAGTCCAAGGAACATTCACTGCTGTCTCAGTGAAAAGCTATCTGTGGTTCCACTACTTCATTTGCATCCCTGTGCATTCATGTCAAGTAAAGTAGTACAGTGAGTGGGCCTCTTTTGCTGGTTCTTTCTTGTGTGTTCTCCTGCCTTGAGCTCAATCATAACATCCTGAATATGACTGCCATTTAGGCTTCATTATATATGAACATCCTCAAAAAGTCACTTTTGAGAGCATGCATATCTGGCATAATAATACAAAACGACAATGGGTAATGACATGTAATAAGTGCTTGCTACTTGTCACATAATCTGTAGATGCTTTTTGTGCATTTTATCATTGAAACCTCAACTGAAACAACCATGCTATCAGGCAGGTCCTAATGTTTCCATTTTAGAGATTAAAAATACTGAGAGAGGGGGTTATAACTTGTTCTAGGTCACATATCTAGTGTGGGGTGTGGGAATTTAAACCTCAATATAAAGTTGCACAAATTACAAAATGATAGATAACTTGCTGGAAGGAACCATAATGTAATAAAGACCATCTTGAAGGCTTCCTAGAGCTTTGATAAAGAAATGTTGAAGGATTCTTAGAAATATATAATAAAGTTGATTTGTATTCAGAAACTTCACTCTTATGGAGATCAGAAATTTAACATTTACACTGGAACCAGTGTCCTTTCTAAAAACTATCTTCTGATGGATATAAACTTTTAGAAAAAGATGGTCTTTGTGCCTTAAAAAATATATATATATATTTATATACTTATATTTAATAAGGAAAATATATGTAATTTTAGAGACTGAAAGATAGTGTGAAGAAGAAAGTAAAAATTAGGATGCCTGGGTGGCTCAGTCGGTTAAGCGTCTGCCTTCAGCTCAGGGCAGGATCCCAGGGTCCTGGGATCGAGTCCCGCATCGGGCTCCCTGCTTGGCAGGGAGCCTGCTTCTCCCCCTGCCTGCCACTCCCCCTGCTTGTGTTCTCCCCCCCCCCGACAAATAAATAAAAACAAAATCTTAAAAAAAAAGTAAAAATTACCTGTAATCCCACACCTAGAGATAGTGTTAATATTTTCTTGCATTCTGATCAATATTTTTTCTAGACATATGTCAATTTTTTACTGCTCATATTGAAAACTTGGGGTCACATTGTATATATAAGTTTGTGTTCTCAATTTTGTAACCTAAAATTACAATATAAGAATTTCCCAATTTGATGAAATAACTTCTTTCACATGGCTTCATTGATTTCTAGTACATGGTTGGAATTTATTTAACCACTCCCTTAATGTTGGACTTCAGTATGTTTCCAAGTTTTGATACTATAGACAATAGATGAGCGTGCTTAAATAGATGTGTATTTGATTCTCTCATTATTTCTGTAGAATAGCTTCCCAGAAATGGAATTGCTGGGACAAGGGACCTAGGTTTTTTTTTTTTTTTAAGGGTTTCTGATGCAAATTAACCAAATTGCTTTCCAGAAAGGATGTAATCTGGTGCTCTCGATAAGATTTGTCAGACAGCCCAGTATAATATGTTATATTATTATATACATTATAAGCACCCACACTTAAGAACTTCTATTTAAAGTTGAAAACCTCATGAGAAGTGTGAGATAGCAGAAAAAGTATGGGTGATGCTCCTAGAAGGTGGGAGTTAGCTACAACTGCCTATTACAAGATGCACCTCATGTGTAAATGCAGATGACAAAATTCTTTTTAGGTGGTCATTACAGTTAAATGTTAGAGGTAGAAATGGAATTGGCTTATTTTCCTAATCTTTGAAGAAAATATAAGACTTCAGCATTTAAAAGAGCATTCCCCTTTACAACACAGGCACACCTCACCACGTTGCTCCTTGCAGATACTGCGTTATTTTATGAATTGAAGGTTTGTGGCGACCCTGTGTTGAGCAAGTCTGCTGGTACTATTTTTTTCCAACAGCATTTGCTCACTTCCTGTCTCTGGGTCACATTGTAGTAATTCTTACAATATTTCAAACTTTTTCATTCCTGTTGTATTTGTTATGGTAACCTGTGATCAGTGATCTTTCCATGCTATTATGTAATTGTTTTGGGACTATCACGAATGTGCCCATAGAAGATGATGAACTTAATCCATAAATACTGTGTGGATTCTGACTGCCACTGGCTATTCCCCTGTCTCCCTGTCTTTCCTGGGCCTATCACCTGAGACACAACAATACTGAAATTAGGCCAATTAATAACACTACAGTGGTCTCTAAGTGTTCTAGTGAAAGGAAGAACCAATCGATGTAACAAACTTTATTGCTGTCTTATTTTAATAAATTGCCACAGTCACCCCAAACTTCAGCAACCCCCATGCTGATCAGTCAGCAGCCAGCACGACCCTCCACCAGCAAAAAGATCACAACTCACTGAAGGTCAGATGATGGTTAGCATTTTTTAGCAACACAATATTTTTTAATTAAGGTACGTACATTGTTTTTTAGACATACTGCTATTGTACCTTACTAGACTATAGCACTATAGCATAGTGTAAAAATAACTTTTATAAGCACTGGGAAAGCAAAAACTTCCTTTGACTCACTTTACTGCATATTCGCTTTATTGCAGTGGTCTGGAACTGAATCCACAATATGTCAAAGGTATGCCTATAATTTTTAGTTGTGAAAAGTTCTTTGTAAACTGAAAAAAAATAATAATGGCGTTTTTTAATGAAAAAATTAGTGATATCTGTCTAGGAAAAAAAAATCTCAAGGTAGTTCTACCTCCTTCCATAATGAAATAGGTCCTTAATATAAATTTACATCCATTAATGGTCAACCTTTTTAGGTGGCCAGGCAGAGGCTGCAGTGACTTAGGTTATAATTAAGACCGTGTGACTCTGATTCTTTTTCCTTCCAAGGGTGACTATTCTTTTGTAAATAAAGCTGAGTGGTTTTGATTATTCAGATTCTCTGTAACCAAAATAATTTGGTTTCAGTAGAACAGGAAGTACAAAGCAACTGTTTTAGTTTCTCACAATACCATCTTAAATGTTCTGTATCCAAAGACTGAACTACCAATGGAGAAACAAGGCACTCCAGTATTTTTTTCATTCTTTCACCTTTTTTCTCTATTGACCAATCCCCACCATAAAAAAGAAATTTAATATCTACCTCTTTCCAGAGTGAAGCAGGTCAAATCCTTCATTTATTTTTTCAAAAGGTAAAACATGGGTTATTAATGGATCCAGTGGAAACTTCTTAGCCATAAAATCAGCCACAAGTTTGGGGACAGAGTCTTTACTCTTAAAGCCTGAAAAGAAAATGACATCATTGTAAGATTCAGCCACGGGTAAAAGGAGAATTGGAGAAGAGACTTTTCAAGCCGAATGTTTTTTTTTTTTCCAAGATTTTATTTATTTATTTGACACACAGAGAGAGAGAGAGAGAGAGAGGCAGAGAGCAAGTACAAGCAGGGGGAGCAGCAGACAGAGGGAGAGGAGAAGCAGACTCCCCACTGAGCAGGGAGCCCGATGTGGGGCTCAATCCCAGGACCCTGGGATCATGATCCGAGCCGAAGGCAGCTGCTTAACCGACTGAGCCACCCAGGCGCCCCTCCAAGCAGAATTAAGATGAAAGTTTATAGAAAGTGCTACGTCCCACAGACTACTGTTACTGAGGCTAATAAGAGATAGTGTTTCAATATCCTTTTGCCATGGTTAGACTTTTTTTTTTAATCCACCTAGATAAACTAGAGTCCTTAATTGTTAGCTCTCCCATAGAGAAATTATACTATTGGTGCTTATTCCCAAAGTCAAGGAGCAAATTTAGCAATTGCCTTAATTTAGGCGATGAGAGCACACATGAATGACTGCTATGGATTTCTTGGGTCCTATGAGTGCCCTGTGGCATCATGGGTATAAAAGAAGGGTACGGAAAGATTCTAGTTAATGGGAACACCAAAAAGTGTGTCTTGGGACCTTCTGTGTGCATCAGATCCATAAATCTAGTTGATTTAGAGCCTAAAGCTACAAAGGGATTTTAATTTACTTTTAACCATGTTGCTTTTTAAAACCTGGTTTTGTCACTTGTAAAAGGGAAGAACTCCTGAGGTTAATAAGAATTCAGCCATCCAACTCTGAAAAACAAACTGAGGTTTCTGGAGGGGAGGAGGGTGGGGGGATGGGTTAGCCTGGTGATGGGTATTGAGGAGGGCACGTTCTGCATGGAGCACTGGGTGTTATGAACAAACAATGAATCATGGAACAGTACACCAAAACAAATTATGTAATATATGGTGATTAACATAACAATAAAAAAATTAAAAAAAAAAGAATACAAGAATTCAGCCATCAAGCCTAACTATGTACCACCAAAAATTGCTCCTTTCCAGGTACGTCCGGTCAATAGCAACATGGGGTTCATAGAGAGATCTTGCGAACTAGGTGGTACTCCTACAATGACGCTTACACCATGGGACTCTTGACAGCAGGACAAGGCAGCCACCTGGAATAAAATTAATATTTAGCATCATTAAAGTGATTTTTCTGTAGTCACCACTCATGATACATGGTATTATGCAATATTGATTCAGCTAGATTGTGAGTATGTGCAGGGAAGAGATAACATCTTTTGTTTCTTTATTCCCCATTGTGCCTAGAATAGTGCTGTGGTTTTAGGAAATGCCCAGAAAATCTCTTTTTAATGAAACCAGTGGATAAATAAATTTGTGTATGCTTAATTCTTCCTTATAAAATAGTAGAGGCAAACATCATTACAAACATATCTATATAAAGTCTGATTCCTCAAGTAAAAGTAGTGTTTGGTCACCACATCGCTCTCAGGCAGTCTATGAGTTAAGTCATTTTTCATTTATTTGTCAAGTAGATATTTTGAACTCAGGACTTTGAACCATGTGTTTTGATGGCAAACAAGATATAAGGTCAATTACATTACCAAAATTGGTCTCTTATTCACTTGGAACTTCTGGTCTCCTGGAATTTCAAAAGAAAGCCTTCCCCCTCCAGTCAAGTTTTTAAACATGTTCCATAGTAAGAGAATTGTTGAGGACCTCCCCCACCCAGCAATATATAAGGATTAATCCTTTGATTTTGGAGTATGATGTATAGAAGACCAGGTAACCTCAGAACATGAGGCCGTTGGATATTTGGTATCTTTAAGTGAAGTAACAATCCAATTTCACAGAAGAAAATAGAGGGAAAACAACAGAAAAAGGGCATAAGGAGAAATGCTACCACCTTGAATAAAGTTGGCTTCTCTTGGAACTTCAGTCATCTGAAGTTGGCATATTGTCCCAAGTCAAGGCTACAGAAAGCTTTATTCTTAGGGTGGTGCACCCTATAACCAACACTGCTGGGATTTACTGGAGAACCTCAAAAGGGGGATTTGTTGGTTTCTGGGGACTGTTTCAGTAGGATTCTAGAGAATTCTGGTTAGGTGGAATATAACTGGAGATGTGTTCCTCATTGCAAGTGATGACATTTACAATTATTTGAAAGTAATGTTTTCTATATTTCAAAGGTGTTGTAAACACTGTAAGGTCAGAAACAGTATTGCATATCAATAGCACTAGCTAACATTTATTGAGCTTACCATCTGACAGGTGGCACTGTGCTAAGTATTTTACATGCATTATCTCATGTAATTTATAAACAGTGCTATGAGATATGTATCTCTTAAATTTTTTTGGTGGAAAAATTTGTTGACTTTCTAAAGTATTCAGCCCAACACATAGATACTGGGTGCTTACTATGTGCCAGGCACTGTGCTGTTTACTGTGGCAGAATGGGGCAGTGTGGTAAATGGTAAAATGCAATATTTTCTGTTAATAAATGATACTGGTCTAAAATTGGCCATTATTCCCTCTGGCCATAGTATGATATATGAAAAGAAATGAAAACTTATTAAAATATAAAAAAATGTTTTTAACATTTTAAACCATTTTAACATGTTAAAACCATTTTTGTTAAGAATGGGAGGAATCAAACTTGCCAATTTGAAAACAGAATTTATATTATCTATATTTACTTGAGTTTGGATTTTTTTACTAAACGTTAAGAAAGTAAATTTATAATGGCTTAATTAAAAAAAAGACCCTCTTTCCTCTCTAAGGGGAAGTATTACTTGAGACAGATTTGTGTAGCTGATGGAATTAAAGATTTCTCATAGTAATAAACTGAATATCCCAGGTAACTGACAGGTGATGGAAAATCACCATTCATAGTTTTTAAAATATTATTTATATATGTTATTTATATTCTGACGCCTAAAAGTACACTCTGGAATGTAGAAGCAGATATCTCAGGGCATTTCCTATTACATACCATGGTGTCAAGCCGCCCAATGGCTTCAAATGAAAAATCCACACCGCCACCACTCATTTCCTTCAGCACATCCTGGATGGATTCCTTGTAGTCCTGAGGGCTGATGCACTCAGTGGCACCCACTTCTTTGGCCTTTGCAAATTTGTCTTTGTTGATGTCCACCCCAATGATCCTGGCTGCTCCCGCTGCTTTACAGCCTATGATCACAGACAGGCCGACCCCTCCAAGGCCAAACACCACACAGGTGGAGCCCTGGGTGACCTGTGTTTACAGAAAATGCAAAAATGGATTAAATAATCATTATTAGAAAGTGCCTAAGCTGCATAAAGTGCCATGCCTTGTCAGTTATGGGATGCTAGTCAAACTCTTAGGTCCAACCTTCTGCCAAATCTCTTTTGGCTTCAGTTGCTTCGTGTTTAAATTAGGGGGGTTGAACTAGATGAGTGGTTCCCAAACTCTGCTGGACATTAGACTCACCTGGGGAGCTTTAAAACATCTCAATGCCCAGGTCACAGTTCGTAACCAATTCCATCAGAATCTCTGTAGGTGGGATCCAGTTCCCAGGTGACTCCAATGGGAAGCCCAGGGTTGGAGCCAGTGGATTGGATTTTAAGCTCTTTAAGCTCTAAATGCCAGTGACTACCATCTTGAAGAGACTCAAATAGCTCAAATCCATTGACACCCAGCTTTATTATATCACACACAGAAATGCAAGTTTTGGGAAATGAAATAATAAGTGGAAAATATTATTCTGGGATACTGAAAAATAATCCAATCAAATTCTTAATAATTAGCTCCTTGGTTCATTAACTTTCAGTATCATGACCAGTACCACAAGAGCAGAAATTAGCTGTGAAACATAGAAAAGTTATCCTTAGCTTAGAGGAAAGCCTAAGAACAGGGGAAATTTAACAGATAACTAAGATAATACAGCTTGAGACTGCTGTGATCTTGTGGGTCGTTATCCCTGCTTTTAAGAATATACTAATAAACAATATGCACTGAAAAGTTGGTCTGTGTTTTATTAATGGCTGAGATTAATTATTACAAGTGCCCTCAGCTTTTGCTCTGTGTAGGCTCAGTTAGACCACCTGCTCAAACAGATGATGTAATTGCATAAGGGACTAAGCGCTAGAGCCACAGAAATTTGGAAAACAAGTGCTCTCAATTATTTAAATTGGCTAGGGACTGTTAGGAAACCTAAACTGCTATAGTCAGCCTTCAGCATGGGTAAAATATTTCTCCTGTCCCAAGTAACATTCTGTGGGATACAATACCACTTTTTACCTTGTTTAGAAAAATTTGAGACTTGTGATTGTGATTTAAAGGTAAAGGTAATTATGTATCATGGTTTAAGATTCAGCTGGAGTTTGGAGAGAAAGGCTAGGTGCAGCTTTCACACTAACCAGCTGTGAGATTTTGGGCAAATAGCTTTATGTCTTTGGGGCTTCATTTCATAAAATGAAGGAATACTGCTACATTTCCAACCTTTTGGGAAGAGGGGCCTTTAAAGAATTTCTCTTTAAAATCTACCACCTCTGACCTGTGTGTGTGTGTGTGTGTGTGCATATGTGTGTGTTCATGGCAGGAGGCGAGATGTAAACAGTGAAATCCCCTAATGACTGGAACAAATGCAAAATGCATTATTGAAGCTTCATTACCACCCTTATAGGGATCCACAGAGTGGGTGGGTTGGTGACTCTTGGTTTGGAGGTGTACCAGATAAGGCTTTGGAATCTACTGTTGATCCTAATTCTGGGAGTAGAGGATCCATGGACTAGATGCTCCTCAGAGGTGACCCCTTCGTTTCATTTACTTCTGCTGCCTCAAAAGCTAGCAGAACCTACTATACCTGATGCATGTTGGTGTTTACAGTACAATAAATTACTAAATGAGCTCCCAGGTCTAAAATTTAGTAATCACATAAAGAACAAATATAGAAGAATAATTGTTGAAAATTATATCTTTACTTTTTCTCAACTAAGCATCAATAGCTTTTTCATCTGTGATAAACATAAATTTTCTAGGAAATGCTCCTCAATTCCTTCTGAAGCCATTTTCCCCACTCATAACTGATATCCTAAATTTTGTAGAGTATATCAGTGTTATTGTGGTAACAGGGCAGAAAGCTACCAATAAATCTATGAAAAATGATCTCTGATTACTGTGAGAAATTGCTCTCCTTTTAGTTCCTGATAGTCTGAGTACAACCTGTTTTACCATCCTTTGTCATTCCTACCTTGGCAATGTTGACTGCGGACCCATAACCAGTAGAAAATCCACAGCCAATGAGACAGACTTTCTCCAATGGTGAGGCTGCATCGATCTTGGCCACTGCAATCTCATCCACCACCGTGTACTGGGAGAAGGTGCTGGTGCCAATGAAATGGTAGATGGGCTTTCCTCTGCAGGTGAACCTGGTAGTACCATCCTGCATGATCCCCCGAGGTGTGCTCAGACTGGCCAATACAACACATAGACACACAGGGCATGAAACAGGAACATAACTGATGCACAAATCCATTGGCTGTGTAAAGAGAGTATCAGAAACTTACTCATTTTTCATCAGATAAAGGGCTAGTATCCAAAATCTATAAAGAACTTATCAAACTCAACACCCAAAGAACAAATAATCCAATCAAGAAATGGGCAGAAGACATGAACAGACATTTTTCCAAAGAAGACATCCAAATGGCCAACAGACACATGAAAAAGTACTCAACATCGCTGGGCATCAGGGAAATCCAGATCAAAACCTCAATGAGATACCACTTCACACCAGTCAGAATGGCTAAAATTAACAAGTCAGGAAACGACAGATGTTGGCGGGGATGCGGAGAAAGGGGAACCCTCCTACACTGTTGGTGGGAATGCAAGCGGGTGCAACCACTCTGGAAAACAGTATGGAGGTTCCTCAAACAGTTGAAAATAGAGCTACCATACAATCCAGCAATTGCACTACTGGGTATTTACCCCAAAGATACAAATGTAGGGACCCGAAGGGGTATGTGCACCCCAATGTTTATAGCAGCAATGTCCACAATAGCCAAACTATGGAAAGAGCCAAGATGTCCATCGACAGAAGAATGGATAAAGAAGATGTGGCATATATACACAATGGAATATTATGCAGCCATGAAAAAGAATGAGATCTTGCCATTTGTGACAATGTGGATGGAACTGGAGGGTGTTATGCTGAGTGAAATAAGTCAATCAGAGAAAGACATGTATCATATGACCTCACTGATATGAGGAATTCTTAATCTCAGGAAACAAACTGAGGTTTGCTGGAGTAGGGGTGGGGTGGGAGGGATGGGGTGGCTGGGTGATAGACATTGGGGAGGGTATGTGCTACGGTGAGCGCTGTGAATTGTGCAAGACTGTTGAATCACAGATCTGTACTTCTGAAACAAATAATGCAATATATGTTAAGAAAAAAAAGAAGAAGAAGATAGCAGGAGGGGAAGAATGAAGGGGGGTAAATTGGAGGGGGAGATGAGCCATGAGAGACAATGGACTCTGAAAAACAAACTGAGGGTTCTAGAGGGGTGGCGGGTGGGGGGATGGGTTAGCCTGGTGATGGGTATTAAAGAGGGCACGTTCTGCGTGGAGCACTGGGTGTTATGCACAAACAATGAATCATGGAACACTACATCAAAAACTAATGATGTAATGTATGGTGATTAACATAACAATAAAAAATTAAAAAAAAAGAAACTTACTCATTTTTCAAGCAGAAGTTGCTTTGTGGGTGTTTACAAACAATGCATTTTCCACATTGGGGAGTAAAGAGTGGAATGACTTTGTCACCTGGAGGATATAAAACACATTCTTCTTAAATTTCTACCCAGGAATTCATAGAGCAGGAACTGGAAGCTTATGTGTGTTAGAGGTGTGTGTCTTTGAAAAATCTCCAAGAGATTGAATTTATTCACCACCATGTCACTGGTCCTTGCCTGCCAGCACCGTTAATGGTTTGGGTTTGTATGTGCCTGAAGATTCCCAAAGAGGAAATACAAATATTGGGAACAATGTGAATTTGAAAGACTGTTGCTCCTGTATTAATAGTTCTCTTTCGTTGTGTGCCTTTTCTCTTGCGGGTTTTATACATATCATCTCATAAATCCTTGACAATTAAACCTTAAATATTCTTACTGTAACTGTAAATATAAATGTTAGCTGTGATCAGGCTGCCATCGTTCCACCAGATGCCTGGGGATCCGGTAGTTTGTAATAGTTTGGGACAAAGTAAAAATGAGTATTGGCTTTTCAAAGTGACTGTGCTTTTAGGGTTTTCATTTTGTTTTGTTTTTTAAGGGAAAACTAACAAAAATGGGACAAAGAAGAATTCAAGAAATCCCTCTGTCAACCTCAACAATGAGTTAGGCACTCTCTTTGAGGATAAAAACTGACTTTCGGATGTTTGTAGCTGGCAACTTAATTGGTAAATTATTTTTTCTGCTTTGGTAGAAGGAAAAGTAAGTGTAAGTGTGTCATTTATTATTAATTTATTTCTAACTAAAGGAAATATGAAGAGCTGAGACTCAAACCAGACGATTTATTTTATTATTTTCTGTTCACAGGTCAATTAAGTATATGGTAAGGGAGAGGCCACATTTACTGGTAAAGTTCTTCCCACCTAAGAGGAGACCATGTTGATTTAATCATAGCCTCATGGCTTCCAGCCTGTGAAATCAGCACGGAACAGTTTCCATACACTGATTTGGAGGCTCAGGACATAGACTTAATTTTTCTTATTTTGTATCATTTATAGTTCTCTTTGGACCTGACAGAAGACAGTACTCAGCAACACTAAGATGGAAATTATTTGTTTATGAACTCTAACTTTGGCAGGCACTGCATTTCTTTTGATCTTTATGTGTCCCCGGGATCTAACCTGGTGCCTGACATCGACAGGCACTTGCTAAAGGAGAAAATTTATGAGTGCATGAATACACACATGTCTGCGTCAGGCAGGGAGGGAAGAAAGGAGGAGACCTATGTTCTAGTCCCAGCTCTGCCATGACCTTCTGCAAGGTCTTTCCAGGCTGGATGATCTTGGGGTCCTGAACTGAGGTACATTCCCTAAGTGTGAATTCTGTACCTGGTTTTACTGTAGTCACCCCTTCTCCAATGCTTTCCACAATGCCGGCTGCCTCATGGCCCAAGATCACAGGGAGAGGTGTGATGAGCCTTCCACCAACCACGTGATCATCGGAGCCACAGATTCCCGAGGCCACCATCTACAGGGTAAAGGGAGGATGATTAGATTTAGAAAAGATTAGGACCCTTTCCTTTTCCTCATCAAACAATTTGGAATAGTCTGTGAAATAATTGTTTCTGAAATATTTAAGTCTTATTTAATATGCAAGAATGTATCCAT
This sequence comes from Eumetopias jubatus, assembly GCF_037043125.1. Taxonomy (NCBI): domain Eukaryota; kingdom Metazoa; phylum Chordata; class Mammalia; order Carnivora; family Otariidae; genus Eumetopias; species Eumetopias jubatus. The sequence continues at coordinate 121,346,149 of NW_028274808.1, read as the reverse complement.
TTTTATAGAAGTAGAAATTGCAGATTAGCACTAGGAAAATTGTCACTTAAGTTCTACCATCTGATGCTAATTGATTTTGAAATCTTGATGTATATCCTTTTGCACTTTTTATCCTGTACAAACACATAAGTTCTTTTTTATTTTATTAGGATTATACTGTATATACCATTTGATTCCTTTTTAAAAATTTGACGATTTATATTTATATCTTTCTTTGACAATAAATGTAATTCCACTGTTTGGATCACCATATAAAAAGCTCCTCTTAATGGATTTTTCCTTATTTCCATTTTTACCATTTTATGAATTTTTTAAACCTAAAACCAAATAGAAATGGAAAAATGTTTCACCTTAATACGAACTTCATGGGCCTTAGGGGGTGCGACCTCCACCTCCTCAATGGAAAAGGGTTTCTTTATCTCCCACAGCACAGCTGCTTTGCATTTGATTACCTGGAAATTGAATAGAAAGATGAAACCAGTTTGTCCCCACTTTTAAAGTCAGGGAGAGTGACTTTCATTTTTTTATGTGCAACATCTAGCCCCATGTCTGGAACCTAACAAGGGTTCCATAGAAATGAAGAACCTCTGATTTACAAAGAGAATAAAAATACCTTTTAAACAACTGGCAAAGCAATAACAAGGAAAGAGAAACAGAATTAACTATAATGAAACATTGAGACAAAAGGGAATACATTCTTTTAGACCATCTTAATAATGTTGGCTTTTCTTCTCCAAGGGTTGTTTCTTCCTGATATTTCTTAATGTGGTCTCTAAATCGATTGTTTACCCACAACTGTTGGCTAGTGCTTGAAGTTCTAAATCAACATAATTTTGCTGACAGGTATAGTGCTGTTCACGTAAAATCTATTGCCCTCTTGCTCAGTTCTCTGCTGAAGCCCAAACAATCTAACTTTATGATTTCATCTGCACATTTGACTCCCTGCCTAGGATGCCTTCTCTTTCTCTATTTGCCTGTTCTCTTCTTTCAACTTTGTTTTCCCTACTGCTTGTGTGTGCTACTTGTTTGCATCACTCATTTGACAGTTAGCTTTGGTAGTGCTGTTTTCATCAAATTTATGTGTAGATATTCCTTCCAGATTAGATTTGCAACAAAAATCGCCGAGGTTACAGCTGTATGCACCCACTCACACATACCCCCCCCCCCACACGTATATATTTAAAAATGAGAGATTGGTGTGCTGGAATTTCTAGCTAGCACAGCTTACCCATGAAGGTTCTGAAAAATAAAAAGTTGAAAACATGTTTTTAGTGCTTGGGAATATAATATAAAACCTGTCTTCTTTGTTGCAAAGCTTATACAGTTAAGGGAGTTTTTCCTAGAAAGAATTGGCATAATTGCAAATATGATAAAAAAAATCTTCAATAGAAATTTATCCTTTTGACAATTCATTCTCATCAAATCCTCCCACTTTGCAAGGTTTTTGCTATGGTCAATGCCACAAAAATGTGAAAGTTCTTGGAAATAATACACTAATGGTAGATAGATCCTAACTATAGGGTTCTGTTCTGGGCGAGTTACATGCTTGATCTTTAAACCTCACAATGATGCTACCAAGGCAATATTATTGAATTTTTGGTCTTATTTTACAGATAAAAAGATTGAGGCTCAATTGACTCAGTAATTAACTGAGTAATTTTCCCAAAGTCACAAAGCTGGCTGTCCAGAGAATTAAGATCCATCCAACTTAAAAAAAAAAATCACCCAACTTTATTTTTTTACTACCCCATGGGTAGTGAAAGATTAACAAAGGTTAAATAATAATAACAGCAACAATAATAATAGCAGTGACTAACATTTATTCAATTATTTCTATGTACCAGGCACTATTCTAAGTGCTTTACAGTATTAATTTATTAAATTCTCAAAACCACCTTATAAAATAGGTATCATTATTGTCTCTTAGCATTTGAGGAGAATATAATACAGGAAGGGTAAACAAAAATGGTGTTGTCACAAGGCTAAAAGTGATTGATGTGGCATCGGAAGGGGGAGGATTGTATTCATTTAGTTTACACTTTTGCTCTCTGACCCTTCTTTTAAGCTGAGTTTTGGCATATTTCATTTTCCTTTTTCCTAACTCTTCTTCATTTGAAATGTAATGCCATCGTAAAGGCTAACCAGTAATGAGTGAAAATAAAGAGAGTTGCAATGAGAAAACCGACAGTTGGCGACCTGTGTGATTTCCCGCCGATCTTACTGATACAGGAGTGATGTGTCACAGTGTGTGTAGAAACCTCAGAATCTTTAAGTTACCATAGCAAGATAGTATATTGTGTGATCCACGCCTAACATAACACATGTACTGGAAGCAGTTGCACAGGCTTTTGTAATTGAGCAAATAACATGAATTGCTTATGTTGAAAGACCACATGCATTTCTCTGTCCCTGCGAGCACATTGAACAAATAAACATGTCTCCAGGGAAAACTTAGAATCCATTATCTGTGTTCCCAGTGCTAATAAGTGATTCAAACCGTATCACTGTTATTATTTTTTTGTAAAAAAAAATGGAAAAAATATTCTTCCATAGAATTTCTATGGAAATTTCCTGGATTATGCCACAATAGGACCCTTTTAATTCAGAATTTGCATGTTGTTGTTGGCTTGCCTAACCTTGATGACTCTAATGCTTTGAAATCAGTATGCCTTTTTTAAGAGATTTCATAGTAAGCTTCAAAGGATAAAGCCCTCTGAATCAAATTCCTCTCATAGAACTTTTGTCAGATCCAACTTCCCTGTGTTCCTACAAAGAATATGATTATAAAAAATAACACATTTAAATTATGGTTTCTTAATATAAAGATAACTTTTTGATTAAAAACATAGAATTTTAGGTTTGCAAATTATTCATGATTGGCCATAGCTCCTGCACATTAATATAGGAAGTAAAGACTTTATTAGATACAGATGCTATTCATTCTTGATAAAGATATTTAGGAATAGCTTTTTTTTTAAGAAATAGAAATTAAATTTAAAGATCACCCAATTCAACAGAAAAAAAACTCCATTGGTTTTTACATGAAGCTTTGCCTAAACCAATTATTAAGACAATTTGAAAATTATTTTTTCCTTTTAATTGAACATACAGAGAGACAATGCATAAACAGATGTTTTGCATTATTTCATGAAGGCACTTTTGGTTTCTTGCATGACCTCCACAAGTTACAGCAAATGTTATAGGAAACATTAAATTGCCATTGCATAACCTTTAAAAATTAAATTCAGACAGGAAACTCAGCTGTATGAAGAGAGAAATTTTTTTAGAAAAAGTGTTGTGAAACTCATCAACTATAAATGTGTTATAATTTATACTTCAAAATAATTTTTAAGAAATATGTCCCAGTGTTGTCACAGTCTATAAAACACTCGTAACAGAGGAATAGCCTATTTTCATTGTAATTTAGTAGAATTGCATATTGAAGCACATAGTGTACTTTGTATTTCAGTGTATATTGTTTCTAATATATATGTAAATTTTAAATTATTCATTAATAGTATATCTCTTTGTGTATTATATAATAATATATTTCCCCAAAAGTAAAAAAGCTTTTTTTGCTTACTTTTCCTGCTGTGCTCATGATTCCGTTTTATCTTCAGGCCAGGAGACTGGTGAGTTCTTACAGACTCTTTGCTGCTTGAGTACACAAAGTTGATATATTACACAATTGTTTGAGTTGGATGGATTTAGTAATAGACTGAATTAACAATCCATTACACACACGTGATCTCGGGTCTTTAAGCCACATCCCTTAGCTTATTCTCCAGCGAAGTCAAATCAGAAAGAAAGGGTCACTGAGCCAGCGTTCAAACCTTGACTTTGCAATATGCCAATTTCAGTTAATATCTGGATTTCATCAGGTTAAATATTTCCCTACACAGAATATTTTAATCTCCCTCTTTTTCCTGGATTCTATATTTCTTATCTCTCAGCCCCACACAGGGTGTTCAGAGTTCTGTTTTCCCATTGTGTGCACTCATCTCCAACTTCTAATCCACATATTGCATTTAGAGAAGAGAAGTAAGGAAGCAGCACAAATGATGTAGGACAGAGAGTGCTTCGAGCCAGAGGAACATATTTGATTTAGCATTCTTTTCACAGCAGAGAAGTCACTGCAATGCAGACAGCTGTCAGTCTCAGCAGAGGTGCTCACCATCTCTGGCATTTCTGCTCCGTGCAATAGAAATCAGCACTGACTGCACACCTCCCCATTCCAGGCACTCAGCTGGGCACAGTGGGGTGGCAATGATGGATAAGAGGTGGCCTCTGTCTGTGCCAACAGGGAGTTTGGAGCGGTGGTTATGGCATGGCAGACCCCATCATTGGATTCAGGCAGACCCTATCCTTACCAGCTGTGTGCACTTAACTGTCTTTGGCTTTAGTTTTCTTATCTATAAAATGAGGATGACTAAGCTTCTCAAGGAGTTGTCTGAGGAAAACTGAGATCATCCTTTTAAAGCGCTTAAGGGGGCCTGAAATAGGAAAACCTTTGATGAATATTAGCTACTCGCTAAGGTTTCAGTGCTGACAACCTTACCACTTCCTTTTTATCCTCCAAGCACTCTAGCGACTGCATGTTCTTAATGTTCTGTGTGTCGTCAACATGACTTTTGTGCTCTTTCAGCTTTCCAACAATTGCGCAGTTTTCTGTATTAAATCCACTTTGTTTGAAATACAGTTTTCTATTTCCTTAACTGGAAACATATAGTTCTTGTTGCCAAGAGTGGTCCTGGAAGCATATTCTCGAGTAAACAAAAGTATTTACACAGACTAGGTTGATGTCTTTGTAATGGTCACAGTTTGCTGACATAGAAAGCACTGAAATGAGTATGTTTAAGGAGGTTGAGAAGGAAAATATCTGTAATCATCAACAGAGGAGAAGTCAATAGATGACTAACAGGGCCCAGATGCTCTTTTCTATTATAGATTGAATGTAGGCCTGATCTGCAATGTTTTGCACACCATCCATGTGCCTTCCCCTCCCGTAGTTTTCCGGAGCACTTGCAAGGTGTTCAAAATATAGTAGCTTTTGAATCCTTATATGATAAAGTCACTGAAAATGTTATGCTCAGCCACATACACCTATTTGCACAAGGCTATGAAATTTGTTTTAGAATTCTCACTTATTTTGTATTCTATGAGTCCTAGAATCTAACCAACTCTTTTGTCTCCATCATTTTTCTGGTTTTTGATTTTTCATTTTCATTTTTACCAAAATTATACATGCCTATATGTATGCAATTTTTTTTTTTTTACAAAGCCTCTTAAGAGAAGCAGCAGCATTGACTTTCCTAATTCTTCCTACATTTACTCTTCCCTAGAAGCCACTGCTTTCAACTTTTGAAACTTATTATTTTGTTTTTTATTTCCACATCTCTAAGTAGCACGCCTACATTCCTAACTTGGTTTTTCTTTGGGCATTTATATTAACTTCCCATTTTGGAGGATGAAAATTTGAGGCAGTCATTACCACAAAAATACTCTACTTCTCTTCTGCTTCCTGAAGGAGTAACAATAATTTATATTATTAGGACTATGTAAATGCTGCTTACAGGTGAGCTGTGTAGTTTGCAATTGTTTTTTCCTTTTACCTAAACAATCCTGTTTTTCCCTAGGGTTAAATACTGGGTTTTTATTTTTTTTATTTTTAAAAAATATTTTATTTATTTATTTGACAGAGAGAGCACATAAGCAGGGGGAGTGGCAGGCAGAGGGAGAATCAGACTCCATGCTGAGCAGGGAGCCCAACTGGGGACTCGATCCCAGAACTCCGGGATCATGACCTGAGCTGAAGGCAGCCGCTCAACCGACTGAGCCACCCAGGTGCCCCAAACATTGGGTTTTTAAAAAACTAGCTTGGTTTTGTCTTTATACTTACAACCAATTCAATGCCCATAGTGTCTCCAGTGGTCTAATTTTCCACTTAAGACAAATAGGTGCATCAAGTATCCCACCAATTTTGTCTTGTAGACAAATCCTGCCTGGAGTCTTCAACTTGCTCCAGAACAGCCTGGGTGTGCTCTGTCTCTGGGGCAACCTGCTGTATTGGATTCCTGGGGCTGCCATAACAAATGATCACAAACTGAGGGCTTAACACAATGGAGGTTTATTTTCCCCCAGTTATGGAGGCCCAAGATCTGAAGCGTCAGCAGAGGTTCCAAGAGAGAATCCATTCCATGCTTTTTCCAGTTTCTGGTGGCTGCCGCATTCCCTGGCTTGTGGCCACACACTCCAACCCTTTCCTTCCTTGCTCCTTCCTTCCTCCTCCTTCACATTGTCTTTGGGAGCTGGTAGCATGTTCTGTTTATCCCCAGTAGCCTGCAATTTTACAATGATCTGTTCTGGGTGGGTGTATTTTTATCCGTTTTACTGGCATGCTGTGGCTTTTAAAAAAAATGAGGATTAACTTTTCAGTCCTAGAAAATTTACTTAAACTGTTTCATTAATACTCTCTCTTCCTTCTGTCCCCCTCCTGCCCTGCCTTGTCCATTCTTTCATTCGTTCTGGAACTCCTCCGATATTGAATGTGTTGATACACTACTGTCATTTTCTCTCCCCAGCCCCTTTTGCCTTTTTTCCAGCTCTTTGTGTTTGTGCTCCCCCCAGTTTCAAACCTCCTCTTAAAATGAAGGCACAGGTGGCATAGGCAGGGTTTGCAGCGTATGCACAGTCCTCCTAGGGGTTGGGGGTACCTGCCAACCTGGCACTGGCTCTTCATCTGCAGTTCCAGGGCTGGGGCGAGAGGTGCGCTGGAATCCAAGCCTGGGGTGATGAGCAGCAGGGAACTGGCTCAGAGCACCCTGAGGCCTCCTGGCAATGAAAAATCTGATTTCTAAGATTAAGAACTTCTACTTTGGCTAGGTTGCCGCCAAATTGTCATCTGGGAATTTACGCATCTTATATTCACGGAAACAGGAGCCCTGATTTTTGTTTGTTTTTTTTTTTTTGCTTACCATGCCTGTTGGTCTCCAGAGAAACTGTGAATGATATTTCTATGATGACTGATAAGTTCATGGTCTAGCTCAGACCTGTGCTACAGCTTGAACATGCTAGCTCAATAATAACACATCTCAGTTTGCCAGAGACATTGCCTGTTGTCCCAGCGTGATTATTAATAGCTTGCCCCTTGCTTTCAAAAGTGTGCTGGTTCAGATGGCTAATTATGGGATCACCCTACTTACCCTTGCATGTGAGCCAGAACAGAGGTCCGTGGATATCCTGGGTGGGACCCGGATTTAGTCAGCTACAAAAACTTCCTTGGAAGAAAGCAAACTTCAGAGTTTCCGAGAGTTAGCCCTTGTTAACTGCTTACCCAGTAGTTCTGGTAGTTGTGAACTATTTCAGTGATACTGTGACAATTAACTGTAAAGAGTAGTACAGGATATCCCTTAGCTAACCTTTACTACCTTGTGAATAATATAAGCTGGTCTAGGATTAGAAAGAGCAAAGGCTAATGTGATTTTTAAAATTTGACAGGCTCGTAAGAAAATTACTCTCAGAAGCTGAATTAGAATGAATCAAAGTCTATATTCAGTAACTACCTAATATTTAAATATTTAATTTTGTTAGGAAATGATTATTATAAAACTTTAATTAACTAGTCACTGAAAGATCTGAAAGTGGTAACTGAATTGAAGTTTTATTTGTATAAAACTTGCAATAACCTGGAAATAGGCCACTGCATAAGAACAAATAGAATTACTGGAATGAGAAAGTGAAAAGTGCAATAGTTATACTGTAGCTTTAATCAAATTGGTATTTGTAGAAATTAATGGTCATAAAGGTGGACTTATCCATATTTCTTTCGCCACCAGTCAAATGGATATTTCTGGTCAATTGAGAAGAAGCTCCTAGAAGGAGATGGTGCGGTAGAGAAGCAAACAGTTGTAATTCAGAAGGCCAGCTTTGGAACTGGGTAGAAAATTCCAATGTCTTTCCAATTTCCCTTTTCTGGCCAAAGCTACAAAGCATGGTTGTTGAATAGAAACATCTATTTACCCTCCTTCTAGAAAGATGTTTTCTTTCACTTTTGGAAGGCATCATGCTATCTGAACTTTATTCTGTCCTCACTGAATGTTTTGCAATGCTTTGCAGTGATTTGCAATGCTTTGCGATAACTTTAGGGTTACCCCATGAAAAATAAATGAATATCTACTGGTCCTTAAGAGATAAGCCCTCCCAGACATGCTATACACTAATAAAAACACAACCATCTGTGGCTTCCCATTATGTGTTCACCCTGTTTGTACTGCTGACCAAATAAAAGAAGTTTCATGTGGCCATGTTCCAGGTAGAATGAGACTACACATTTCAATCTATGGTGAGCACTGTGAATTGTGTAAGACCAATGAATCACAGACCTGTACCACTGAAACAAATAATACATTATATGTTAAAAAAAAAAAAGAAGATAGTGGGAAGGGAAAAATGAAGGGGGGGTATTGGAGGGGGAGACGAACCATGAGAGACTATGGATCCTGAGAAACAAACTGAGGGTTCTAGAGGGGGTAGGGGGACGGGTTAGCCTGGTGATGGGTATTAAAGAGGGCACGTACTGCATGGAGCACTGGGTGTTATACGCAAACAATGAATCATGGAACACTACATCAAAAACTAACAATGTAATGTATGGTGATTAACATAATATAAAAAAAAAAAAGCCTCTGCCCTGAAAAGAAAAAAAAGAAAGAAAGAAACGTATAATCTTGCTCTGATGGGATTAAAATTTGTTTGGAACGCTCCTCAGTGACTGGGAAGAGGAGCAGTACCTCTTTCGGCAAAGTGCCTGAGCCCTTGAGTCAGAGTTGGCTGGTTTCTTCCTACTCATATTATCACACGATTGAAATAATTAGTTAACAAAGTTTAAAAGCAGGGTGTATTCTGAAATCTCCTATAAAATAATATCTTCAAGAGTCTGAAAGACAGAAGTTCAGTAAAAGTTAATCTTAAGTTTGTAAAACTCTTCTAAAAACAATAGAGGGGCACCTGGATGGTGCAGTCAGTTGAGTGTCCAACTCTTGGTTTTGGCTCAGGTCCTGATCTCAGCGTCCTGGGATTGAGCCCTGCGTTGAGCTCTGTGCTTGGTGTGGAGTCTGCTTGAGATTCTCTCCCTCTCCCTTTGGTCTTCCCCCTGTGCTCTCTCTCTCTAAGATAAATAAAATCTTAAAAAAAATAGAAAATTGAAAAGAGTATGTGTGTAAGTTTTTTGTGTAGAGCATGAAAATTACATTAGGAAGTAGAATTAGGCAAAAAAACATGTTTTCTCTTTCTGCCATAAACTTGAACTTTTGACACCTTCCACATGTTTATTCTATTATCTCAGAATTGCATAGTTACTCTGATTTTATTGTTAACATTACACGATATTCCATCAAGATTATTGTAAATTCTAAGTTTTCTGCCTTTTGAAAAGTGAAGAACCTCTGCTTTATAAGGCCTTCCTGACACAAACTCTGTAGGAAAAATAAAAACACTCCTATTGCACTTTGAGGTTTTGTTGCAAACATTCTGTGGTTGGATGGGATAATTAAAGTCTAAGTTATTCTATACACAATAAAACCAAGGGTCCTCTGAGATTATGCAATTTATTCATATCACACAAAATTGATGAAATATCTGGAATGGGAGCTTCGTGTGCTTTCTAGTATACCTCACCGATACAGGGGTCTGACCATATGTGTCTTAGTTCTCTCAGCTTATTGCATCCTTGGCTTCAACATGATAGGAGAGTAGCCTGTCTGCTACACTTGCACTCAACAAAACCAACAATGACTACAAAAAATGGTGTCCACAGTAGAAATTCAGATGGCCACAGTCAGAATAGATTTCCCATTTGTATTGAGAAGCATATTCTTTGAAGCATACCACATACTTCAGCGTTTGAACCAGATGGAAACATAATGACAAGGAAAATAGAGAAGTATTTTGTTTTACATCCTCCTGTGTGCCTTTTTTTTCCCTTTTAGAATGAACGGGTCCTGAAGTGACCACTGGGAAATTTGACCGTTCCTGAACTATGAAGTATTATCTTTGCCCATAAGAATTATTCTACTCTTCCTTACCAGATACTGCAATATCACTGCCTCCCATCCTCAGTCCAGGCTTTTCCATGAATATAATATATGAAAGGGGCCTGGAGAAAGCACATGGCATCCTGACATGCTTAGCGACCTAAGGAAAAGTGTTACAAATGTGAATAGAGTTAGAGTGTGGGAACAGTTTATGAGGAGGTCTAGTTCTATGTGTTGTTTTGTTCAAGTAAGAACTGCACACTGAATGGAAGTTGCGTTGCTAGTCAATGTAAAATGACCTAGGAACTGTGCACACAAATTAGGTCTTTATCTTTAGCTATAAAATGAGCTCTCAAGCACATAGAGTGGAAACTGAGGACTGTTCTGCTCATCCTTTCTTTTGGAAAATGCAGTGACTGGATAGATGTTACTTAAGAAAAAGTCAACAAGAAAAATCTACAATGGGGCTTATAAAAGGATACTATAGCTTAAGGAAAGGGAGCAACACCCCCAAATATAAAAGAAAATAAATCTATATAAGAAATACATCATAATTTTAAGAAAGCAATTGCTTCAGTGGTCTTCAAGCATATGAATGGGGTAGGCTCCATGAAATAGGTTCTTTGCCCATCAGGCTAAGGCAAAGGCTGGGATCCAAGTATTACCTGAATTAGTGGGAAACTTATACAACAAGCTATGGGTACACTAGTTTAAAAGTTCTCTCAAAATGGAAGTAGTAAATATAATTAACACTTCTGACATCAAATAAGCAATCTGGAGGACAAACTTGAGATACTCATCAAGAAGCTGTAGAGTGGGTTAATAAAAAGATACTTCTTAAAGGGATAAAGATTAAAAATAAAAGAAAAGATGACAATAACTTTATTTATTTATTTATTTAATTTTATTAAGTATTTATTACATTTTAGGCATACACTGGGCAAATTCAAATGAAAAAGAAATCAAGATGGTTTCATAAACATCATATAGAGTAGCTGGCAAGGCAAAGAAGCACGAGAACTGACAAAGAGGTATCTATTTTGTATTAATAAAAGGAAAGTTGCATAGTCAAAAAATATCCTAGCATTAAATAATGTGATACTTCACAAGATAGAATTATGGGGAAAATGAGAGACATAAACACCTAATGGGATCTTAGAAGTGCTGGTCTAGTCTAAGGGAGAGGAATGCATAGAGGTTGGGCCACTCAATCCGTGAGGATGCCTGTACCCTAAGTCATAAAATCTTAGTGAACAATGGCTTAAGCCTTAGCTACTCAAAGTGAGGTCCACAAACTAGCAGCATGGGATTCATCTGGAGCTGGCTAGAGATGCAGAATCTCAGGCCCAGCCCACATGTACTGAATCAGAATCTGCATTCTAACAAATTGCCCAGGTGATTCAAATGCACATTATTCATTCATGCACACTCATATACTTGATATATAAAGACAATTTTGAATAATAAAATATTAAGGTAAAATTATACATGCTACATACTCTACATATAGAGACTATCCCCTTTTTTGAACATTTATGGAAGACTTACCAAATGCACCGCTAGGATATAGCAACCCTCCTGTTAACTCCAAAGAGCAGAAGTTGTACAAGTAAAATAGTCTAAAAATTAGATTAAGATTTAATTGCACGGATTTAAACAAAAATCAACAAACAAAAATTACCAGTTATTGTTTCAAAGAGGATATTAAAAATAAAATTATGGACATTTTAGAAGGCTATATACCAAAGTTTGTAAGATGCTCTCACTTGTATTCATAGGCAAAAGCTTTAATTATTTAAAAAGAAAAATTTATAATCTAGATATTTAAGTTAAGGAAGTTGAGAAACTAGAAGGGCTTGGTAGAAAGGACAGGCAATGTCACATATGTCACATATGTCTGGTGGCAAAACTGATTCAATTGATTTTTTTCTTATAGAGATTACAAATCATATTCTTCAACCACCTGTAGCTTTGTCATTGTTCTCTACACTGGTGTAGCGATTATTACTCAGCTAGTATTGTGTTGTGCCCAGCCCTGTCCTTGAAAATGGAAGTTTTTAATTGCCTCAGAAACTGAGACCCAGAGCTAGAATAGCTCACTTGTTAATTAGAGGACCACAGAAGAGTTTTACTTGCCACTTACAGCTGAGCCCCTGTTGGGACAACTTGATCACTTTCCCAGGAAGGATAGAGGAGAGTGTTCTGTTTCCTTTTATTACTTTTTTCTTTAAATTTTTTATTGTTATGTTAATCACCATACATTACATCATTAGTTTTTGACGTAGTGTTCCATGATTCATTGTTTGTGCATAACACCCAGTGCTCCACGCAGAACGTGCCCTCCTCAATACCCATCACCAGGCTAACCCATCCCCCCACCTCCTCCCCTCTAGAACCCTCAGTTTGTTTCTCAGAGTCCATCGTCTCTCATGGTTCGTCTCCCCCTCCGATTTACTCCCCTTCATTCTTCCCCTCCTGCTATCTTCTTCTTCTTCTTCTTTTTTTCCTTAACATATATTGCATTATTTGTTTCAGAGGTACAGGTCTGTGATTCAACAGTCTTGCACAATTCACAGCGCTCACCATAGCACATACCCTCCCCAGTGTCTATCACCCAGCCACCCCCTCCCTCCCACCCCCCTCCTTTTATTACTTTATCAGAGCAAATAATGTACATTCATAGTGGCATTTAATCACAACATTCTTCTGCTCTGATTTAGGATACAAAGGACAAGCTTCTTGCCAATTTTTATGGACACATAAAAGGTAAATATATTTGGTTTTCTAAACAAAGAGAATTTTAAAATGCAAGCTGCACATTACATGTGTACCCCTTTTACTGTAGATATTCAATATATGTCAGAGTAGAGCCCAGCCCTTGGCATATTTTGCTTAAGAACAATAGAAAACAAAAGCTATTAATCACATCTGTCCCCACGAGGGGAAAAAAACAAAACAAAACCCAAAACATTATATAGTTGTGCCAGGAACTTGGCCTCCATTTAGGGGATTTTCCTAAGCAATTCTGAGAACAAGGACTTAAGACTTTGTCCATAAGAGTGATTGAGAAACTTTGGATATATATTTTTAGAGAAACTTTGGATATTTTTGAATGGAGAGGAGGGGCTTATAATCATTTTGGCATCTTCATATGATCACTGTATTTGTGTGGTGAAGAATAGATAAGGATGAAGCTGGAAACTGAAAACCAGGTAGGTGCTTATTATAGTAGCACACAGGAGAGAGCCTAACAGCCTAGGTGAGGTGGTGAGCTAAATAAATGGGGGGTAATGGTAGAGATCGAGAGACGTTTGGGAAATGAAATGGAAGGAGTTAGTGAAAGACTGGATGTTGGAGGTGTGCCGGAGTCCAGCTCCAGCAGGGGAAGGGTCCTTGAAGGAAAGGACGGCGTCGGCGAGCGAGGAGACCCGGACACAGGATCAGGTTGCAAGCATCTCCTCCCGATAGCCTCGGAGGGACTTTATTTATACATTAGAATATTTCCTTGTTTTTCCATTCTTTCATAACATGTGATTTTATTTTTTACATCTTATCGAAATCATCTTAAATCATTTTGGATTTAAAAACAAAGGTACTAGACAGAGCGTGACCATGCGAGTCGAAGCGTAACCTATCTGCTATTGTGTGCTAATGCGGAAAAAGTTATATATTTACTCTTGCTTAAAGGTTATCTAAAGTTTATTCTTCTTCCCAAGGCAGCTTACAATGTGTGCACCCTATCCTGTCAAGGTAACATAGGGAGGTCCCTGTACTTTGGGAATGACATGAGATTTTCCTTTCCTAGAACTCTGATGTTTCAAGGTGCCTGAAGAATCTCATCAATAGGGACTTTTACTGGGCCTGGATCCAACAGCTCCCTTAAGCGAAGTTTATTAAAGAACTCCGCGTTGCTCATATTAGATGAATCACGGATTGGAGGACATTGGGTAATTTTATTTCTTGGCCCATTGTCAGCCTTTTTGAAATCAGTTTCATTGTGATTGCTTACATAGGCATAACTAAATTTATAAATCATTTTATCATGAAACCCGAGGAAAAATCCCATGATTATAAAGATTGCCGCAAACAAAATGAAAGGAAGTAGCAGGAGCCAGCTGTGGAGTCTCCTGATTTTCAGGATTATCCCCCATACTTGGACTTGGTCAAACAGCATGAGTAGCTTGGCTCGTGCCAGAGGTGGAGACAGAGAAATGTATACTGATTCTCTGATTCTTGCACTTACAGAGGGGTCACAGAAGTAAGAAGTTGGTGGAGGAGATGATGGGTTGCACTTTAGACATGTGGATTTTGAAGTGCCTAATGCCCATCCAAATGGAAGTGCCCAATGGGCATTTGACATTTATGAATCTCGAGTTCCAGAGAGAAGCCTGGACTGTTGGTATAGATTTGGAAGGAATTAGCACATAGCATTTGAAACCAGGGACTGAATAAAAGCACCAACAGGGAGGGATAATGATAAAAAGATATTAAAGAACAATATTAAAACAATATTTTTAAATTAAAACAATGGGAAGAGAGGTCAAGTCTTAGGTCAAATCTAAGATTGACATCTAAGGAGTAGTGAAAATTGCCAGAAAAGCTGTAAAGCAACAGGATATTAATGGCTCAAGGGTCAGTGACTTCAACTCTAAAGTGAAGTCCATTTACGTGGCAAAATTGGCAGTTTCCTCCTACAAGACCCTAAAATTTAAAGGTGACCAAAGATAATGCAGAAGCCAAGATGTGATAGAATTTGTGAATTCTAAAGCTTGGAGTCAAAGCACTATTAGCCGACATTGAGATTGCAATCTCTTCCATCTATTGTTCCCCATTCCTCACTTGGGTCCCCCCATACTTCTTTGTGATTTCCTTAAAATCTCTGTTGGTTAACAGCTCATGTGCTCTTCCAGTGACATTTCCTTTCACCTTCAGATTGTTGCTAATCAACACACTCCATCTTCCTTCTGGGATTTTGGGGTGAGACTGCAAGGTAGGAGGGGAGGGAAAAGTTTAAATAGTGCTGGCAAATAAGACAGCCAGATCTTCTTGGGCTTTGGTGGAGAGCAGTGTCTGTGTGGGCTATACTGACCTATATAGAAAATACTATGTTGGGAACTATGGTTCTCTGTTTTTAATCAAAGCTTGTAAAAAATATCCTGAGTAGGTAGGAAAGGATGAAACGTAGAGGAAGGTGTCATTTTTTTCTTTTTCTTTCTTTTTTTCCTTTTAATTATTATTATTATTATTGAAAGAGAGAGAGAGAGAGAGAGAGAGAGAGCACTCTAATGGGGGCGGGGGAGGGCGGTAGGGGCAGAGGTAGAGTGAAAGAGAAACTTAAGCAGGCTCCACACTCAGCACAAAGAGCTCAGTGGGAGACAGAAAAATACCAAGATAAATTAGATGCTCTTTCTGTTTTCAAGAAACTTAAACTCCAGAAGATTGTATAGGGAAAGTTAGACAAATCCTTTACTAGAAGCATAAAAAGAGTTATCAAATAAGTCAAACCAGTACGATTGGGAAATCTCCATAGAGATGACATTTAAACAGGGTTTTGTATATTTTGACAAGTGAACACATGAGGGGACTATAATTCCAAATGGAGGAATCTCTTGAACAGAATGGGGCAAGGTAGAGCATGTTTTGACTGAGTGTCCACAGTGTAGGGAGGTAATCTTGAAAACTAGGTAAGATCTAAGTATATATTACAGTTGACCCTTGAACAGCATAGTGGTGAGGGATGCCAACTCCTGTGCAGCTGAAAATCCACTATAACTTTTGACTCCCCAGAACTTAACTACTAATAGCCTACTGCTGACCAAATACTTTACTGATAACATAAACAGCTGTCTAACACACATTTTTATGTTATGTATATATTATATGCCATATTCTTACAATAAAATAATCTAGAGGAAAGAAAATGTTAAGAAAATCATAAAGAAAAGAAAATACATTTACAGTACTGTATTATTTTTGTTGGAAAAAAAAAAACATGTATAAGTGGACCTGCTCAGTTCAAACCCATGTTGTTCAAAGGTCAACTGTACTTGAAACACCATTTTAAAGACTTAGCATTTCTTTTTTTCAAAGGAAGGAAGCCACTGAAATTTCCCAGTATTAAAATGAAGGGATCAAAGTTGTGTTTTATAAAAATCCCCTAGCCTTGTACAAGAATATTGTGAGGTGTGTGTGGGGGGTAGGAATTCTTGCAGTAGAAATATTACTTTATGTAAGAAGATATAAATATTCAAAATTAGAGCAGCAGAATTAAAATGGGAAAGAAGAGACCATGCTCAAACCCCTAATTACCATCAATGGGTCTTATTGTTGAGGTACAGGTGGAAGCACGTTTTTATTTCTGGTTAGGTGGGAGAAATGGGTGGCCATGAAAGGGAACTAGACCTTGTTGAGAATTTACCATGTGCCAATCACATTTAACAAGTATGAGAGCTCATAACATCACTTTAAAGTGGTTATGATTTTTTAAATAAAAACCTGAAAAAAGATGCATAAAAACCCC
Source organism: Eumetopias jubatus (assembly GCF_037043125.1). NCBI lineage: Eukaryota > Metazoa > Chordata > Mammalia > Carnivora > Otariidae > Eumetopias > Eumetopias jubatus. The sequence goes on along the minus strand of NW_028274808.1, from coordinate 121,329,598 downwards.
CAAAATAAAGTAGTTCTGATTTTCTCCATATTACAGATTAAATTGGGGTTCAGATAGATTAAGTAACTTTCATGAAGTCACATAGCTGGAAAAGAAACAAAGCTGAGAGTCAAACCTAAACCTGCCTGACGGAAAGGTTATTACTATAATGCTAAAAATAACAAAATTCTTTTCAAAAGGGAGATTTTGTTTTTTGCAGCAGTTCTAGGAGATAGCCAAAAAGAACATGGAGATGCAAGTGTAATTAATTTGAGGTTTACAATAGTTCCCTGTGGATGTTAGTTTATAGGCAATGCTAATTTCCTCTTCTGTAATCAAGTACAGTGTTACTTTTCTCACCATAGAAAGTATTTATTAAACAGACTATTGTGATATGCTATTTCTTGTGATAGAGCTGTTGAACCGGCCAAACACTTACCTAAGCAAATACTTCACCACTTATCTTAGCTTGGGTTTCCATAACAAAATACCACAGATGGATGGTTTAAACAACAGACATTTCTCACAGTTCTGGAGGCTGCGAAGTTGGATCAAGGTGCTGACTGATTTGGTTCCTTGTGAGAGCCCTTTTCCTGGCCTCTAGATGGCTACTCTTTTGTTGTGTCCTCACATGTTGGAGAGAGTGCGTTCTCTGTGTCTTCCCTTATAAGTACAGGAATCCTATTAATCAGGGCCCTGTTCTTGTGACCTCATTTAACTTTACATACTTCCTTACTCCAAATATAGTCACATTAGGAGTTAGGGATTCAACATATGAATGGGGGGCACAATTCAGTTAATAGCACTACCTACAGTAAAATTCAAAGAAAGCATTTATCTACTAAATTTATTATTCAGCAAAACAGAATTGCCATAGCTTAGGAGAAAATATGCCTAAGGAAAGCAATACTATCATTTGTCTGTGAGAGTTGCCTTATGCAAAGAATGCCAATGAAACTAAACATCCAAGGTAAATGTGTGCACTACATGTGATTTCCAGTGATACCAGTGCCAGTGACAGACAACATTCTCTGTTAATGTTAATAAACTGTTGTGCTCGCGTCGGCAGCACATATACTAAAACTGTTGCAGATAAGGGTAATATTTGCAGCAGATAATTTCCTCAGATATGTTTATCCTTAAAAGAAATTACAAACACAGCATAAAGTTTCCTTTGTTAATGACATTAAATTTATGGGGAAGTAATATAAGTTTATTACAGAAATATAAAATGCGGATAGTAAAAAGAATAAAATCAAACACCCAGAGATAACCATGAATAAATCTGGGTCTATTTGCTTCCAGAATTCTTTGTACACATAATTTTATATGACTTATACTCATGAGTACTTTTTGAATTCATGTCAGAATAGTTGTGAAAATATTTTTTCTTTTTTTTTAAATAGTTTCATGTTGGCAAATGCCCATCTATGATATTTTAAATTGCTGAAGAGTATCTTACTGTATGGATATGCCATAATTTATGAACAATATGTCAGAATCCCTGATTCCTACATTCAGCCCAAATTAGTCTTTTCAGTCTTTGAAGTCTTTGTTTGACTGGTTTAGTTTTAATTTTCTTAATTACTGAGGCTTAATTTTTTATGTACCTATTGACCATTTGTTTTTCTTCCATAGATTGTTATGGAAGGGATATTGTGGAGGAATTTGTCTTTTTCTTACTGATAGGCAAGAAGTCATTGTAGAAAATATATTAACTATCTACGTTTAATTTTAAAAATTTTCCAAGTTGTCACTGGCAGTTAAAATTTTTCTAGGGCTTTTTTTTTTCAGCTTTAGCATGTGTCTTCTACTACTAATGGGGTTTATCATTTATTTATGTATAAATCTTAACCTCTCTGGCACTTATTTAGATATATAGAATGAAGTAGGAATATGATCAAGTATCCCAATAGGAATTACTGAATTATCTGTCCTTTTAGCATTTATTAAAATTTCAATTATTATATACTATATTAGGCATTTTTAGGCCTATTTATGGATTTTCTAAATGAGTTTTACTGGATTGTCTTTCCATAACTGTGAAACATAGTTTTATTTTTATTTTCATTTTCTGTTTGTCACTGGTATAAAGAAATATATTGACTTTGCATCAGTGATCTTTCTAAATTCCCCTATTTTAATAATTTAAAGATTCTTTTAGATTTTCTGCACATATACTATCTAGGAATAATGAAAGCTTTATTTCTGCCTTTCCGATTCTTAAACACTGTATTTCTTCTTTTTGCATCGTTTCACTGGGTAGGGCTTCCACTAAAAGTTGAATAGAAATTGTATTCATATGAATATTCTTACCTCATTGTCAGTTGCAATAATTCATTATTAAGTATGATGTTTACTGTAGGTTGATATATAGATGCGCTTTATCAGAATAAGAAAGTTCTCTTTAATTCATATTTGGCTGCATCTATCAAGATCATCATATAACTTTCTCTTTTTTTGTTACTGTGCTGAAATACATTGATTTTCAAATTCTAAACCAATTTTTCATTCCTGAATAAATCTACTTATGCCATAATGTATTATTCTTTTTATATTATGGTGAATTTATTTTGTTTGGAATATTTCCATCTATTTTTTGTAAGATTCATCAGCAATTTTCCTTTTTTCTGTGATGTTCTAATAGATTTTGGTATTATTATAGTTATGCTGGAATTATACTGTGAGTTGGAAAACGTTCCTTCTTTTTATGTTCTCTGGAGGAGATATGATTAATCATCAGGATTAAAAATGAAAACCACAAAGAGATATCACTTCATATCCATTAGGATGGTTACTATTAAAACAAACAAAATAATAAGGGTTGGCAGTGATGTGAAGAAGTTGGAAAGCTTGTGCACTGTTAGTGGGATTGTAAAATGGCACAAAAACTTAAAAACTGACAATTCCTAAAAAACTTAAAAATAGAACTACCATATGATCCAGCAACTTCACTTCTGGGTATATATCCAAAAGAATTGCAAGCAGGGCCTCAAATATTTGGACAACCATGTTGATGGAAGCACTAGTTACAGTAGCCAAGAGGTGGGGGTAACCCAAGTGTCCATTGACAAATGAATGGATAAACAGAATGTGGTACATACACACAGTGGAATACTATGCAGCCTTAAAAAGGAAGGAAATCCTGTCACATACTACAACATGAATGAACCTTGGGGATATTATGCTAAGTGAAATAAGCCAGTCACAAAAGGAAAATAACTGTATGATTTCACTTATGTGAGGTTTCTAAAGTAGCCAAATACATAGAAATAGAAAGTAGAATGATGGTTACTATGGGGAAAAAGGAGTTGTTGTTTAATGGGCATAGAGTTTTAGATTTGCAAGATGAAAAAGTTCTGGAGATCTGTTTTACACAGTGTAAATACACTTAACACTACAGAGCTGTACATTTTAAAATGATTAAGATGGTAAATTTTATATGTGTTTTTTACCAATAAAAGATACAAATTGAACTTTTAGATGTCTGTCATGAAAAATACACTAGATGGGACTAACGGCAGATTGATGTTGCAGAAGAGAAGAATAGTCAATTTTTAAAAAAAGATTTTATTTATTTATTTGACAGAGAGAGAGAGCATGAGCATTGGGGAGGTGCAAGGGGAGAGGGAGAACACAGAGCCTTTTGTGGAACTCAATCCCAGACCCTGGGATCATGACCTGAGCTGAAGGCAGATGCTTAGCCGACTGAGCTGCCCAGGTGCCCAGGTTAGGAAACAGAGAGAGTGAAACTATCCAGAATGAAATACAGGGAGAAAAAATGAAAAAAGCATTAGTGAGAAGCGAGTTAGCTTCAAGAGGCCTAATAATGTATGTATAATTGTAGTCCTAGGGGGGAAAAATGTGGGGGAGATTATCATATTTGAAGACATAATGGTTGGCAATTCTCCATATCTGATAAAAACTATAAACCCACAGATCCAAAAAGTTCAGTAAACACCAAGCACAAGAAACATGGAGAAAACTATGCCAAGGCATATCATAGTCACATTGCTCAAAACCAGGGATAAAGAGAAAATCTTTAAAATAGAAAATAAAGATTGGTCATGTTCAGAAGAACAAGAATAAGCAAGACAGCAGATTTCTTGTTGGAAACAACACAAGAAAGAAGAAAGTGGAACAATATCTTTAAAGCACTAAATGAAAAAAACATCTTTCAATCTAGTGTTCTATACCCAGTGAAACTCTTTCCAAATTGAAGGGGAAGTAAAGACTATTTTCAGCATATAAAGGCTGGAAGAATTCACCATAAGACTCATGGTATAACAAATATTAAAGAAAATCCTTTAAGCAGAAGGAAAATCTATAGTGACAGATACAAGATCACTAGTTACATTGGCTGGGGGAGGACAGGAAGTGGGTACTAGGGAATTATCAAGAGGTACAAGGGTCTTGTAGGGGTTATGGATATGTTTATTATCTTTTTTTTAAGATTTTATTTATTTGACAGAGAGATATAGTGAGAGAGGGAACACAAGCAGGGGGAGTGGGAGAGGGAGAAGCAGGCTTCCCACAGAGCAGGGAGCCCGACACGGGGCTCGATCCCCGGACCATGGGATCATGACCTGAGCCAAAGGCAGATGCGTAACGACTGAGCCACCTAGGCATTATCTTTGTTGTGAATATGTATAAAAACTTATCAAATTGCACATTCTATATCTGTACAATTTTTTTATGTCAACTATAATTCAAAAAAATCTTTAAAAAGCCTATATACACATTATGAAGTTGATCAGGGAAATCTTTATTACTCCTCTAACAGTCATTGAGTTGGCTTTATCTTCCTGTATTCAGCTGTGATCAAGGTCTCATAATGGAGAAAAAAAATCCAAACCAAACCCAAACCAAAATACACACACATACACACACACACACACACACACACACAAATCTTTAGCAGGCAGCAGGAATGTCTTTGATTAAAGGTATGGAATCATAAAGTATCTTTTAAAATCCCTATAATACTAAACATAAAAAGGCAATCTCTTCTACTTCCTTTACAAAGGAAATAAAATTATTTATTCTTTTATGTAAATTAATATTGAAAATTTCCCTGGGAGAGAAAACATTTTGATTCATGCAGAGATGTAAATAACTTATAAAACTTTCCTTTGAACATGTCTTAAGGGAGGTGGAGAGTGAGAGTGAAAAACCATGTCTTAGTTTTTCTGGGATGCTCTTGGTTTGTGCCTTTTGTCTCAACGTATTTATTAGTAAAACAGCCATTGACTCTTAAAATTAAACTGATTTGGATAATACATTTTGTGGGCACCTATCAAGGCTAGCTAAGATGCAGGAGAAGGATAAAAGAGGCAGAAGGAACACATGGAGAACACACATATCAAAGTCTTCTGCTTCTCAGAATTGCCTAAATCCTCTGTTCCTGTATCAACCCATTTATCAAGAGGGCATGAATCAGTGGTGGAAATGGTACTAACCCTCGCTATGTATGGGGAAATCCAGACTTCAGTGAAATAAAGAGAAGTTAACTCACATAAATAAGCAGATAGGGCTACTTGGGTGGCTCAGTTGGTTAAGTGTCTGCATTTGGCTCAGGTCATGATTCCAGATTCCTGGGATGGAGTCCTTTGTTGGGCTTCCTGGTCAGTGGGGAGTCTGCTTCTCCCTCTTCTGCTGCTGCTCTCTCTCTTTCAGTCAAATAAATAAATAAAATCTTAAAAAAAAAAAAAAAACAGGTAACAGATCAAGTTCTGTTCCTGGGTTCTATTGTTGCTGAGGTCCAGGTGGCTTCTATTCATTGTTTGGCTGTTCATCCTTCTTTGAATTCCATGAATTAATACATTCTCAGTTTATCAGGGACATCTGTTTTATTTAATCTGGAGCACTCCATTATTCCTTCTTTTTAAATTAAATTGCCTTCATTTGGGAATTACTCTTCCCTGACTCTACGTTTTCCCAATGGAGCTGCCTCTGCAACATGCTGGCCATGGGGTGAGCACAAGACCCAGATATGGCCGATCACAGCCTCACATTCTTCTGGCCAAAGATGTTGGCCCTGGAAGGGACATGTGATCCCAACTCCCCTTGTTTGAGCTCTTTTTTGGGATTTTTAAGCAAAGATTCTTAGAGAGGTTTTCTTTCTTTTGGGACTGCTATCCTGGAAGGGCATGTGTTCTAAGCTGTCTGTATCATAATCATATGTTGCACAGGGAAAGCATGTAATAGGAGGGAATGACAACCACAAATAAAGGGTTAGCAAATAGACAATGGGATTGAGTTTCTCTTGCAACTGGAAAGACCTCACCATCTTGAGAGATCATCATCAAAAGGCTATGAGATAATTTTAAGGAACTGAAACTAAGAGAGTTCCAAAGTCAGTGGTAGAATGGAAATGTGAAATCCAAAACCCACAGTTGTCCCATCATACCACCTTCCCACAACTTCATTCTACATGAACAAATAGAATGTATGATGCATGTTGGGCAGTGTTCTAAGAAAAATATCTGTCCCTGTGTGACATATTCTTGTGAGGGCTTACAGAGAAGAAGAAAAATAAATCAGTCACATAGTAAGTTAGTGATACATGCTGAGAAGAAAAATAAAGTTAGGAAGTGACTAAGAGTTTCCTGGGAGAGGTGTGTATACAATTTCAAATAGGTGGTTAGGGAGGGTTTCCCTTAGAATATTCCATTTTAGCATAGACTTGACAGAGTTGAGGGAGACAGAGGGAAGACCATTCTAGACAAAGGGTGCAGAGGTGGGAGTCTGCCTGGAAGGCTTGAGGATTAGTGAGGGAGTCATGGGGATGGGGCACAGTGAGCAAGACTGGTTAGTGAAAGGAAGGAGGTCAGAGAAGCAATGTGGTGGTGAGTAAAGTCATGTGAGTGTTGAGGTCATTTTGGAAGGATTTCAGCTTTTATTCCAATTGAGATAGAAAGCCACAGGAAGGTTTTAAGCAGAGGCCTTCCCTGATCTGACAGCTATTTTGACAGGATCCTTTTGTCTTTTGGTTGAGAATAGACTGTGTGTTTGTTGGGTGGTGGAGGGAGGCAGGAAGCTGAGGATGCAAGAGTGGTACAAGAGATGAGTTAGGAAACTTAAAACATACAGGGGAGTTGGAGTTGGAGATTATGGCAACTCTGATGCCAGCTTTGTGATGGAAACTGAGAGAAAGGAGAGACAAGTGTTAACTGGACTCCTCAGAGAGAAGACTGGACGGCTGTTAAAGAAGCAGTGGACTGTGGCCCTGCAAAGAGCACGGGAAAGAAGTGTGAGGAGCCAGCAGAGGGGAAGGGAACACAAGTGATATGTTGACAGGTTGTGATCACCTCTACCATACATGGAGTGTCCACTCAGTGCCAGGCCCTCCGCTTAGCATTTCGCAGACATAATCTCTAATAGCCCCACAAAGTTATTATTACCACCATTTTATAAATGAGGGAATTCAGACTCAGTAAGGGTAAATAGTTCCTGAGAAAAATAGAAAGCATAAGGACCTTTCCATTTTCCTTATAGGTAGAAAATCATTACAATGCTTGATGTAAAATTTTTAAACCTAACGTAAATCCCATAAATTCAAATGTCTTTTTTTTAAAAGATTTTTATTTATTTATTTGAGAGAGAAAGAGAGAGCATGAGGGAGAGGCAGAGGAAGAAGCAGACTCTTTGCTGAGCAGGGAGCCTGACGTGGGGCTCGATCCCAGCACCCTGAGATCATGACCTGAGCCGAAGGCAGCCGCTTAACAACTGAGCCACCCAGGCATCCCCCATAAATTCAAATGTCTTAATATTCTGTTTACTTTTAAATGTATTTTTCATTCAAGACAGCAGGAGGCACCACAGTCTTTGCTGAGAGGTTTTGCCATCTCTGAATGCTGCTCAGCCTAGTCACTGATGGAACTGAGACATTTGCTCCATTGTAGAGGAGGAAGCTTGGGATGAAGGTGGGAAAGCCAGCTGACAGCCATCTTCAACCATCTGGAGAGGGGCTGGCATGTGGGAAAAAAGATCAGACCTGTTTTCTCAGGTCTATGAAGCAGGGCCAGGGCAAGGCTTGGAGTTAGAGGCAGATCAGCCCGACATGACGAACAACTTCCCTAGATTGGCTGTTGAGCAGTAAAATACTTACTGGCAGGCTTGAAGATGTCCTAGCAGATTATGCAACCCTTTAACAGATTGCAGTGGGGAGAAGTTGAACACCAGATGGGAGGGGTGGTCCCAGTAGACAACTTACAAAGTTCTTTCAAATTGGAAGTTAGAATCTTCTGGCTGTTGGTGGACACACATCATTCCCTGACCTTTTTTTTTTTTTTAAAGATTTTTATTTATTTATTTGAGAGAGAGAGAGCTCGAGCACAAGCAGGCAGAGGGGCAGAGGGAGAGGGAGAAGCAGACTCCCTGCAGAGCAGGGAGCTGACGTGGGGCTCGATCCCAGGACCCTGGAATCATGACCTGAGCCAAAGGCAGACACTTAACCGACTGAGCCAGCCGGGCGCCCCTCCCTGACCTTTTTAATGCAAGCAGCAGAGAACAGTTTTTTTTTCTGTTCTAAAGCTTAATAATTAAAAACACAACAACTGTTGGAATGTAGAGTGTCCCACTGAAAGGAGCAGAAGAAACTACACTAAGATCATGAGTTCCTACCTCTGTTCCTATTTGAACCAACCAACTGTGTGACTTTATTTTCCACCTCCCTAACCTATAAAATAAGGGGGTAGAATTTGAGGAAATTTAAGGTCATTTCCAGCTCTCACAGCCTATCCAGTTACCTGCCTTTTTGCTCAATAAATATTATCAGTTCAGTTTTTCCTCCCATAAAAATCTGTGCATTCCAGTTTTGCTGGGTTTCGTTTGCTTTCAGATTGAGAATTTAGATACTCTCTTAGTCATCTAAAAGTTGGATAGCTTAATATTTTACATGTAAAAGATGCCACTGAAGAGGCTCAAGTCTAGTGGAATATGACTTGGGAGTGTCAGGGGATGTAATGATGAGATGATAAAAGTCACAGATTTTCCTCCAACATAAATGGAGTCTACAAGGAGAGTTGTCACTTGTAAACCCACCGTGAGGGTAGACTCAGTGAAAATAAGCATTCACATCAGCATTGGTTTCCCTTTTCGCTCTCCTCACACAACACTCGTGAAGGCTTGAAGTGAGCTCATAAGATGTGTATGAGAACAATTTGGCCACTTAGCAATTCAACCTAACGTTGAGCCTGTGATCCCATTGAGGCCACAGTTTTACTGGAGAGGTTATGAAATTCACAGGACTCTGCAGGGGAGGAGATACAGGAGGAAGCACCCTCCATCCTAAACTCCTGCTCCTCACAGCCTCCTCTTGATGTCTTTGTGGATCAACTTTAGGTTCTTGGTGGAACTACTGTCTGACTGTGACCAAAAGGGCTTAGAGACTCAGAGGGTCCACTGATGCAACTTTACTGTATTCCACCACTACCCCAGCAGGGAGATGGGGCTTGGGCTCATGCTCATCTTACAGACAGGAAACTAAGTGTGATCCTTAAGGAAGATGATCACTCAGACCTTTTCTTTTGTCTTCTTGGAACCTCCAAACACATCTACTGCCCTTTCCTACTCATCCCATACATTCTGTGTGTACAGAGCCTCAGAGTCACTAATGACGGAAGCCCAACTCTGAGCCGATGGGATTAAGCAGAGACGTGAACACTCCAGACCATTACTTATGAAGAGATCATAGGAGGACACAGGCAAGTCCAGAGGGCTCTTACTGGCAGGTGAAATGGGGGCTGCACTGAGCTGTAGCAGCAGCCTCCCACTCTGGTCTTCCCAGACCTTTTGTTAGGGAGCCTCCAAGATCTCAAGTGAGGAGACACTGGGTTACTCCGTGGGACTGGCAGCTGAAGGCGGAGTATTAGGACATTTCCTAGTGCGAATTTCTCTGCTTCAGAAACGTCTAAATCGCTCTACCTCATGACTGACTCTGGAGAGAAAGGTGAGGGGGTGGGAGGAGAAGCCTGCCCTAACTAAAGGCCTTTTCCTGTCTGTATATATTTTCAAGACCATGAAGTTTAAGATGTGTGGAATGGGACTCAGAGTGCCTTACAGTTAGAATTGGGGTAGGGACTCTTTGAACTGTTTTTTCACTCAAAAGATCTCTTTAAGGCTGAGTATGCCCCAAGCTAAATCCCAAGCACATAAATCAACAAGACAGTCATGTGCCCATCATTATGACCTCTGAGGCGACTAGACATCTGATAAGTGGGGGATGGGGAGAAATAAGCTGGAGCTGCTTAAATACTACATCAGGCCTTATGCACCCAAGGTAGTTAGACTCACTCTCAATTTAGCTCACTGGAGACAGAGAGCACCAGCTTCTCCTACTTCCTCTTGCATGAGCTCCCAAGGCTGCATCGATCAGCACTCACCCCATTCACATATGACAAAGAAATACTGAGACCCCCCAGGAAGCAGTCTTCCTCCCCTCCCCACTGTTACACAGAGGCTCCAAAGTCACAAGCATCCAAAAGATCAAAGGCCAATAGAAATGGTCCTTCACCCTGACAAAGAGTTAAGTGCATATCTTTTGCATGTCCCTATTTTCTCAGAAGGGCATTGCCTCCCCCACTCCCAACCTCACCAGCCCTGAGAAACTCTTTTTTACTTAGCCAAACCCATGTTCCCAGTCAGGAGAAAGAGGCCAGCAATTTTGCTATACACCAAAAAAAAAAAAAAAAGTCCAATTTAGTTTTCCGTCACAGTCCATTTTTGCCATGTGGTAAGCAGCTGAAGCCAAAAAGGACCTGAGGCACCGTATCCACATGCAATGACCATGTGTCATTCTTCCACTGTGACCAAAGCAAAGGGACCCCTTTGGCTTTCCTGAGACCAGGGCCCCATTGAGACAATTGCAGCCATTTATCGAACACTCATTTCATTTGTCCTGAGCTTTAACATGACTCCTATTCTATAAAGCTGTAAGGACACTGACCACAAGTTTTTCTTAAATCTCACATGTCCCCTAAGGAGTGTCCCATCTACAAGGAAGGCCCTTCTTCCCCTGGATCTCTGACTGTAGGCTTTGAGCCTGTCTTTGGCGTATGGTACATGCTGGATAGCTAGTTTGTGCAAGCATACCCTGAATGCTTCTGTTAAGCACAATCTTGAAAAACATAGAGACCGTCTCCTCCCTCTATATTCCCATGAAGCAGAATGTGCAGCAAAACATATTATTCAGTGTTCAGGGTCAAGTGCTCTGGGAGTGGCCACCCAGAGTGTCTACCTTATAATGAAGAATGTCCAAGCATCAGGCCTAGGTCTCCTTGGAAATGCTGGCGATGCGGGGAGGAGAAGGGCCACTGACAGTTGCTTGGTTAAGTTGCTATGGTGTAAAAACTTGCTGTACATAGATCCCAGCAGGGGCTGCTTTGTACGTTTGGCCACTCCTAGACTCCCTGTACTTCAGTTTCCCTAATAAATCTATCTCGATCTCTGTATCCAAGTCTTTTCTTTGGCCTCACTGGACCCTCGCCCACCCTAGGCTTTAGAGTCTGCTGGTGTGAGGCTGCACATTTGGGAATACTTGTTAAAACTAAACAAAGTTCTGGTGATATCTACCATATTTCTGAACTTGGGGTAGATAGAAGCTAAGCTAATCATACACAGGATTAATCATTGAAATTAATGGTTAATGATGAAAATACTTATGTTCAATCTCTCCCTAAAACTGGATTGTGGATACAAAGTTCAAGAGACAAACCAGCCAATATTATATCTGAAATATAGTGCAAACTTAATGTGTTACCTAACTTTGAGCTTGAATATTGATGAAACTCTGAAAACTGAATGTGATTTTATATTCCCAGAATCTGAAAAGTGTCTTATATAAAATAGTTATCTTGAAACTCAAACTCAAAGTAGTGCCATAAAAAATACAGAAAATTCCAACCTTGGCTCTGTAAGTGTAATGCTTTTTTCGTTCCCATCTTTTAGAGAAGTAAACTGTGTGAAATAAGATGGATCCAGCTATAGGAGTGAGGAGGGTGATTTGAGAAGCTGTGGAACCAGATGCCCTGTTTAGAGATCCACATGTGTTTCATAGATTGGTGAGTTCTCTTGGTGGGGAAAATGGATCCTTTGGTCCCAGTACTTTGTTTCTTCATGTCACAAATCTCCCTTAAGAAGTGAATTACTCTATAGCTCTGAAAAGTAAATAAGTTAATAAATAAATACACACTACACTCATACAAAAGGTGAAGCGGTCATCACAAAGTCAATTGCAAATTTCATGTTGGCTTTAATTCTACTACAGAACACCAGTTTATCAAATTTCATTTCTTGATCTTAGAGGGTCTTGAAGCTTTGAGAAGAAAGTAACAGGAGCAAAGAGCTAGTTCAGGTATTAAACAAACATGTCTTTTTTCTACAGAGCTTAAAAGGTCAAATCGCTTTTCTTTTGGTTGGGCTAAACTCAGTGCGGTAACCTTAGTTGTTTTATGCTGATTAGAAGCTGGGTGACAATGTGTGGCTTTGATTAATAATAGTTGCTTTAAAATTAGTTTGATAGACAAATTGTCTTAAAACCTGAAGTCCATGAGAGGGTTATAACAATGAGAGGGGGATTGGTGGTGAATCATTAATGAAACCAGTGATAGAAGACAGGCTTAGGATCAGGTCAACCAGTCTTTGGTTGATGAATAATTTCAATGGCCATTCTCAGTCACTTTTGGATTAGCCTAGTTTATTGCTTTATACTTTAAGGGAGTCATTTATTTACTAAATATTTATTGGGACCTAGATAACAGGTACCGTGCTAGGTATTGGGGAGAAAATGAGGAATGGGACATATGTCCTGTGACTGTGATACTTCGCCTGCCTCTTCAGATCTGTGCTGTGCCCTGCTCTGTGCCCCCAGGAGACTGATCCCTACAGCTGGAACACTAGGCCTCCCTGGCCTCTGGATTCTGGCTGGGTTGAGTCAAGGAATTTACCAGCAGATCAGAGGGCAGGAGGAAACTGAGGTTGGGTGTTTATTCCCTGTCTTCCTCATTGCACCCCCTGGTTTGCAAGTGATTGTTTCCTCTGCCTGTGGCCACTGCTCTGTCTGTGGTTCCAGCACTTGCTAGATTCTGGTAACTCTTCCTTGTTCTGGACCTTCAGGCCTGGAAGAAATAACAGTTTCCCACTGTAATGAGACCTTGGATACTTCATCACTCCTGTTGGAGTGACCAATTCTGGCTGCATCTCTGAAAAAACAACAACAACAACAACCTGTTATTAAACTTTCTTCAGTTAAACCCTAATTAGATTTTGTATACTATTTCCCGCTAGGATGCTAACTAATAGACCTCCTGCCCTTGAGTTGTTCACCAGACAAGTCAATAAACAGTGACTATTCAGCATGAGCACAACTGTGATGAGCATTCTAGTTTCTGGCTTACTAGATTAGAAGCTCACCAATGTAAGGAACAAAGAGAAGAATATAAAATGACAATTATGGCAACCATCAAAGTAAACATCTAGAGATGACTGAACTAAACCATTCTTTCAACCTACACTTATTTGTTTATAACCTATTATCAGGTAAAGAATTATGTGGGGGAATTGAATTTAAAATGGGAGAATGGGATCAATTCAGTGAGGTTAAAAACTAATAAAAGTAAATACAGTATAAAAAGAAAGACTTGGAATCATAGTGGGCATATAAGCACACTCTCCCCAAACTTTCAGCCTATGACATCATTTGTAAGCTTGAATGTGATTTCCATACTGATTAACAGACCATTTTTTATACATTTTCTCTTATTCCTAAAGCAGTTCTTAGGTTGTGTAGGACATACGTGGCAGGATGTGCTTTGTGTAAGTTGCACAGCTGGTCCAGCACTTCAGGGTTTGGTGTCTCCATCAAGCACAAAATTTTTGTCTGTGACTTCATTGTCCTTAACCCTACTAGAAAAGAGAAACAAACAAGGCAGCTGGAAGAGTGTCCCAAGGCACCTGTGAAAAGGAGCAGTTATGTCTTATCTGTCTTCCTAACTTGATAGTAAACTCACTCATAACTTTTTGACCTCACTAGATACTGTCACCCTCAACTCTTTTCTAAGACCTGCAGAGGAGACCAGTCCTCACTGGACTGAGAACCTCCCATTTGTGCATTTTTTATTTAAGAAACACTATCGGGCATCTATTCTTGTTAGCCTCTCTGCTGGCTGCTGGAGAGAGATGAATAATAGTGAGGGAACAAACACATAAACAGAATACTACAATATACCATGGTGTACTCAGTGACAGAATCATATCCAGGTTATTATTGAGTGAGCGGAGAGGCACTGAGGTCAGAGGAGACATTCTAGAGGAGTGAAGCCTAACTGAGTCCTGACGGCTGAGCAGGAATTTGCTAAGACAAGGGGGCAGGATGGGAGAATATTCTAGGAGGAGGAAAGGCAAGAGAGAAAGTAAGGAAGAAGAAGAAACCCAAGCATAGTGTGTGCAGGGGAGAACTCAAGCATTTTAATGCTGCCTGAACATGGCGGGTAGTATAGTGGGTGGTGGGGAGGTCAGCTGGTCCATCACGCAGGGTCTTTGATTCATGTTCATATCCTGGAGGCAAGGTTTAGTTTTTGAAGGGCTTTTTTTTTTTTTTTTTATGTTCAGGTAGCCACTGTATAGTACAGAGTTTTTGATGTAGGGTTCAGTGATTCATTAGTTAAGTATAAAACCCAGTGCTCATCCCGGCACGAGCCCTCCTCAATACCAGTCGCCCTGTTAACCCCTCCCCCTGCCCTTCTCCCCTCTGAAACTCCGATTGTTTCTCAAGGTCCATAGTCTGTCATGGTTCATCTCCCTCTCTGAAGGACTTTTAAGTAAAGAAATGATGTAGTCAGATTTGCCTTTAAGATGCCTCACCTGGGGACTGTGGGGAAAAGCCAGAGGAGAATAAGACAAGAGATAAGGTATATGGAATTTCGTAAAGTTCTCCTTGTAATTACCTTGCAGGAGGGTAATAGGATAGCAACATTTCTCTTTAAGTATTGACAATTTCCAAAGATTAGGGATAATTAAGTAGGTCATACAGGCTGCGTTTTTGGTGATTACTAGTAAAATTAAATTTAAAAACTCAGTAAATTTAACTAGAAGAAAGTCTTGATTCCCAAAGTATTACTGAGTTTGTTTCCAGTGAAAGATAAAGCAGTTAAGTCCATGGTTGAGTCCCTGAAGTCTCTGTTGTTTTTCAGGGGAAATAAGCCAGTGAAAAATAAAGCTCGTTCCTCAGGGAAAAGAAGCAGTTCCTGCTCCGATGAAAAGGAGAAGGGGACATCAGTGCGGTCTGAGTCCCAGCCATAGAGTGCACCTGTGCTTGGCATTCTATCCATCCTTGTCAGGTGGGGGCCTTGTCCTCTCTTCCACCTGAACAGGAACCAACTGGGGCCCAAGCAGAGCTGGTCCACAGCGAACAGGGCATGCCCTCTCCACTCTACATCATCCTGTCCATGTCCAGACTGTGAAGCATCCTACTCTGAGGCCTGAGGTGAGAGAATGTGGTACGAGGAGGTTGGTGATGCTTTCTCCTTTGCACTCAGAAAGCCCCTTTGTATCTTAAAGAACAGAAAAAGAGAATACTCAGTTTGGGCACTGCCGTGGGTGGGCTTGGAGGCCTTGGATGAGCTAGTCCAAACCGATTCTGCAACAGACCAGGGACATGTGTTTGATGGCTATTGTAGGCCTTTGGGCAAGAGATGAGGAAATCAATCCAGGAAACATGCTAGCAGGGAATTGGCTGATTCATATTTAGGAGGTAAAACCAAGAGACCTTAATGGATCATTAAATATGGAGACTGGTGCAGAGGAGGAATCCAGTGTGGTGTCCAGCTTCCCAGTTTGAGTGGATGGTGGGGCCACAAACTAAAATGGAAAACCCAGGAAGTAGGTTGACTTTGGTGGGAATAAAGGAGTTAGTTTGGGTCGGGTTAGTTTGAATTACCCAGACGATTATTCCCCAGTAGTTGGAGAGTTCATCCAGATGAGTAAGGTCAAAATGCCAAGCTATTCTTAGGGAAAAGTACTGGGCATGGACTGTCAGGTATAATTCCATTGTGTGAGTTGTGAAAAGGAGAAGAATATTCTTGGTTAAAGGTAGAGAGACCTCATATTAGAGGCCTCCTAAGTTAGGTGGGGAGATTTGAGGGAATGATTAGGTGTTTCTCCTTTTAGGGACTGTTACCATTCCTACAAACATTGCCTGATGCACCAACACCAAAGGAACATGAATGACTGCCTCTATGAAAGTCTGACAGCCAGGGACTAATTGAGCCTTGGAAATAAATAACCAGTGTAGGGAAGTAGGCCACTTTCTTCATTTGACCCTTATTACAATTGGAGGAAAGACTCTGGATAATGAGATATTCTCCATGGCTTAATTACTTCATGAAGCAACAGGGGGAAAGGATGAGACTTAATATTCTTCAAACAAGAAACCTCAAAATATGAGGAAGCTGGCTTTTAAAAAATGACCAATGTTATAATAATTTATTTATTTAAGTTTCAAAGTGACAGTAGTCCAAATTAGGTGAGATTTGTCTTACCAAGCATTCTAGAAGCAAGTAGGAATGAAATAGGGCATCTGAGAGTGCTAGGGCTGAGGTCCTAGAAACTAGTCCTCTCTCTTTCTTATTACCCCTTCATCAAGCTCACTTGCTGGAGAGTTTCTTTAGAATTCTGCCAAGTGCTTTCCAGGACCTTTGGTGGCTTCCTGGGGAGAGCCCATTTCTGTGATTCTCCTTTGCCAGAACTAAAGCACTAGCATGGGTCCCTATTTTGCAAAAATAAAGTAGAAGTTCTTTAGTACCTTTTATTCCTAGGGAAACACTCCTTAGCATTCTTTTCCAAAGCACAGAGATAGCAGGAGTCCTCGTTCTAGTTAGGTTAGCATATGAAAGTTAGAACAAGATGGAACCCCAAATGTTGAGAGTTGGAACCCAGGCCTCTGACTCAGGTGACCATATCAGGCTTTTGATTAAGTTCTAATCCATAATCACATATGATATTTGCACCTCATGTTTATTTCTGTATCCAAGTTTGTTTTACAAAATGCTTTGCTGAATGAATAGTGTTACCTTTGAGATATGCCGGATAGTTATGTAAGTATATGTTTCTTTGCCAAAATTTTGCATTGAGGTTTATAAAATGCCAGCAAAAATAAAACACTGTGTTTTTTCCCCCCCAAATGTACAATTGCAAGTTTGGGTAAACATTATTTTTAATTAAAATGTTGACTTGATTTTTAAGGGAGAGTCTTGTTCATTCACAGTAGAGAGAAATCCAAATTTGAAATTAAATATTTGACTGCCAGAAAGAGCAGTGGCCAAGAATATGTTTTGCTACTTCATTCAATTCTTTGGCTAACATGATGATGTATTTAGTGTGTTGGATGCTTGGTACTGCAGAAATACATATCCTCTCAATTGGATTGTTGAATCAGTCAAGAATGCATAGTGTCCTTTGGGCACAGGATGTTCTATAGGTACTGTTTAACGAAAGAACCTGGAGTAGTCCCTGTTTTACAAAACTACATGTATAATGGGTTGAACTCTCAGGGAAAGCATCAGTTACTTCTCTGCAGGTCATGGGATGACTGGCAATGTCAGCAAGGTAGTGCAAAGAACTACTGGAACCCAAGGCTGATTGTCAGGAGTAACAGGGATTTTTATTTTTCCTTTCATGAAGGGAATTCAACTCTGTGAAGAAGTGAGGAACAAAAAGATGAACAAATATATGTGCATGAGAAAGATAAAGATTACTTTATGAGGCTTCAGCTAATTATTACAGAGGGCTAGAAAACATTTTAGATGTAAAGAGGAGCTAGAAACAAGAAAACATAGGTGGAAGAAATTTTGCAGAATGGAGTTGAAGTCATGAGGAAAGCTATATATAGTCTTTTTCTTCCTCTAAGTAAAAATCTTTTTATATCAATCTTGGTGAAAACTAAATCATGTTCTCTTCTGGACAAGTGTATAAGGGAACTGACTATTGAGATAAATAAATACATAAAAATGTCCTTGAGGAATTAGCATTTTTTTGGGTTCATGAACCCAAACAATCTTATTAACATTTTGAGGCAAATACCAGCTGTGCTGGCATTTTTATAATTCCCAGTAGGAGACTGTCAACTTTTCCAAATTACTGGTCTTTGGCCATGTGGTTCCTTCAGTAGGAGAATTTTGCTTGTCTACAGCTCATCCTTCATATATGAGCTTAAAGTGATCTTGTTAGTACGGCTTTCAAAACACCTTGTAGAAAGCCGAACATTCCTTCTTTTCTACCCCTTTTTTTCCCCTCTAACATGGTACCTTGGTCATTGCCCTGTTTAGCACTTATCACAAATTTATGGGATATATTTATGTTTGTTTACTTTTCTTAGTAAATGGTCTCTTACTACGCTATATGATCTATAAGGGCAGAGACCATGTCTGTTTCATTCGCCACTGCGAGCTAGCTGCTTACCTAACTCAGTATTTGGCACATGGTTGAAGTGGGAAAAAACATTGCCAAATGAATGAATACCCCTCACACATTACTTAAGTGATTAAAATTTTAGAATATTCTTTAAACAAGAAGCTCAATTAAGAAGGATATTTCTTTTAACATCCTCTAGGTATTTCTTGCTTATTTATCCTTTGATTTAACATCCAGTAATTCAGTTTGACATTGCTTTATGGCTTCATTGACAAAAAATGAAAAATATACAAAAACTATCAATTTCCTGATATCACCTTAAAAACCAGTGTTTTCTGATGATTCAAAAAACCATTCATAGGTAGGTTTTCCTGGCAAGATAGTAGAAGGTCTTTCTCTTCACTATTTGGCCATGACAAGTACAGATGTGAAAAATGATTTCATAAAGTCTCATAAAAAATAATAAATATATGAAATTGTGACATATTCAACATTTGTAAAAATATAATTAATAGGAAACTTTAGTCCAGCCAAAGTAGAGTTTATTTCAAAAACTGACCTGATAATATGTTTATTCCTTCTTGGATTTATTCCTTTTGCTGTAACTATACTTGAATATAACTTTAAATGTCCTTATTTAATGTTTCTTTTTTAAGTTTGAGATAAGAGACAATTCATTTCCATATTTTTCTGGTTAAAAATGCTTCTCTGAGTGCACCTGGGTGGCTCAGTCATTAAGCGTCTGCCTTCGGCTCAGGTCATGATCCCAGGGTTCTGGGATCGAACCCCACATCGGGCTCCCTGTTGGGCAGGAAGCCTTGCTTCTCCCTCTCCCGCTCTCCCTGCTTGTGTTCCCTCTCTCACTGTGTCTTTCTCTGTCAAATAAATAAATAAAAGATTTTTTAAAAAATGCTTCTCTGGGGACAGTTTTTACTTCCTTAATTAGGTCATAGGGTTCTAACAGTAGACATTGCTAATGGATGAGGGAAATGTCTCTAAGTGATTCTGAGGTGGAGATTATACATATATATTATGTATATAAATATACATATTATATATGTATTATATATTATATATTTATTATTATAATATATAATAATTATTATATATTATATACTTATAAACTGTGACTATGACAAGTGCTTTGAAAATTGCTATAGCCAAACTTAGCTGATGATGAAGGTACTTCACAAAGGAATTTCTTATATTTTTTAAGTATTTTGGCTGTTTGTTTTTTTAAACCTAGATTAAACTAGATCAGCAAACTAGGAAAAGGGAAGAGAAATTTTACTCCTTGGCTTCAAGCCACTTTTCATTGGGAAATATTCATTGTGTACAAGTGGAGATTTTGGAGAGTTTGCAATCTACCAAGGCAGATCTGTCTAAACTATATTATAGCCTTGTATTAAAACCCCCAATTTCTGCTATACCCCCTTACTCATTTTTCTTATAAAGCACCTCATATGTTTTTTCAGGTGTTTCAATACTTTATCCACAGCCAATAAAAGCTCAATAACAAAATAAAACTGCCCTCTTCAAACAAAATATATCACCACAAAACATTTTGTAAAATATTCAATTTTTCTTAAGAAATTTTAGTGCATTATACATATAGAGATAGATAGATGATAGATAGATGAAAGATAGATAGATGAAAGATAGATGATAGATAGATAGTTAGATGATGATAGATAGCTAGATAGATAGATGATAGATAGATAGATCATAGATAGATGATAGATAGATGATAGACAGATGATAGATAGATGATAGATTAGATAGATAGATGATAGATAGATAGATAGATAGATAGATGCAGTTACACCAAACTGAAAACATTTTTTTGTTAAATTAGAGAAATTACGATGAGGGGACGGAGCAAGATGGTGGAGGAGTAGGAGACCTGGATTTCGTCCAGTCTCAGGAATTCAGCTGAATAGGGATCAAACCATTCTGAACACCTACGAACTCAACAGGAGATCGAAGAGGAGAGTAGCAACAACTCTCTGAACAGAGAAGCGACCACTTACTGGAAGGTAGGACGTGCGGAGAAGTGAATCTGATGCGATATTCGGGAGGATAGACGGCGGGGGAGGGGGCCTCTGTTTGCTGCTTCTGGCAAGTGATAGAGCCGCAGAGCACAAAATCGGAACTTTTAGAAGTTGGCTCTGCTGAGGGACGTCCAGTGGCTAAGCGGGGGGGTGGAACCCTCGTGGAACAGTGTGGTCTCAGACCCTCGGGGTCACAGAAAGACCGGGGGTGCCTGAGTGCGGCAGAGCTCCCAGGTATCGGAGCGGGGAAGCCGGCTGCAGAGACGGAGCCGAGGCGCGGGCTCTCAGCTTGGGGTTGCCATAAACTGTGATCCGTGGCCCAGTCGGGCCACTGCTCCTCCAGCAGGGACCCAACAGGCGGCAGAGCCGGGGAGACTCCCCTTCCTCCTCCTGTCTCTCTCTCTCTGATAAATAAATAAATCTTAAAAAAATTTTTTTATTTTTCATTTTTAGAGTCATATTTTATCCCTTCATAGTAGTTACCCTTATTTTTGGCATATATACATAAGTTGTTCTCTCTTTAAAATTTTGAGATACAGTTTCTTCTAACAGATCAAAATATACCCTAAATCACTAGTGTATGGCTTTGTTCTAGTCTCCTGCCTGATCACATTCTCTCCCTTTTTTTTCTTTTCTTCTTCTTTTTTTAATCTTCTTCTTTCTTTTTTCAAACAACTTCTTATCTTATCAATTCCTTTTATCAAATCATTTATACTTTTCATCTTTACAGTCATCTTCCATCCCTTCATTGTATCAACCCTTATTTTGTACATATATAAGTCTTTCTTCCTTTAAAATTTTAGGAGGCACTTTCTTCTAACAGACCAAAATATGCCCAAAGTCTAGTGTGTGGCACTGATCTATACACTAGTCTGATTATTTTTGATCATATTCTGTTTTTTTTGTTTTGTTCTGTTTTTGTTTGTTTTTATCTTTTTCTTTTTTTTTTCTCTTTCTTTTTTCTTTCTTTCCCTTTCTTTTCCCCTGGTTTCAGGTCTTTTCTGATTTGTATAGGGTATATTTGCTGGGGATGTTGTTAACCTGTTAGCATTTTGTTCTCTCATTCATCCATTCTCCTCTGGACAAAATGACAAGACGAAAAAAATCACCTCTGCAAAAAGAACAAGAGGTAGTACCGTCTGCCACGGACCTACTCAATACGGACGTTAGTACGATGTCGGACCTAGAGTTCAGTAACATGACTTTAAAGATACTAGCTGGGCTTGAAAAAAGCATGGAATTTATTAGATACACCTTTTCTGGAGAAATAAAAGAACTAAAATCTAACCAAGTCGAAATCAAAAAGGCTATTAATGAGGTGCAATCAAAAATGGGGGCACTAACTGCTAGGATAAATGAGGCAGAAGAGAGAATCAGCAATATAGAAGACCAAATGATGGAAAATAAAGAGGGGGAGAAAAAGAGAGAGAAACAACTACAGGATCACGAGGGCAGAATTCGAGAGATAAGCGATACGATAAGACGAAACAACAGAATAATTGGGATCCCAGAAGAAGAAGAAGAGAGAGAGAGGGGCAGAAGGTATATTGGAGCAAATTATAGCAGAGAACTTCCCTAATGTGGGGAAGGAAACAGGCATCAAAATCCAGGAGGCACAGAGAACCCCTCTCAAAATCAATAAAAATAGGTCAACACCCCGACATCTAATAGTAAAACTTACACGTCTCAGAGACAAAGAGAAAATCCTGAAAGCAGATTGCGAGAAGAGATATGTAACCTACAATGGCAGAAACATTAGATTGGCAACAGACCTATCCACAGAGACCTGGCAGGCCAGAAAGGACTGGCATGATATATTCAGAGCACTAAATGAGAAAAATCTGCAGCCAAGAATACTATATCCAGCTAGGCTGTCATTGAAAATAGAAGGAGAGATAAAAAGCTTCCAGGACAAACAAAAAATAAAGGAATTTGCAAACACGAAACCAGCCCTCCAAGAAATATTGAAAGGGGTCCTCTAAGCAAAGAGAGAGCCTAAAAGCAGCATAGATCAGAAAGGAACAGAGACAATATACAGTAACAGTCACCTTACAGGCAATACAACAGCACTAAATTCATATCCTTCAATAGTTGCCCTGAATGTAAATGGGCTAAATGCCCCAATCAAAAGACACAGACTATCAGATTGGATTAAAAAACAAGACCCATCGATATGCTGTCTGCAAGACACTCATTTTAGACCCAAAGACACCCCCACATTGAAAGTGAGGGGCTGGAAAACCATTTACCATGCTAATGGACACCAAAAGAAAGCTGGGGTGGCAATCCTCATATCAGACAAATTAAATTTTAAAACAAAGACTGTAATAAGAGATGAGGAAGGACACTATATCCTACTTAAAGGGTCTATCCAACAAGAAGATCTAACAATTGTAAATATCTATGCCCCTAACATGGGAGCAGCCAATTATATAAGGCAATTAATAACAAAAGCAAAGAAACACATTGACAACAATACAATAATAGTGGGGGACTTTAACACCCCCCTGACTGAAATGGACAGATCATCTAAGCAAAAGATCAACAAGGAAATAAAGACTTTAAATGACACACTGGACCAAATGGACTTCACAGACATATTCAGAACATTCCATCCCAAAGCAACGGAATACGCATTCTTCTCTAGCGCCCATGGAACATTCTCCAGAATTGATCACATCCTAGGTCACAAATCAGGTCTCAACCGGTACCAAAAGATTGGGATTATTCCCTGCATATTTTCAGACCACAATGCTTTGAAACTAGAACTCAATCACAAGAGGAAAGTCGGAAAGAACTCAAATACATAGAGGCTAAAGAGCATCCTACTAAAGAATGAATGGGTCAACCAGGAAATTAAAGAAGAATTAAGAAAATTCACGGAAACCAATGAAAATGAAAACACAACTGTTCAAAATCTTTGGGATACAGCAAAGGCAGTCCTAAGAGGAAAGTATATAGCAATACAATCCTTTCTCAAGAAACAAGAAAGGTCTCAAATACACAACTTAACCCTACACCTAAAGGAGCTAGAGAAAAAACAGCAAATAAAGCCTAAACCCAGCAGGAGAAGAGAAATAATAAAGATCAGAGCAGAAATCAATGAAATAGAAACCAAAAGAACAGTAGAACAGATCAACGAAACTAGGAGCTGGTTCTTTGAAAGAATTAACAAGATTGATAAACCTCTGGCCAGACTTATCAAAAAGAAAAGAGAAATGACCCAAATCAACAAAATCATGAATGAAAGAGGAGAGATCACAACCAACACCAAAGAAATACAAACAATTCTAAGAACATATTATGAGCAACTCTATGCCAGCAAATTAGATAACCTGGAAGAAATGGGTGCATTCCTAGAGATGTATCAACTACCGAAATTGAACCAGGAAGAAATAGAAAACCTGAACAGACCTATAACCACTAAGGAAATTGAAGCAGTCATCAAAAATCTCCCAACAAAAGCCCAGGGCCAGATGGCTTCCCAGGGGAATTCTACCCAACATTTAAAGAAGAATTAATACCTATTCTCCTGAAACTGTTCCAAAAAATAGAAATAGAAGGAAAACTTCCAAACTCATTTTATGAGGCCACCATTACCTTGATCCCCAAACCAGACAAAGACCCCATCAAAAAGGAGAATTACAGACCAATATCCTTGATGAACATGGATGCAAAAATTCTCACCAAAATACTAGCCAATAGGTTCCAACAGTACATTAAAAGGATTATTCACCATGACCAGGTGGGATTTATCCCTGGGCTGCAAGGTTGGTTCAACATCCACAAATCAATCAACGTGATACAATATATTAACAAAAGAAAGAACAAGAATCATATGATCCTCTCAATAGATGCAGCAAAAGCATATGACAAAGTACAGCATCCTTTCTTGATCAAAACTCTTCAGAGTATAGGGATAGAGGGTACATACCTCAATATCATAAAAGCCATCGATGAAAAACCTACAGTGAATATCATTCTCAATGGGGAAAAGCTGAGAGCTTTTCCCCTAAGTCAGGAACGTGGCAGGGATGTCCACTATCACCACTGCTATTCAACATAATATTAGAAGTCCTAGCCACAGCAATCAGACAACAAAAAGAAATCAAAGGCATCCAAATCAGCAAAAAGGAAGTCAAACTCTCACTCTTTGCAGATGATATGATACTGTATGTGGAAAACTCAAAAGACTCCACCCCAAAACTGCTAGAACTCATACAGGAATTCAGTAAAGTGGCAGGATATAAAATCAGTGCACAGAAATCAGTGGCATTCCTATACACCAACAACAAGACAGAAGAGAAAAATCAAGGAGTTGATCCCATTTACAATTGCACCCAAAACCATAAGATACCTAGGAATAAATTTAACCAAAGAGGCAAAGGATCTGTACTCAGAAAACTATAAAATACTCATGAAAGAAATTGAAGAAGACACAAAGAAATGGAAAAACGTTCCATGCTCATGGATTAGAAGAACAAACATTGTGAAGATGTCAATGCTACCTAGAGCAATCTACACATTCAATGCAATCCCCATCAAAATACCATCCACTTTTTTCAAAGAAATGGAACAAATAATCCTAACATTTGTATGGAACCAGAAGAGACCCCGAATAGCCAGAGGAATATTGAAAAAGAAGAGCAAAGCTGGTGGCATCACAATTCCGGACTTCCAGCTTTATTACAAAGCTGTCATCATCAAGACAGTATGGTACTGGCACAAAAACAGACACACAGATCAATGGAACAGAATCGAGAGCCCAGAAATGGACCCTCAACTCTATGGTCAACTTATCTTTGACAAAGCAGGAAAGAATGTCCAATGGAAAAAAGACAGTCTCTTCAACAAATGGTGTTGGGAAAATTGGACAGCCACGTGCAGAAGAATGAAACTGGACCATTTCCTTACACCACACACAAAAATAGACTCCAAATGGTTGAAAGACCTAAACCTGAGACAGGAGTCCATCAAAATCCTAAAGGAGAACACAGGTAGCAACCTCTTCGACCTCAGCCGCAGCAACTTCTTCCTAGAAATATCACCAAAGGCAAGGGAAGCAAGGGCAAAAATGAACTATTGGGATTTCATCAAGATAAAAAGCATTTGCACAGCAAAAGAAACAGTCCACAAAACCAAAAGACAACCGACAGAATGGGAGAAAATATTTGCAAATGACATATCAGATAAAGGGCTAATATCCAAAATCTATAAAGAACTTATCAAACTCAACACCCAAAGAACAAATAATCCAATCAAGAAATGGGTAGAAGACATGAACAGACATTTTTCCAAAGAAGACATCCAAATGGCCAACAGGCACATGAAAAAGTGCTCAACATCGCTCGGCATCAGGGAAATCCAAATCAAAACCCCAATGAGATACCACCTCACACCAGTCAGAATGGCTAAAATTAACAAGTTGGGAAACGACAGATGTTGGCGGGGATGCGGAGAAAGGGGAACCCTCCTACACTGTTGGTGGGAATGCAAGATGGTGTAACCACTCTGGAAAACAGTATGGAGGTTCCTCAAACAGTTGAAAATAGAGCTACCATATGATCTAGCAATTGCACTACTGGGTATTTACCCCAAAGATACAAATGTAGGGATCCGAAGGGGTACATGCACCCCAATGTTTATAGCAGGAATGTCCACAATAGCCAAACTGTGGAAAGAGCCAAGATGTCCATCGACAGATGAATGGATAAAGAAGATGTGGTAAATACACAATGGAATATTATGCAGCCATGAAAAGGAATGAGATCTTGCCATTTGCAATGACGTGGATGGAACTGGAGGGTGTTATGCTGAGTGAAATAAGTCAATCAGAGAAAGACATGTATCATATGACCTCACTGATATGAGGAATTCTTAATCTCAGGAAACAAACTGAGGGTTGCTGGAGTGGTGGGGAGTGGGAGGGATAGGGTGGCTGTGTGATAGACATTGGGGAGGGTATGTGCTATGGTGAGTGCTGTGAATTGTGCAAGACTGTTGAATCACAGATCTGTACTTCTGAAACAAATAATGCAATATATGTTAAGAAAAAAAAGAAGAAGATAGCAGGAGGGGAAGAATGAAGGGGAGGAAGTCGGAGGGGGAGATGAACCATGAGAGACAATGGACTCTGAAAAACAAACTGAGGGTTCTAGAGGGGAGGGGGGTGGGGGGATGGGTTAGCCTGGTGATGGGTATTAAAGAGGGCATGTTCTGTATGGAGCACTGGGTGTTATCCACAAACAATGAATCATGGAACACTACACCAAAACTAATGATGTAATATATGGTGATTAACATAACAATAAAAAAATAAAAAAAAGAGTTTATCATGAAAAAAATTGAGAAATTACTAAGTAAACAGGGACTTGGGGACTTATAATTCTACTTTACTCATCCCAACATTAGGATATATATATTTTTAAGATTTTGTTTATTTATTTGACAGAGAGAGACACAGTGAGAGAGGGAACACAAGCAGGGGGAGTGGGAGAGGGAGAAGCAGGTCCCCCACTGAGCAAGGAGCCCGATGTGGGACTCGATCCCAGGACCCTGGGGTCATAACCTGAGCTGAAGGCAGACACTTAACGATTGAGCCACCCAGGCACCCCATAGGATATTTATTACCGTGTGATTCTAGCTGTACTTTTATATTTAAGTAATATTATAAAAGGCATATTTTCTGAAATATTAATATATGCTGGTAAAAAGCCTCATGCACTTTATTATTCTTTTCAGATTCACCTAGTTATATAATGATGATTCTTAAAGTTAATCATTAAAAAATATGCTCTTCCTTTAAATGACCCTATTTCTTTCCTAATCTCATCAAGAAACTTGTACCATTCAATGAACAGATTTGAAAACCTAATTCAAGTTAATTTATAACAAGTGTTTTTAAAAAATTTCCATTTGAATCCAAAAAATACGGTTACAATGTTTTAAAGAGCATCCATAAGATGACTATTACTTTAGGAAATATAAACCGTTATCTTTATATGTCAAATCTGCTCTAAGTGGTGGCAGCTGGTTAAATCTCTTTTAAAAACTATTCGAATGTAAAAATCCAAGCATAACTACAGCTTTAGAAAATGTAAATTTAAAATTTTAATATTGTTGATCCCAAGCCATCTGCTAATTCCCAGGGGGCTAATAAGCCTCTAAATATTTATTTTATAAAGATTATATATCTTCACCAAATCTTCTGCTTATATTTTTGAAACACATCCACAATCACAGTGGAAGGAAATGTGAAAAGGGAGTTCTAGGTCACCATTATACAACACAGACTTCCTGCCACTTGGACTCAAAACGTCTAGACAGTTCAGAAGCTGAAAGGTAAAATGGCTCTTTTTAGTAATTTGTTTCCTTACCTTCCAAATGACGGTTTAATCAACTGCCCTTCCTATCTGTTATAGGAATCTTTAGGTAAATTCTGTTATTGGAAATCCTCCGGGCCTGAAGTCCTCACAATTAATTTCCTTCTTTTAGTTCTTTGATAGGATATCTGAGCCGATTCTTGAAGCATCAGTACAATTGCAACAGGCTGACAAGAGGAAATGGGTTTTTCTGGCTGACGAGAAAGCACATTTCAGACTAGAGAGGTATGAACAGGAAGGGTAATCCAGTGTGCTTAAACTTCTAATGTCTAGCAGACTCATAAAAGTAGATGAGACCTCCTCCCTCACTGTATCCCTAGAGCCTAGCACAGACACTGCAGGAGAGTGGATGCTAAGTTCTTAGTTGTTGAAAGACTGGATACATTAGTAAATAAAATAGGTTGTGGTCCAATAATCAGAACTATGCTAAGGCATTGGCATTTGGGGACAAGCTGAGTTTTAGTAGCTTAGCGAAGGCCTATTATGTTAAAATGTAGTAGGCAGGAGACCTGTTATCCCACTGCTCTGTTAACTTGTCCAGATGATAGGTGATTAGACTGAGCTAAAGTAATGATCATGAGCAATGAGAGGCAGGCATACTGGAGGGGGCACCATCGGGTCTTAGCATCAGTTTGTATGTGCTAGGCAAGAGTAAAGACAAGTCAAATGTGAGGCTGTGGCTTCTAGTCTATAAAAGCAGAAGAAGGGGCATTATTTGCTGAGATAGGATGACTGGTGAAAGAACTGTCTGGGGCAAAGCTTATGCAAGTGCGACATTAAGGTGGAACTCTATAGGAAGTAGGTGGAAATTGAAGAGCTTAGGTTTATAAATATCCATTTGGAAGTCACTGCAGAAGGTGGGATATTTGAAGCAAAATTTCTGAAAGCAGAATTTGTTTCTTTGGACAATAATTAGTAATTATTTTTTAAACTGGCCATAATAAGCTATTCCTTTTGCTTAACTGAGTAAAGTTGTATGGATGATTCTGACAGTTGGACCCATTGGGTTTTTTTTTTAATTATTATAAATGGTTTGGATAATACAATGATCTGGTAATCTAGACCAGATGTAGAGACTATAGACAACAGAGAAAAAGCATGCAGGGGAAAAACTAGTGAGAATCTGGATCTCAGATTAAAGTAGAGTTACTTTTGCTAATGAAACTCAAAGCCTTGGCAGGTAGTGGATGTTTAGTAAACTTAGACTCAGTGAATGAAATCTATTTCATCTTGTAGACAGGATCTCTGACCCATGAGATGGATGTCCCAGTTGACATTTGTATGAATTCTTTATATCCTACCTCGACCCTTGCCCAGCCTTTAGAAGCAACAAGAATAGTGACAAGAACGCCCATGTTGGCTCGGAGCTTGCCAGCTCTGTCAGAGGAGCTCTGGACTGGTGGGAAGAGCCCAGGCTTTTCACTGAGTCTGCCCCTACGAGGTCTGGTAAGTTATTTATTTGCTGCTCACAATCTTAGTTTCTTCAACCGGAAATGGTAACAACCACCACAATAATAAAACAACCACCAGAAGAAGCTATATTTGAAAAAGCACTTTGAAAACTGTAAAGTAACTTTTTGTGGCATTACTTGAAGAAATGAGCATCTTAATGATGAGATAAAAAAATAGCCAAGATGAAATCAACTCAAAGAGAAAATAAAAAAAGATCCCAGCTTTGTTGAAGAGGATGGTTTTATAAATAGATGCCCAATAGCAGCCAACTGTTCAGATTAATTGCCGGGCACTATCTGGTGATCACAACCTGAAGAAAGTCATCAACGCAATTATTTCATACCTGATCAGTCCAGTGGATCTGTTGAATCCTCTTGCTTGTTGTGAGTGAGTGAAATACTCATTATTCTTGAAATGCCAATGTTGCGTGCTCCCTTTTTTCTGTAATAAACAATGACTACAACAGCAAAAAAAAAAAAAAAGTGGTTAATATAGGACAGTGATAATACTAAGTCTATGAAGAAGTAATCAGCGATATCAATCTTGCTAGATTAAATAATCAGAAATACAATATGAAGGAAAGGGTACATTTATAAATATTAAATTTTAAAAGTAGCCTGTGGGGAGGAATCAAGATCACCAGACAAACAGAGACCTCAAATTCTTTACTGCTTTTATTTTAAAAGGTAAAACATACGTAATCAACTGGTCCAGGTCAAATTTCTTGGCCAGGAAATCAGTCACTAATTTTGGAACATTATCTCTACTTTCCCAACCTATAAATAAGCACACATTTTGTCTTTAGATTTTACCAAATGATCTTTATATTTTATCTTATATTATCCCTTTTCTCTCCTGCATTATTACCTTTTCCCTGTAACGGACTATTCTCAAGAGCACACACATAAGCTGTATTTCCCCTGTCTTAAGAAACAAAGGCAAAAAAAACCCCAAAAAAAGAAAAACAAAAAAATCCTTTCTTGATGCCTGCATCTTCTTTTTGTGGCCCTGGATGTGTTGCTTTTACATAAAACTGTCTTTACAGAAAGAATCATCTCTAGTTCATTGTTTCCATTCCACTTCCTTTCTTCCCGTTCTCCTGGAAGCCCAGTCAACATTCTGCTTACAGATTTTGTCAGGGCCATCCATGACCTCGTGGTCGATGTGAGGCCAAAGCAGGTTTTCTTTCAACAGAAATTGGGTTACAAGAATGAGGGGCTGGTGGTATGGATGATGTTCTTAAGAGGAGACTTCTTAGAGGAAATAAGACTTGAACTAAGGAACAAACAATAAGAGATAGAAGTTGAGCCTCCTCACTTTGACTGTGTGTGGATTGTGGGAAGGTTATGGATTACTCAGGAATATTAGAAGTAAACTTCAGTTATTCTGTAAATATCTATTGAGTATGGACTGAGTATCAGGCACCATTTCAGGGCTGGGAGTATAGCAGAGGTGAAATATACCAAGTCCCTGCTTTCAGGAAGCATGAGAATCCTCCCGTTTTAGTGCAGAGAATTGACAATAAACAAGTAATCCATGACAAGCACAAAGGAGAAAAACAGAGTAAAAGCAGTAGGGAGTGCAGGGGAATGAGGATGGGGAGGGAGGGAAGGAATGCTACTTTATAAAGCTCAGGGAAGGGCTGCCTGATAAAGTGACATTTGAGCAAAATGTAAAGGAAATTAGCTAGCCAGAAATCTTGGGAAAGAATATTTCAGGGAGAGGGCAGAGTAAATGCAAAGGCTAATGAGATAGAGTGTTGGCCCGTGAAAACAGTGAAGAGTCTAGTGTGGCTAGAGCAGTGTGAGGCCAGAAGAATAGTAGCACCTGGGGTCAGAGGGCCAGATCCTGTGGGGCCTTTTGGGCATTGCATATTTTGGAATTTTATTCTGAGTGAAAAAGGAAGCCATTAGAGAGTTTTGAGAGAGGCATGACCTGATCTGACTTCCATTTTTAACAGTCTCACTCTGGCTGATCAGGGGAATATTCTATATGTGGGCAAAAGGCAAAAGCAGGGAGGCCATTTAAAAAGTTACTGTAATGCAGGAAGGAGATGATAGTGGCTTGGACAAGGGATGGTACTGGTGAGAAATGATCAGACCCTGGCTATCCTTTGAAGATAGAGCAAATAGGACTTGCCAAAATATTCATTATTTGAGAGAAAGAGCATAATCCAAGCTTTGGGGCCTGACCAACAGGAATGATGGAACTATCACTTATTGAGGTAGGAAGATTGGGAGGAGTAGGTTGGGGCCTGGGGTAGAGGTGGTAGAATCAGGTGTGGTCTAGGACAAGTGAAGTTTGCACATCTATTAAGTATCCAAGTGGGGGTGTCAGGTAGGTAATTGGATATATGAGTCTGTAGCTCAGGTGGAGGTCTAGGTGAAGATATAACCTTAAGTGTTATAAACTGTGTATTTAAATTAAAGCCATGAGACCAGAGGAGATCACCTTGGAAGTAAAGGGAAGTAAATAGGAGGAATTCTGAGGACTGAGTCCTAGGATACCCCAAAGTTAGATGTCTGAGGGGGGAAAAGATGGTGGAGGAGTAGGGGACCCTATTCCAACTGGTACCCAGAATTGAGCTGAATATCTACCAGACCACTCTGAGCAACCACAAAATCAGCCTGAGATGTAAGAAGATAGATCTGGATCTCTACAAACAGAATATCACAGGCGGTTGTTTTCGAGGTATGAAGTGGGGAGCTGTGATTCTGTGGGCAGGTATTGGAGGATAAATGGCAGCGGGAGGGAGCCTAGCTGTGGGGATCCTGCACCACCAGTGAGCAATAACCTCCTGCTCTGGGGACGGGGCAGACTCGCAGACCGGTAGCGGCGGGGAAAGGACTTTAGGGCAGCTCCCCAGACGGAAACCCAGAGTAGCCAGGGTTGCGTGTGCAAACTGGGGGTGGCTGGTGGCTTTAGAAGCACAAAGGGCAGAGACGAGCTCTGACCCGGAGGCGAGGACTGGGAGCCCTGCTGAGGGGCACACAACCCAGGACCTTGCAGTTTATAGCAGCACAGACAGAAACGGAGATAGTGTGGCATGGAGAGCTCACTGAAAAACAGACTGATCTCTCTGCTCTGAGGCAGAGGGTGGGAAATGGTCTCTTCTGCTTTGATTCTCGGAACAGACGTGGAAAGCCACCAGGGAAAGCCACCAGAGAACAAAAGCCCCCCAAACCAGTTTCCACTGAGCCCATCTCCCACCATAGGGGGCAGGGCAACTCTGCCCAAACAGGGTTGCTTGAGTAACAGCACGGTAGGCCCCTCCCCCAGAAGACAGGCTGGGAAAACAAGAGGCCAGCAACTCTAAGGTCCCTAGAGAACAGGTGCATCTTGCCTGGGTTGTGGTCAATAATTTGGACTCTGTACATTCCCTCAACCACCCATCAACAGAATGATTAGGAGGAGGAACCCCCAAAACAGGAAAGACTCAGAGACTATGATTTATGCCACAGATTTACAAATGGATTCAGATATAACCAAGATGTCGGAGATGGAATTCGGGCTAGCAATTGTGAAGACAATAGCTAGAATGGAGAAATCAATTAATGGCAACATAGAGTCTCTAAGGGCAGAAATGAAAGCTGAATTGGCAGAACTTAAAAATGCTATCAATGAGATCCAATCTAATATAGATAATCTAACACCTAGGGTAAGCGAGGAAGAAGAACGAATTAGTGACCTAGAAGACCAATTAATAGATAAAAAGGGAAAAGAGGAGACCAGGGAAAAACAACTCAGAATCCATAAAAATAGAATCAGAGAAATAAGTGACACCATGAAACATTCCAATGTAAGAATTATTGGAATCCCTGAGGGGGTGGAGAGAGAGAGAGGACTAGAAGATATATCTGAGCAAATCCTAGCTGAGAACTTCCCTAATCTGGGGACTGAAACAAACATTTGTGTCCTAGAGGCAGAGAGGCCCCTCCCAAGATCAAGGAAAACAAGCCAACACCCCGGCATGTAATAGTAAAACTCGCAAATCTTAGAACCAAGGAAACCATCCTAAGGGCAATTAGGGGGAAGAGATTCCTTACGTACAGAGGGAGGAACATTAGAATAATATCAGACCTATCCACAGAGACCTGGCAAGACATATTCAGGGTGCTAAAGGAAAAGAACATGCAGCCAAGAATACTTTATCCGGCAGGGCTGTCATTTAGAATGGATGGAGAGATGCAGAGCTTCCCAGACCAGCAGAAACTGAAAGAATATGTGACCACTAAGCCGGCCCTACAAGAAATATTGAGGGGGGTTCTATAAAAGGAGAAAGACCCCAAGAGTGATATACAACAGAAATTTACAGGGACAATCTATAAAAACAACATCTTCACAGGCAACATGATGACAATTAATTCATATCTTTCAATAATCACTCTCAACATGAACAGCCTAAATGCTCCCATAAAACGGCACAGGGTTGCATATTGGATAAAAAGACAGGACCCATCCATATGCTGTCTACAAGAGACTCATTTTGAACCTAAAGATACATCCAGACTGAAAGTGAAGGGATGGAGATCCATCTTCCATGCCAACAGACCTCAAAAGAAAGCTGGGGCAGCAATTCTTATATCGGACAAATTAGATTTTAAACTAAAGACTGTAGTTAGAGACACAGAAGGACACTATATCATTCTTAAAGGGTCTATCCAACAAGAAGACCTAACAATTGTAAATATCTATGCCCCCAACATGGGAGCAGCCATCTACCTAAGCCAACTGTTAACCAAAATAAAGAGTCATATTGATAACAATACATTAATTGTAGGCGACCTCAATACTCCAGCAATAGACAGATCATCTAAGCAGAAAATCAACAAAGAAACAAGAGCTTTGAATGATACACTGGACCAGATGGACCTCATAGCTATATACAGAACATTCCACCCTAAAACAACAGAATACTCATTCTTCTCGAGTGCACATGGAACTTTCTCCAGAATAGACCACATACTGGGTCACAAATCAGGTCTCAACCGATACCAAAAGACAGATTATTCCCTGCATATTCTCAGACCATAATGCTTTAAAACTGGAACTCAATCACAAGACAATTTTGGAAGACATTCAAACACTTGGAATCTAAAGACCACTCTGCTCAAGAATGTTTGGGTCAACCAGGAAATCAAAGAAGAACTTCAACAATTCATGGAAACCAATGAGAATGAAAACACATTGGTCCAAAACCTATGGGATACTGCAAAGGTGGTCCTAAGGGGGAAACACATAGCCATCCAAGCCTCACTCAAAAAAAAAAAAAAAAAAAAGAAAAATCCTGAATTCACCATCTAACTCTACACCTTAAAGAACTAGAGAAAAAGATGTCTGAGGGATGTGAAGTGTCCAGCATAGATTCCTGGAAGGAGTGGCCAGGGAGACAGGAGAATAAAAAAAGAGAGGAAGAGCAACAAGAAGAAGAACAACAAGGTAATACCTAGAAGCCAAGTGAACAAGAGTTTGAGAAAAAGGGAGCCACCAGCTATATCAAATCCTGCTGATAGCTCATATAAGACCAGGACTGAGAATTGACAATTGTCTACGTCACTCATTTCCGTGGGACTCTCAATTGTTCCTATAAAAATGTAACATGCCCTTTTTGTATATTTTGGCTTAGGGTCCAGAATTTTTTTCTGACGTTGTTGTGAATTGGATAGTTTCTATTTTTCATACATGTTCTTGTATGTATTGAGAACAATCAATTAGAACTTCTTGTCCCATAAAATCATTCCAGTAGAGACAGTGCTGGTTCTTCTAATTCAGGCCTTTGAGGAACTTGAGTTGCAAATGCTAATATTAAACATGTGTCAACTAAAAGCCTTAAATCAGGGTGAGGGGTGGGTAATTATTTTTTCTTATCATTGTGGTCATGGTCTTGTTTTATACCTGTCCTTGGAAGTCCTGTAAGGGAGATGTGATGAGACAATAGGCTTCTCTTACTTGTTGAAGCTCCAAGGTTAAAAACACCCCTCTTGGGTCAGAGGCTCTCCTGTCCTTACCCCTAAAAAATCCTATCCATGTTGTGTCCAGTGAGGAGCAGCAGAGGGTCATGGGTGAGCATGTTGACTCATGGAGGAGCACCTTCCACTATGCTGGTTCCATAGCAGGATGCAAGGACATCAATCTGAGTTTAAAATGAAGGAGATTATTTGTTCCTTCTTTTTCATAATATCTCATGGACCCCAAAATGCCCTACATATTGTTGTGGTTCCAGCAGATAGTTCAGTTTCCAAATCATGATGCTGAATTAGGTCTACATGCCTTTTGTTTTCTGCTTGCTTAAAAAAAAAAAATCACAATAGAACCCTAGTCTTAATTTAACTTTTTCATACATTTGCTCTTCAAGGCAGAAAGCAGGAATTATTGTGGTTGGTGTTCCCGGTATTTCAGCGTACCATGGACCAAAACTCAAGAGAAAATTCCTGTGCTATTTTCAGACTAATATCACCACTTCAGATAAGCCCTGCAAAGTCACTTGAACGCAACTAAATTGAATTAACTATACTAAATCAATTGACCTAATCTTTTTTTAAAAGGTATGAAAATTAAATAAAATACTAAAACGTGAAACAAAGGAGTTTCTTTTTTTTTGGCAGCATCTTGGAGACTAACCCCACATTTTGTGGCCATTTGCCCAAGTGGTTTTCTCTTAGTTTTTTGAGTAGTTGCTGGATGGTAGCAATGGATGTGGGCATTTTTCAAAGACCAAGGTTCATCAAAGTATCATCTAGAAATCAACAGACCCTAACAATATACCCCTGGACCTGCTTCTCAAATCTAAACGTGGATCTGGTGCTGCTGGTTGCTGCAATGGACTCATATTTTAGAAAGTTGAAGGCTTCTATTCTAAGGGAATTCACATACGGGAAAACAAAACTCAGGTGTAAAGAGTGTGGTTGGATACATCATGGATTTTGGGGAAGAGACTGCCATATTTGGAATAGTCCCTTTTCCCCGTGGATCTCCTTATCTGTCCTTAGAGGGTCACTTTGTGATATTTGGCTTGCTACCATATAAAAGACAGAATCACCTTTGCCAAGAAATCCACAAGATTATACAAGAAAGATAACACAAAAAATTGTCTTGATGTTTGACTACCTTGCACTCTGGTCACATGAGAGTGGTGCAATGTAATACTTATGGTTAGGAGACCCGCTCATAAGCTTTTTTGACTTTTTGAATAAAACTGCTTCATGGTTACTAGTTTGGGCATAGCAGGTATTTCCATAGTTCGTTGTTAACAAAGCTATAGACAGTGAGTTTCACCTTGTGTGATCAAAGAGTTGGGTGGTGTTGTTGTAGGGCTCCCCTATCTTGGCTCTCATCACCCTTTCAAGATGCCCAGTGACTTCAAAACTGTAGGCCACGGCGTTGCCTGTCATTTCTGACAGCATCGCACCAATGGGCTTGAGTCTGGGGTTTGATGCACTTGGTGGCTCCCATAGATATGGCCTTCTCAAATTTGTCTTTGTTCAGGTCAATTCCAAGAAACCTGGGTGCCCCAGTCAGCTTACAGCCCATGATGACCGAAAGGCCATCCTTCCCAGGCCAAAGACTGCACAATTTAAACCACAGGGTGACCTGTGGAAAGAAAAGTTCCTATAAATGCTAGAAGTAGGATCAAAAGGCTAGACCTGCAAAATGTCTCCAGTATCAAGAACACAAAATTCAGAGGATCTGTATGACAACAGGATTGGATGATGTTCTGATGATAATACTGCAAAGAGGATTAGAAACAGCAAAAGGTCTGAGAACAGAAAAGGAACAAAACCAGTATTGGCCAGATAATCGAAAACCCTTTATAAAAGTTTACATTATTCAAGACTTTGTTGTGGGAGTTTTGTAACCTTCCTGGCCACCACCCACAACCTCTTCTTACCTCATAGCAGGATGAAATAAGTGGCAAGATCTCTATTGTCTCTTCTCCACAGAGCTATTCTAAATCTGTTTTAGGTTTGGTCTAACATTTTTTTAATAACTACGACTCAGAGTCATTTGTAAATAAATTGGTTTTTCATCAAAGTCAAACCTCCATGTTGCAATTAAGTGATCCATGTATATGTAGCTCTAGGAAGGAAATGTAGTTAGATCAATTTTGGAATTTTTACTCTGTGTTATATTAAAGAAGGTTATAGCCAGAAGTAATTTTCCTGCTAGAAGAGTGCTAATCCTGTTTCATATCTGGTAGCAGGGAGACCTGAACACAGGGAAACCCACAGAATGGGTATCACACTTATTGTGATAGTTTCTCCCCATTCCCTTTCCTTCCTTCCTTCCTTCCTTCCTTCCTTCCTTCCTTCCTTCCTTCCTTCCTTCCTTCCTTCCCTTAATGCAGAGGCTTATGGGTGAGCAGGGCCTATTTTAAGACCTCCTGATTCTCTGGTTTTGTCCTTCCTTGAAGGAATTACCTGAAGGAATACCTTGTGTATATATATGTGTGCATGTGTTTTGACATGTCTGCACCTATAAGCAGAGATTTACAGAGAACTGCAGACATATTACACCTACTGCCCATGGGTTTTAATTTCAGTTATGGCATCCTAACCCCTCAGTTCAGTTCCTGAATTTGAAGCTTTGAAACCAGTACAGTCACTTTCTCAAGTATTACTCATTCATTCATTCATTCATTCATTCGATAAACTTTCTTGATGGATTCCTTAATGGGGAGCATTTTGCACCAGAAACTAAACTGGGTATTCTCTGCTTTTCCTTCCAGTTTATGTACTAGCTTTATTGTCCAGAGTTGAGATGGAACCTTTTGTTGGTGGTTGAATTTCAGGTTCTAGATTTAGGTACAAAAGCTTATGATTCTAGCTCAGTCTTCTGAACTTCATTCAACTTCATCTCTAGCAAGTATTCGACTTACTAAGGTGGCCCTGAAGTGAGATCTTTCTAACCACAAAACTGTACCACTCAACACTTCTCCCTGGGTCTCGGCTACCCATCTGTAAAGTGATAGTTTCTTGCCCCTGCTATTACCTGCCTCTGAGCCTCTCAGTGGATCAGGGCCCTAGTCTGCTAAATGTGTCTTCCATCTGAAAACAACAACCCCACCAAACAAAAACAAACAAACAACAAACCAATAACCCTTCCCTTTCCCAACCTTCCTGTTCGAAGGAATGGGAATTAGAGATTAATGTCTATTGTAAATCGTCCATATCGTTATTGCAGAAAAATACCATAGTCTAAAATAAAAATACCAAATATAGGTAACTTTAAAAATATTATTAGGTTCCGCTTTTTACCATTGTTTTTCTTCACTGTTC
Source organism: Eumetopias jubatus (assembly GCF_037043125.1). NCBI lineage: Eukaryota > Metazoa > Chordata > Mammalia > Carnivora > Otariidae > Eumetopias > Eumetopias jubatus. Next base: position 121,291,051 of record NW_028274808.1, on the reverse strand, counting down.
CCATCCCTTTAGTGTTCTTTAGTAAAAATCTGTGTTTCACTATTCCAGAAGTCTTTTTTTTTTTTAAAGATTTTATCCATTTATTTGACAGAGAGAGAGTACAAGCATGGGGAACGGCAGGCAGATGGAGAGGGAGAAGCAGACTCCCCGCTGAGCAGGGAGCCTGCTGTGGGGCTCGATCCCAGGACCCTGGAATCATGACCTAAGCCAAAGGCAGACGCTCAACCGACTGAGCCACCCAGGTGCCCCATATTCCTGAAGTCTTCAGACTGACCCTTGATCGGCTCCTGGAAGATAACTTTGAGTCCTTAGGTTATCCTGTCTTACATGAGTGTCTTTGTACATCTGATGACCTTAGGATATACTGGGTAGTCTATGCTAGTAATGATGTATGGTGAATGCCTGTTTTTGTATACCTGGGGCTTTGAGCCATCAACTTGACTTCTGGTAGTACTGGGGTCTGAGTAGCTGAGGTCGGTCACAGGGGTGCTGCATGCCTATGTTCCCCAATAAAACCATGGACCTCAAAACTTGGGTGAACTTCCCTGGTTGACATGCATTGTTGCTGGGAAAATTAAGCTCTGTCCGTGTGATATCATTGGGAGAAGACAACCAGAAATTTGTACCTGGTCTTTCCCGGACTCTGCCCTATGTGTCTTTTTCCTTTGCCACTTTTAATCTGTATCCTTTTGCTGTAATAATTTGTAAACATGAGGATAATCACTTTTCTGAGTTTCATAAATCCTTCCAGTGAATTATTGAAACAAAGGGGGGTTTGGAGACCTCCCCCCCCTCCGCATACCCTCAAACTGTAAGTGTGACTTATTTTCAAATAGGCAAAGGCAAGAATGTATGTTCATGCAAGTGATTTGCCTTAAGATACAGCTTCCAGGAAAAAAATTGTACCTCAAAGTGGAGATTGTCTTGATTAATAGTATATTAGCCAAGTACTAATATGGTACCAGTACATCTTATACAATAAAAAAAATTATAAATACAAGTTGTAAAAATATATCCAATGTCTTTTTTCTTACCTCTACCTTGGTAGAAAATTCTTAAGGAAAACCTCAAGGAGACCGTTTGGAAGGAATGTTCCATCTCCAGGATTTTCCAAAGAAATCTATAAGCAAGCAGTGACTAAATATGCCACTGATATGTGCATCCACATTAATGTTATAGACTCATAGACCTCAGACTTGTCATGGGCCCATGTTTAAGATAAATCTACCTCCACACCTCCATGCATATTTTCCACAAGCCCATTCACCTTTTCCCACACTTCTTCCACATATTTGGACATCCCCTTCTTTTATTCATTCATACATTCATTTTTGTCCAATTGCTATTTATTAAGCCATTGCTGTGTCCAGGCTCCTGGCTAAGCACTGTAATAAATAGTATTATTTATAATTTATTTTTAATACATTTAATTTATTAAAATTTATAATTATAAATTATAAATTTATTTTAATAAATTTAATAAATATATATTTATTTTATATTATTTATTATTTATTATTTATTATTTATTTTATTTATATTTATATTTTTATATTTTTATATTTTTTATTATATATTTATAATATATATTTAATAAATAAAGAAGACTTGGTCCATACCTTCCTGGAGCTTATAGTTTAATGAGGAAGACTAAGCTATAATGAGAGTGTGAGATTTGAACACACACTTTAATGAAGCAGTCATGTTCCCTTGAAAAATGGGAAGAGGTTTCTTAAAAACTCATTCATGTTTTCATGTTATATACCAGCTAATATGGGTCGAATTTTGTCCCCTCTCCAAATTCATATATTGAAGTCTTAACGCCCAGTACCTCAGAATGTGATCTTAATTGGAGACAGGGTCTTTACAGAGGTAATCACATTAAAATGAGGTTATTAGGGTAGGCCCTAATCCAATATGACTGGTGCCCTTACACAAAGGGGAAATTGGGATGCAAAGACTGGCATAAAGAGAAGATGATGTGAAAGGGATGTCAGCAGAAGGCAGCCACGGAGAGCCCTGGGAACAGGTCCTTCCCTCATAGCCCCCAGAAGGAACGAGTGTTTCCGACACCTTGATGTGGGGTTTCTACTCCAGAATGTGAGACAATAAATTTCTGTTTAAGCCATTCAGTCTGTGGTACTTTGCTATGACAGCCTTAGCCAACTAACTCACCAGCATTGATATTTATTTTGTGAAAAAAGAAAGATGAATTTTAGATCTAAATTTTTAAACTAAAATTTAGAAACGAACCTGAAGGAAATGTAGAGGGAATAAAATTAAATGTAGAAATTTCACTTCCAGTTATTTAGAAATAAAATTTCTAATCTGTATTTTTCATTTTTTCTTCTGGTTGATTTGGCAGTGTGTAGAAACAACCTGCCTGTGAAATATGTTTTCAAAAATTTTTTTTATTCAAAAATTTCCAGGATTCCAAGAAAAAAACATTTAAAAAGAATTTTTTTAAAAAAGGAAGAAATGCCCATCCTTCTTCTTACCTTGCTTATTTTTTTTTAAAGATTTTATTTATTTATTTGACACAGAGAGAGAGAAAGAGAGAGAGTACAAGCAGGGGGAGCAGCAGGCAGAAGGAGAGGGAGAAGCAGGCTTCCCACCGAGCAGGGAGCCCAACACGGGGCTCGATCCCAGGACCCTGAGATCATGGACCCAAGCCAAAGGCAGACACTTCACCGACTGAGCCACCTGGGCACACCTACCTTGCTCATTTTAATGGCGATCCCATAGCTAGTAGAAAATCCACATCCAATTAAATAGACTCTTAGGAGTTGCACCATCAGTCTTAGCAATGGAAGATTCATGCACCAGTGTGTACTCAGTAAACACACTGGTGTTCATGTAGTGACAGACTGGTTTGCCCTTGCAGGTACATCTGGTAGAACCATCAGCAACTGCTCCATGACCAGTAGCGTTATCCAATGCATCAAAGACACATATTAGTTAATTCAGTTCAAAAATGAGCATAGGAACAATTTAAATGGCATTAGAATAAAATTGACTGAAACCTGCTCACTCCTAATGCAAAAGTTGCCATCCAGATTGAGAAAGCATTGCATTCTCTGCATAGAGGCAAAAAGAGGGGGATGACTTTGTCACCTTGAGGGAAGGCATCATGATATAAGTTCTTGGTTATTAATGTTAAAATATGAAATAAAAAATATGAAATAAAACAAATGTGAGCTGAACCAATGCCACATGCAAGAAATTCTTAAAATATTCTAAAGTTTATAAGCACCATATGGTTTGCTTGCTGAAGGTTGAGATTTTGCCAAATTAAACTTCACTCGATACAATCCATTCTCCTTGGATCCTTTTATCCTCTTAGATTGTGTTAAGGCTCTTTCTAATAATGTCTGATTGTACGATTTCCTTTGATAGGATAATCAAATCCTATTTTCCTCAACTTTGTGATTTGAAATCCGCATGCCCAGTTTCACTGTAGTGACTCCTCCTCCAGGTCTCTCCAGTTGCTTCATATCCCACAATCCCTGGAGACTTAGACACCATTGCTCATTTTACCATGTGGTCATCTGTGTGACAGATTCCTGTGGCCATATTTTGTGTTCAAAGACAAGAACATTGCACCAACTGGCAAACTGGGCATTTTACAGTTGGAAGGATATTTAATTTGCTCTTGAAAAGATTATAATTGTTAAGTATGATTGCCTAATACTGTTGACTCGTAGAAGAATCTGAGCCTAATATAGAACCATTAGACATGATCCCTCTCATCAAGGGATTCACATTATTGCTGCCTCTGGCCCTACTATGAATTTCAGTGCCTTTCTGTAGTAAATTGGTGCTCTTGTGAGGGAACCAGGATACAGATGTCACCATGTGGCCAGCACAAAGTAGATTTTTACAGCGAGGCCCTCGTAGGCCTCTCTTAATCAAAGGTAGAGGAAAGATGTGCAAGAAGGTTAAGTGAGGAGCAAAATTGCACTGTTACCACAATGCTCAGGTTACTATAATGTTCAGGAGAAGGTTAAAGAAAGATTGACAGCAACACCTACGCAACAACCTGTTGCTGAAACCAATGGTTAGGCTCTGCCCAAAGGAATGAGGGGTGGAGAACACTCCAGGAAGTTGTCATTTCTCCAGGCACAAATGAGTTCCTCACTGTTTGTGAAAAGTAATCGCAATTCTATCTGATTCTCAACAGATTTTGAAAGAAGTCATTAGTCGTGATTCCTAACAATTTCTTTTTATCAGATACTGTGTCAATAAAATTCTACAAAGTTTTAATAAAGCAGATTAGTAGTGTTGTTTTTTTCTTGTTTATATTTTATATTTTTTTATTATGTTATGTTAATCACCCTACATTACATCATTAGTTTTTGTTTTTGTTTTTCTGTGTACTAATTTACTTGTTATGTTTTTTTTTTATAACACCCAGTGCTCCAGGCAGAACAATACCCATCACCGGGCTAACCCATCCCCCCACCCCCCTCCCCTCTAGAACCCTCAGTTGGTTTCTCAGAGTCCATGGTCTCTCATGGTTCATCTCCCCCTCCGGTTTCCCCCCCTTCATTCTTCCCCTCCTATCTTCTAGTGTTGTTTTTTAAAGGATAAGAGAGAGAGAGGGAGGGAGAGAGAGAAAGGGAAACTCTTCCTGATTTTTCTCCCCAGATCTGTTTAGGAATCCTATAAAATATTTTAATTAATTTGTTCAGATGCAAAATGAGTTATTCATCATCTTACTTTTCAACTAATGCAACCCTCCTAGAGAGAGCTCTTTTAGATGGTTACGTGGCTCTTTTGCAAAGAGTTAAATGCTGGAAATTGATGGGTGACTAAAAGTCATCAATGACTCAAATTAATATTCACCCTCTGCCTCTCTAAGAAAAATGTTATGGGTCATACTGTACCGTGGCCCAGTGTGGAAGTTAGAAATCTCACTCCACAATCCCACACAAATTCCTACTGGAATAATACTTGGGATTTATTTTTTAATTTTTTTTAAAGATTTCTTATTTATTTGAGAGAGAGAGAATGAGAGCCAGAGAGCACGAGAGGGAAGAGGGTCAGAGGGAGAAGCAGACTCCCCGCTGAGCAGGGAGCCCGATGTGGGACTCAATCTCGGGACTCCAGGATCATGACCTGAGCCGAAGGCAGTTGCTTAACCAACTGAGCCTCCCAGGCGCCCGGGATTTATTTTTTAAATCAAACTATTTTATCAATTAGTAAAAGTGTAAATATCAAATATATGGAGAAGAAGGGAAATTATATACTTAAGAATGATAAAAATGGGGCACGTGGGTGGCTCAGTTGGTTAAGCGACCGACTCTTGATCTCAGCTCAGGTCTCGATCTGAGGAGACTATGGAGCCTACTTAAAAAAAAAAAAAAAAAAAAAATAGGTGCGTGAGGCGAGCGGAGCCGGAGTCGAGAGCGGAGGCCGAACTCGTGATCTGACAAGATGGCCGGGCTGCCCCGCAGGATTATCAAGGAAACCCAGCGTTTGCTGGCAGAACCAGTTCCTGGCATTAAAGCAGAACCAGATGAGAGCAACGCCCGTTATTTTCATGTGGTCATTGCTGGCCCCCAGGATTCCCCCTTTGAGGGAGGGACTTTTAAGCTTGAACTATTCCTACCAGAAGAATACCCGATGGCAGCCCCTAAAGTACGTTTCATGACCAAAATTTATCATCCTAATGTAGACAAGTTGGGAAGAATATGTTTAGATATTTTGAAAGATAAGTGGTCCCCAGCACTGCAGATCCGCACAGTTCTGCTATCGATCCAGGCTTTGTTAAGTGCTCCCAATCCAGATGATCCAATGATGCAGCGGAGCAGTGGAAGACCAATGAAGCCCAAGCCATAGAAACAGCTAGAGCATGGACTAGGTTATATGCCATGAATAATATTTAAAATCGATCTGATCATCAAGTTCTCCTGTTCTCCTGTTCTGCCAAGACTTCTTCCTTTTTAGTTTGCATTTAATGGACACAGTCTTAGAAACATTACAGAATAAAAGCCCAGACATCTTCAGTCCTTTGGTGATTAAATGCACATTAGCAAACCTATGTCTTGTCCTGATTCACTGTTGTAAAGCATGAACAGAGGCTAGAAGTACCATCCGGATTGTTGTGAAACGTTTAAAAGCAGTGGCCCTTCTCTGCTTTTATTCATTTCCCCCATCATGGTTTGAGTATAAAGCACTGTGAATGAAGGTAGTTGTCAGGGTTAGCTGCAGGGATGTGGGTGTTTTTCTTTATTACTTTTTTTTGAGGGGGAGAGGTAGTTATATTTTAATTTTATGGGCTCCTTTCCCCCTTTTTATGGTGATCTAATTGCATTGGTTAAAAGCAGCTAACCAGTTCTTTAGAATATGCTCTCTAGCCAAGTCTAACTTTATTTAGACGCTGTAGATGGACAAGCTTGATTGTTTGAATCAAAATGGGAACATTAAACAAACATCACAGCCCTCACTAATAACACTGACTTGCTGTCAAGTGTAGAATCCTTCCTTCAAGAAAAAGCTTGTGACCATCTTCTATGGCTTGTCTGGAAACTTCTGTAAATCTTATGTTTTAGTAAAATATTTTTTGTTATTCTATTTTGCCTTTGTACAGTTCATTTTACTGTGTCTATTTCATTTTCCCAATGTGACAATCGTATTTAAAAATTAAAACTGATGGAACGTTCTCTTTTGGTCTTCACCATCTGACAAGTTGATCCGGCAGGAGGTGGATTTTGCCAGTTTCTTTTCCCTGATGCAAACTTGTGTTAAGATGTCACTGAACGGAGTATTTATACGTTGGCCCTGAGCACGCATAAAGCATTGGCATTTGATATTTTTTTTACCTCCTAGAAATTTGCATAAATGTGTTTGTGTTGTCTGATTAGATGATCATAGGTGTCTTGCCATGATGTTTGAAACTTACTGTACAGGAGAGTCACAGCAAAGCAGCAGTTGTGACTGTGTAGGACTCACATGTTGTGCCACATTTGTTTGTGTCTGGCATTTGGGATATGACCTTTTTCTTAGTTCTTGTCTGGAAACTTCATGTGTAACCACTGGTATGTGCTACTAGGAAACACCAATCTGATAATCATTTGGGGTTGCTGAGGCATTTATGAGGCTTCCTTATAGACCTGATGAGCAGATCTCAAGCAGCCAGCTTGCATAAGTGTCATCTGAAAGGTTTCTTCCTTTGAGAGTATCAGATTCTCAGTTAATGATTCTTTCATCCTTCAGTATTTGCTGTGGGAGCTCCTATTGTTTGATATTCAGTAATTTTTTTCTGCATTGACAGAGTTCCTCCCCTCAAAAAACTGTTCTTTCCCACCCTTCTCCATATCGAATTCCCTATCCTTGTTCTTTGTAAGTCATCAGTGTAGCCAGTCCTGGGTATGTAAATGTTAACCCGCAGGTTGGAAGCTTTGTCTCTCGCAATTTAAGGTAATGGATATGGTAGCTCGTCTGAATTTCCCCCACTCTTGATTCTCATAACTTCTGGAGTTTCTTCAGAATGTGGTGTATTTTACTGTGCTCCTATGTAAGATGAAGAATTATCTATTAAAATTACATTTTCAACATCAAAAAAAGATAAAAAATGCCTTAAGGCAACGTCTAAGAATGAAAATTTTGTGTTGAGAACAGTGACTAAATCTTTCAAATGTCAGTAATTGAAGCAAGTAGTCTGAGAGAAAAATGATTAAAGCAAAGATGACAAAAGTTAATTTTTTTTTAGACTTTATTTATTTATTTATTTGAGAGAGAGAGCAAGAGAGAAAGCACATGAGCAGAGGAAGAGGCAGAGGGAGAAGCAGACCTCCCTCTGAGCAGAGAGCCTGACACGGGGCTCGATCCCAGGACCCTGGGATCATGACCTGAGCTGAAGGCAGACGCTTAACCAACTGAGCCACCCAGGCGCCACAAAAGTTAACATTTTTGATATATACAATGTTTAATCTAACTTATAAGAAAAACATCAAGAATTCTGCTCCTACCACTCCTGCCCTCCCTCATATACTCCCACCTGGAGATACATGTAAAAGATGTAAGGAGGAAAAAACAGGTTAATAAAGATGTAGTAAATTGTTGGTTCTCCTTGGTTATAAAAAGTTTTTTTCTAAATAAAAATAATGAGATAGAATTCTCTATTAAGTCAACAATGACTTTTTTGAATATGATTGATTGACACGGTGTCACATTAGTTATGGGTGTACAACCTAGTGATTGACAAATTTATATATTACCCTGTGTTCACCACAAGTGTACTTACCATCTGTCCCATTACATTTCTATTATAGTATCACTGACTATATTCCTTATGCTGTGCCTTTTATTCCTGTGACCTATTCATTCCATAGCTGGAGATAATCATTCCGCATCTCCTACTCCCCTTCACTCATTTTGCTCAATCTTCCACTCCCCTCACAGCAACCATCAGTTTGTTCTCTGTATTTATCAGTCTGATTCTGCTTTTTGTTTGTTTATTCTTTTTTTTTTAAAGATTCCACTTATGAGTGGAATAATGTGGTGTTTGTCTTTCTCAGTCTGATTTATTTTACTTGACATAATACCCTCTGGGTCCACTCATGTTGTCTCAATTGGCACGATCTCATCCTTTGTTATGGGCATATAATATTTGTGTGTGTGTGTGTGTGTGTGTGTGTGTGTGTGTGTATGTGTGTACCACATCTTCCTTATCCAGTCATCTACTGATAGGCCTTTGGGTTGCTTCCATATTGGCTATTATAAATAATGCCACAGTAAACGTAGAGGTGTGTATATCCTTTTGAATTAGGGTGTCTTCATTTTCTTTGGGTAAATACCCAGTAGTGGAATTATTAGATCATATGGAATTTCTATTTTTAACTTTTTGAGGAACCTCCATACTGTTTTCCACAGTGGCTGCACCAATTTGCATTCCCACCAACGGTGCCTGGGTGTTCCTTTTCTCCACTTTCTCATCAACACTTGTTATTTCTTATTTTGATTTTAGCCATTCTAACTGGTCTAAGGTGATAACTCATTGTGGTTTTGATTTGAATTTCCCTGATGACTGGTGATGTTGGGCATCTTTTCATGTGTCTGTTGACCATCTGTATGTCTTCTTTGGAAAAATGTCTATTCAGATCCTCTGCCCATTTCTTAATCAGATTGTTTGGTTTTTGGGTACTGAGTTCTATAAGTTCTTTACATATTTTGAATAATCCTTTATTGGATATATCATTTGCAAATACCATCTCCTATTCTGTAGGTTGTCTTTTTGTTTTATTGATGGTTTTCTTTGCTGTGCAGCTTTTTATGTTGATGAAGTCCCAATAGTTTATTTTTGCTTTTGTTTCCCTTGCCTCAGGAGACATATCTAGAAAAATGTTGCTATGACCAATGTCAGAGAAATTACTGCCTGTGCTCTCTTCTAGGATTTTCATGGTTTCAGGTCTCATCTTTAATCTATTTTGAGCTTATTTTTGTGTATGGTGTTAGAAAGTGGTCCAGTTTCATTCTTTTGCATGAGCTGTCCAGTTTTCCCAGCACCATTTGTTGAAGACACTGTCTTTTTCCCATTGCGTATTCTTGCCTCCTTTGTCATAGATTAATTGACCACATAATCATGGTTTTATTTGTGGAGTCTTTATTCTGTTCCATTGATCTGTGTGTATTTTTTTTTTTTTGCCAGTATCATACAGTTTTGATTACTACAGCTTTGTAGTCTATTTTGAAATCTCATATTGTGATACTACCAGCTGTGTTCTCAAGACTGCTTTGGCTATTCGAGGTCTTCTGTGGTTCTATAGAAATTTTAGGATTATTTATTCTAGTCCTGTGAAAAATGCTGTTGGCATTTTCATAAGGATTGCATTGAATCTATAGATTGCTTTGGGTAATATGGGCAATGACTTTTTACTGTATGAGAAAACACAGTATTGTCAAAGGGGTGGTGAAATGGGCAATGTCATTTATATGAACACCTTTGGAAAATAACTTGCAGTATATACATCAGGATACTTAAGAATGTTTTATTTTTTGGAGATGGTCACATTTTATTTCTTTTAGCAACTTTACTAAGATATCTTTGTCATATATAATTTATATATGTTTAAGAAATATAACTTAATATTTTGACATATGTATACATTATGAAGAGATCATCAGTCAAACTAAATAACTTATCCTCCACTTTTACATTGTTACTACTATGTGTGTGTTTGTGTGGAGAAGATATAATTTAAGGTGTATTCTCTTAGCACATTTCATGTATACAATATAGTATTGTTAACTGTCATCACCGTATCATATACTACATCTCCAGAACTCATTCCTCTTACATAACCAAAACTTTGTACCCTACTTAAGAGTATGTTGACACTTTCACCCTATAATTCCATTTTAAAAATCTACCTTAAGGAAATGCTAAATTCAGAAAAATCTTAATATATATTAGAGGTCATCACAGCACTGTTTATAAAGGAAAATATATAAACAATATGTGTAAACAAATATGTAAACAGTAGAGAGAAATGATGAAATAAATTGTGGTAAATCTAGAAAATAGAGTTAGACATTTAAAAAATGATTGTAAATTGTAATAAGTTTGGAAAATACTTATATTAAGTTAGGAAAATAGGGTGAAAATATTTATATATTGTGTGAGTATAACTACATTCATTATGGATGGAAAACTGTAAAGAGGGAAATATAAAACTGCATATGTTGAAGTCCTAATCCCAAGCCCCTTGGAATGTCTCTGTATTGGAGATAGTGTTTTAAGAGATACTTAAGTTAAAATGAGGCCATTAGGGTAGGCCTTAATCCATTAGGACTGGTGTCTTTATAAGCACAGGAGTTAGGGGACGCCTGGGTGGCTCAGTCGGTTAAGCGTCTGCCTTCAGCTCAGGTCATGATCTGAGCTGCACGTTGGGCTCCCGGCTCACTGGGGAGCATGCTTCTCCCTGCCCCTACCCCCTGACCCCCATGCCTGTGCTCTCTCTCTCAAATAAATAAACAGAATCTTAAAAAAAAAAAAAGATAAGCAGAGTAGTTAGTACACAGATATGTACTGAGAGAAGACCATGTGAAAACAGAGAAAAGATGCCATTTACAGCCAAAGAGAGAGGCTTCAGAAGACCTTGGTCATGGATTTCTAGCTGCCAGAACTGTGGGAAAATCCATTTCTGTTGTTTAAGCCATCCAGTCTGTGTACTTTGTTATGGCAGCCTTAGCAAGCTGAACAATCATCTTTCACTTTTTTAATTGAAAAGAAAATGTTTATTTAAAAAAGAGAAAAAATAATCCCCAATGTAAAGAGAACTCTTCCTTTCATGAGCTACCCTGAAACACTAGAGCAACTTGGGATATCTATATCTATATAACCCTTATGCAAACCACACTATTGCATGGCTACCTTTATATCAAAATTATATGGCTCTTATGCTGTATCTTAAATTATATACTGTATCATTAATTATATTGGAAAGCGCTGCCTTGAGTCTAGTGAGTTCATCATTGGAAGTTTTCTTTTTTCTTTAAGATTTTATTTATTTACTTGGCAGAGAGAGTGAGCACAAGCAGGGGGAGCAGCAGAGGGAGAAGCAGGCGTCCCACCGATCAGGGAGCCCGATATGGGGCTCGATCCCAGGACCCTGGGTGGAAGGCAGACACTTAACCGACTGAGCCACCCAGGTGCCCCATCACTGGAAATTTTCTAGCATTGTGCACAAGGTGCAAGTGCAGGGCAGAAGGGAAACTGAAATCCAGCCTGTATACTGGCTTTCAAATGTCAAGGGCTTTCATTTACTTGGGCAAATGCTTAGTTTTTCTGAAGTAGCTACTTGACCACTTCAGGCCACAGTTTCTTAATTTAAGATGTAATGATGCTATAATCTTCTGGATCTTCTGACTCTATTGATAGGAGGGTGCCCAAAATAGATTTTACTTTTTACAGTCTTTAGTGGTGACACTGGCGCACTCACGTCCAAGTAAATTCATTCCACAAAAGGGAGATTTTACTCTTGTACAGTGAGTCAGGGAGGCAGGTTTTCTAAGTCTTCAGACAAAGCTGTTAACACTATGAAATATTTTTCAGATAACACATATAAACAACAGTCTTTGGAAAAACTGGTATGACTTTGCCACGAATCTCTCTTGATGTAATATGTAATATATAATCTCATCAGTCAAATTAAACCCACCAGATAAAAGCATACCACCAGTTGATCAGGCCTGAGTGTGAGCACCATTGTTTTAGCAGTGAAAACACTAAAGAAAACCAGCATATTTTGCAGGTATTATCAGGCAAAGTTAAGCAGGTATAGACAAACATTGAGTCTCAACCTTCAAACCAAAGCAAACAAACTTTACCTCAGCGATGAAAAGTTGTTTACTTATGAACAAAGGCAAAAGAGTACCAACCTGGGGGTTGCCGGTATACATAGAAGAACGCTCAATTGTAAACCCCCTCTTAAGGCCTTGGCAAAATCCTGTAGTCTGAAAAACAGAATTTTACAAAAAAAAAATAGTGCATTGAGTGAGGCTTAATATCTGTATAAATCTTTATGGTCCTCATCCCTTTTCTAGGAGAATTGATTGGATGATAAAATGTCAAAAGCCAACCTGCAGAAGGTGACCTATTTAAAAAAATAAAACAGTTGAGTTTAAAAAAAAAATGCACCGTCATGTTGGATAATATAGCACATCAGTCCCAAATTTGGGTTTGGGACCTCGCTTGTAAATCTCTTTACCATGTTTCTGTGAAATTCTGCGGCCAGCTCTTACAGGGCACTGAATCTCCTAACTGCTGTGAACCTTGTTCTACTCCAGAAGTTTAAAAGAGCCTCTAAAGAAAGGTGCTAATTTCAAAGTACCCAGGCAACTCTAATTTGCTCAGGATAAGATAGAGGGAACCTGGAAGAACTTGGAGAAGTGTGCTATAGGAAGGAGAAAGGGCTTTGGAGTCACATACACCTGGTTCAGGGTCTGGAACCTTGCTTGAGTGTGTAGGACCTCAGCTGGACATTCGTAAAATGAGAATAGTAATAACTACATTGCATGATGTGCTGAGGATTAGTGTGAGGATCATAAAGCACTTCCTACATTGCCTGGTTCATAATCAGTAGCAAAAATCATCATAATTACCTTGCTTCCCATTGGTAACCAAGGGCTTGGATTTTTAAAATATTTAAAATAGTGGGACACTTGGGACAAAATGGACCAGAATTCCTGGTTCAGCAAAAACTGTTTCGCAGAGATCAGTTGTGAAGTCTCAGAAACCTCCATCGTTTCCTAAGAGTTTGAGGCTAAGAATCTTCTGAACCTGGAGGTGCTACCAGAAATTCAGGTGAAGCAGGAGGTGACATATAATCCACACATGGGATGACAGAACATTCTGGTTTGCCCAGGATTGAAGGAGTTCCCAGGACACAGGATTTTAAGTGCTACAGCCAGGAGAGTCTCGGGCCAATGGAGACATACTGGTCACCTCGGCTCACTCTAAATCACTACAGGGTCCATGGGTGTGTGTGGCATTCAGGGTCATATTAGCTCCAGAGGTCAGAGCCCTCCTTCTCACAAGCCCCGATCATTCCCCCTTCAGATCCCAAACAGGACTCTGAACACACCTGTCCCAAAATGACAGTGGGGAAATGAAAATAGTCACTAGGATCAGGAGAACTGGGTTCAAGTATCAGCTCCAGCAGTGACTGGTAAGTGCTCGTAGCAAGACGCTAAATGCTCTGACCTTTGCAATGAGAGGAAATTATACCTGCTTCACGGCTTGTCGCGAAGTCTCCGTGGAAATGCTTATTAAACTGTCAAACAGTAAACGAAAATTACTGTAAGTGATAAGAGAGGAAAAAAGGGCCTCTGTGCACACAGGGAAACGGACCTCAGCCCGTTGCTTAATCATTCATCATGGCAGACTCCTGCAGTTATGAGGCTGAGCAGCACACAGCTGCTAGTCCTCACCCAGAATCACGTGTTCTGCTCTGCTCTAGCGAATGCCAAACCTTCAGGATGGAATTTGTTTCTGACCTTTGCTCCTAAAAATTTCTCTCTCTGGCACTGCAAAACTCAGATGGTCGGACAGCCAGATGAAAGCTGAAACTCATCCTTTCATCCTTCCGCTATGCCAGGCCATGTGGGGAGAGGGCCACGCTGGAGAGCCAGGCTGGAGAGCTTTCTGTAGCTCTAACCTGGCAGGGGAAGATTTTGCTAATCCTTTCTTCAGGCTTAGGGTGTCAGCTTTCAGAACTGCTGTGTGAGATTGTGCTTGGCAGTGTCAGGAAATTTTCTTCTGCGTGCACACCCTGCCCAAAAAAAAAAAAAAAAAAGAATCCGAAGCAGATTTTTCATAATAAGGCAAGAGCTTCATATTTGCTAAGCAGAAACTCTCCATTGTGCTCAACTCACCAGCTGAGTGTGCTGCTGATGAGAATTTCCATTTGAGGGGGTCAGGAATTGAGTAAAAAGATAATCCAAGTTGTTTTGTACTCCCCCACCCCGCCCGACCCCTTGATTTCCCCCTTTTAGAAAACAGAAAAATCAGTTTTGCTGTGTATCTGGCTGAGAACAAGTTGAAAATAACTCCAAGCCACCAAAGCCTGGCAGTTCTTTATAGCTATGAGCCTCGGGGTTGTTTCTTAGCGAGAAGGGCAGGCCACAAGTCATCATAGCAGCTGGAAAGGGAGCGTGCCTAAGCACTGGAAGGCAGGAGGTGTGGCCTGGGAAGGAGGCAGCCATGACTCTGGGAGGCATTGGGTGTCATTAAGTCAAGCTGGTGATTTGTTCTCTCTTTTCATCTCTTTCCAGAGATCCCCCCAGAGCCTGTCTCAGAAAAATATGGAGTAGGATCCTTTATCATTTTTTGTTTCATTAGGAGGGTCAAGTATAGCATCTTCAAGAATTGGCTTATCTTTGCCAGTTTCTCTGGGAGGACGTAGCCACCATAGATGCAGCACTCTCACGCCTTCTATATAGTGTGCCTGGAAAAAAAAAAAAGGAAATGTATGAGTATAAAATGTAAATTACCTCGAAATGATAAAAGCAAAAGGAAGAGCTCAATAGCACTTTGAGATGAAGCAGTAGGTACCTGTCTTCTAGCAAACGTGAGGCCCCTTAGCCAAACTCACTCCTGGAGGGAAGAGCCCTGGGCCTGGTTGAAGACCTGTGGTCAGGCAGGTTCATAGCTCTGCTTTTTTTTTTTTCTTTTTTTTTTCTGGCCATTGGAATGAAGTTATGTAACAGGACGGGGCCATACGGCAGTTTTCACTGAGGACAAGACCCAGGATTATACAATCATGGAAAAGCTAGTGGCTAAATTGAGGCCTGAGCAACAATCCAAAGGAGAGGACTAAACTGACAAGTCTGTGGCTTGTTCTGGATTATTTCAAAACAAAGACCTTCTCATTTAAAAGTGAAAAGATTTAATTGTGCTGAAAATGTAGTTATTTTATTTTCCTAAATAAAAATCAATGCACAGTCTAATAAAGGGGTTTTTTTGGCCTTGATGTTGTTGGTGTCACTTCCATATTTGAGGCCTACTCTTAGAAATATGATTTGGATACTCAAATATAGGAATTTTCTGAAACATTTCAGTGCTTTATGGGAAAAAATGGAACAGAGTATTTTATACCAGAATATGCTTGAAAAGCAGAAATATGGCCAAATTTCTGTCAATCTGAAAGAAGGCAGATTTATCTCAAATTACAGTCTGCAATTTGCTAGAAATTACCTTGGCCAAATCATGCTCTGTATCTTTCTCTTTTTTTTAAATTTTATTTATTTACTTGACAGAGAGAGAGCATGAGCAGGGAGAGGGGCAAAGGAAGAGGGAGAAGCAGGCTCCCTGCTGAGCGAGGAGCCCGATGCGGGGCTCAATCCCAGGAGCCTGAGATTGTGACTTGAGCCGAAGGCAGACGCTTAACAGCGGGGCCACCCAGGTGCCCTTTGTATCTTTCTCTCTGTAAGTGAATGTTCCTTCAGTCGATATAGCTAATGTTCATTAGCTCATTAAATCATTATCTGATTTAATGTTCATAAAACAGGGTACTAAGTCCATTTTATTCTTTTTAAGTTTTTATTTAAACTCCAGTTAGTTAACGTGCAGTGTAATATTCATTTCAGGTGAACAATGTACTGATGCAACACTTCCATACACCAGTGCTCATCACAAGTGCGCTCTTTAAGCCCCATCACTTATTTCCCGCACCCCCCCACCCCCCTCTGGTAATGGTCAGTTTGTTCTCTATAGTAAAGAGTCTGTTTCTTGGGTTGCTTCTCTCTTTCTTTTCTCCCTTTGCTCATTTGTTTTGTTTTGTAAATTCCATATATGAGTGAAATCATATGGTATTTGTCTTTCTCTGATTTATTTCACTGAGCATAATACTCTCTAGCTTCATCCATGTCGTTGCAAAGGGCAAGACTTCATTCTTTCTTATGGCCGAGTAATATTCTATTGTTTATGTATACCACCTCTTCTTTTCCATTCTTTAGTCAATGGACTGTTTTCATAATTTGGCTATTATAGATGATGTTTCTATAAACATCTGGTACATGTATCCCTTTGAATTAGTGTTTTTGTATTCTTTGGGTAAGTATCTAGTAGTGCAATTGTGGGGTCATGGGGTAATTCTATTTTTGACTTTTTGAGGAACCTCCATACTGTTTTCCAGAGTGGCTGCACCAGTTTGCATTCCCACCAACAGTGTGCAAGTGTTCCTTTTTCTCCACATCCTCACCAACACCTGTTGTTTCTTGTGTTGTTGATTTTAGCCATTCTGACAGGTGTGAAGTAATCTCATTGTAGTTTTGATTTGCATTTCTCTGTTGATAAGTGATGTTGAGCATCTTTTCATGTTGGCTATCTGTATGTCTTCTTTGGCAAAGTGTTTATTCCGTGTCTTTTGGCCATTTTTTAATTGAATTATTCATTTTTTGGATGTTGAGTTTTATCAGTTCTTTATATATTTTGGATGCTAACCCTTTCTCAGATGTGTCATTTGCAAATATCTTCTCCCATTCAGTAGGTTGCCTTTTAATTTTGTTGATTGTTTCCTTCACTGAGCAGAAGCTTTTTTTTTTTTTTTTTTAAAGTAGGCTCCACACCCAGCATGGAGCCCAACACAGGGCTTGAACTCACGACTCTTGAGTTCAAGACTTAAGCTGAAATCGAGAGCCGGAAAGAATTAAGCTGAAATCGAGAGCCAGATGCTCTACCAACGGAGCCACCCAGGCACCCCTGTACAGAAGCTTTTTATTTTGATGAAGTCCCAATAGTTTATTTTTGCTTTTGTTTCCTTTGCCTCTGAGACATCTAGAAAGAAGTTGCTACAGCCAGTGTCAAAGAGGTTACTGCCTGTGTTCTCTAGGGTTTTAATGGTTTCAGGTCTCACATTTAGGTCTTTAATCCACCGAGTTTATTTTTGGGTATGGTGTAAGAAAGTGGTCCAGTTTCATTCTCTTGCATGTTGCTGTCCAGTTTTCCCAACACCATTTGTTGAAGAGACTGTCTTTTTCCCATTGGACATTCTTTCCTGCTTTGTCAAAGATTAACTAACGGGGGGGCGCCTGGGTCGCTCAGTTGGTTAAGCGACTGCCTTCGGCTCAGGTCATGATCCTGGAGTTCCGGGATCGAGTTCCGCATCGGGCTTCCTGCTCGGCAGGGAGTCTGCTTCTCCCTCTGACCCTCCCCCTCTCATGCTCTCTGTCTCTCTCTCTCTCTCATTCTCTCCCTCAAATAAATAAATAAAATCTAAAAAAAAAAAAAAAGATTAACTAACGGTATAGCTGTGGGTTCCTTTCTGGGTTTCCTGTTCTGTTCTATTGATACATGTGTCTATTTCTGTGCCAGTACCATACTGTTTTGATCACTACATCTTTGTAATACAACTTGAAGCCCAGAATTGTGATGCCTCCAGCTTTGCTTTTCTTTTTCAGGATTGCTTTGGCTATTCGGGATCTTTTGTGGTTCCATAGAAATTTCAGGATTGTTTGTTCTAGTTCTGTGAAAAATGCTGTTGGTATTTTGATAGGGATTGCATTTGTAGATTGCTCAAGTAGTATAGACGTTTTAACAATATTTGTTCTTCCAATCCATGGACATGGAATGTTTTTCCATTTTTTGGTGTAATCTTCAATTTCTTTCATCAGTTTTTTATAGTTTTCATAGTAGAGATCTTTCACTTCCTTGGTTAGGTTTATTTCTAGGTATCTTATGGTTTTTGGTGCAGTTGTAAATGGGATCAATTCCTTAATTTCTCTTTCTGCTGCATCATTATTGGTATATAAAAATGCAACAGATTTCTGTACATTGATTTGGTATCCTGTGACTTTACTAATTCATCTATCAGTTCTAGGAGGTTTTCAGTGGAGTCATTTGGGTTTTCCATATGTAGTATCATGTCATCTGCAAATAGCGCAGTTTTGCTTCTTGCTGACTTGGATGCCTTTTATTTCTTTTTGTTGTCTGATTGTTGAGACTAGGACTTCCAGTACTATGTTAAATAACAATGGTGAGAGTGGCCATCCCTGTCTTGTTCCTGACTACAGAGGAAAAGCTCTCTGTTTTTCCCCATTGAATATGATGTTAGCCTAGGTTTCTCATATAAGGCCTTTATTATGTTGAGGTATGTTCCCTCTAAATGTACTTTGTTGAGCATTTTCATCATGAATAAGTCCATTTTTATAGATGAGGGACTGAGACATAATTTGAAATAAGCCTCAAAGGTAATCTCAAAGGGGACAATGCAAACTTATGGGTGGGTTGTGGAAGTGTTTACAAGATAGCTGAATAAAGAAGAGGAAGAAGGGGAGGGAGAAAAAAAAAGAAAAGAAATGAGCGGGAAACAGACACAGGATCTGAATCTTACATCCAAGTTCTACAGTGAGCCATCATTCTCAGCTTGAGGTGTCCTATATGATAGCCCCCATGGCCCTACATCAAATGTTCTGTATGATAGCCCCCATGGCCCTACATCAAACATCCTGTATGATAGCCCCCATGGCCCTACATCAAACATCCTGTATGATAGCCCCCATCGCCCTACATCAAACATCCTGTATGATAGCCCCCATGGCCCTACGTCAAAGCAGCAGGGAGTGGTGCAAAACCTTTAGTGTCTTGCTCACCTACACACAGAATCAGCTTCAAGAAGGAAGAGAGCTCCCCTGAATACAAACTTCTAGGCACAGCCAGGCCAGCGTGTATTTAACAAACTCTTGGGCAAACATATCCAGGTCATTATCCATAATTCTACTGCCTTTTTTTCCCTTTTCTTCCTCCCTTCCTTCCTTCCTTTCTTTCATTTCCTTTCTTTCTTTCTTTCTTTCTTTCTTTCTTTCTTTCTTTCTTTCTTTCTTTCTTTCTTTCTTTCTTTCTTTCTTTTTCTTTCTTTCTTTCTTCTTTCTTTTTCTTTTTTTATCAGCTGAATCCTCAAAGATCCAAACTACCCTCTATTCTCTGTTGTCATCATTACCTGGGTCCCTGTAGAGCCCAAAATGTCATTCAGGAATTATAAGCAGAATTTAGACTGAAGGCAAAATACACTAGGATTTGCATTTCAGATTTACTGGCTAGGAGACTTCAGGCAGATGATTAACTTCTTGTGCCCATTTCTTTCTTATCTGCCAAATGGAGAAGATAATGTCTTTCTTATGGGGAGACTACACTGAACAGCGTTTAAAAATTCAATCACCTTACTCTGACATCCATTTGAGAATGTTTTTACCTTCGATAAATTACCTAATTTCAGCAAGTCTTAATTTCTTTATCTGTTAAATGAGGGTAAGGCTGATAGCACTTATGTCACAGAATTGTTAAAAAATTGAATGAGATACTATATATGAAACACTTGACATATTCCCTGACAAACAGTTAATGATCAACAAGTATTAGCTTTTATTATTATCACTGAAGATCAGTGGTAAGCCTGGCACAGCATAGCTGGCCTGATGCAAGCTAACTAGCCTTATTAGGGTACATGTGGCAAGCTTTGAAAAATTTGTATTTCACATTATTTTCTCTCACCTGCCATTCTTAAGTGTGCATTGGATGATGAAAATCTAGCTTTCTAGTTCTTTTCTTCTGGATAGATGAACCTCCATACAGAGATAAGGACTCATGGTGTGGGTAAAACCTCAAGCAAGACTGAATGCTGCCTCATGCTCTTATAAGATCTAGCTAGGAAGAAAGGAGTGGGTCGACTCTTGTCCCCTCAGAATTCATGTCTACTAGAACCTCAGAATGTGACCTTATCTGAAAATAGGGTCTTGGCAGATGTGATATAAGTAGTTAATATGAGGTTATATTGGAGTAGCATGGGCCTTAAATTGAATGGCTAGTGTCTTTCTAAGAAGGCCATCGGGTACAAGCCAAGGAACACCAGGGATTGCCAGCAACTTCCAGAAGCTGCATGAGAGGCAGGGGACAGACTCTGCTTGAGAGACTCAAGAAAGATCCAACCTGCCAACATTTTGATTTTGAACTCTTGGCTTCCAGAAGCTATCAAGTTTGTATGATTCATTAGGGTAGCCCTAGGAAACAAACACATGAGGGACCTCTAGCCCAAGGGGGGATGTGTTACAGCATCTCTTCTCCCCAGGCTATTAGCAAGAAGTCATGCAGAAGGCGTACATATGGGGATCCTGAACATATCCAGACAAACACAGGACCTCAGAAAGTGGGTCCCGGAAGACACAGCAAGGGCAGGCGCGTGTTCTGTTACATCAGTGGCCCATTGGGCAACTGAGGGTAGTTCTGTACCATCAGGAGTGGGTGACAGGGCATGAAAGGGCAAGGATGTATAACCACATTGATATGCAGAGAAAGGGCAAGGATGTATAACCACATTGATATGCAGAGACAGGGCACGAAAGGGCAAGGATGTATAACCACATTGATATGCAAAAAAAATACTCAAGGGTGCCCTACCAGACAGATTCAGGGGCGGGGGCACCCCAGGCCACACTAACTCATCAGTCCTTTTAAGAATATAGCCAAGGGTGATGGCTTTCTTATGCCACAAAGACAACACTGATGTCAGAAGCATCCGAAGAGCCTGGCAAAAATTCTGGAGCCCTGAAATAGAGCCTGCAATTTGTGTTTTAAAAAGCCTTCCCTGGGGCGCCTGGGTGGCTCAGTCGTTAAGCGTCTGCCTTCGGCTCAGGTCGTGGTCCCAGGGTCCTGGGATCGAGCCCCGCATCGGGCTCCCTGCTCGACGGGAAGCCTGCTTCTCCCTCTCCCACTCCCCCTGCTTGTGTTCCCTCTCTCGCTGTGTCTCTCTCTGTCAAATAAATAAATAAAATCTTTAAAGATAAATAAATAAATAAAAAGCAGCCTTCCCTGGTAGGTTGATTCAGAGCCAGGTTTGAGAAAAATAGCAAGTGCAGTTAATGTCAGGCAGTAATATGCCAGAATAAGAAAAGGATGCCCAGCCCATCATAATGAGCAGCTGAGCTGTCAAGTGTGCCTTCGATGCGGTAACATCTCAGACCACGTGGAGGCACTGACAAATCAGGCACTGGGTGGGCCCAGGGTGACAAGGAAAGAGGACAGCTGGCTGCTGGAGGAGCAGTCAGTGTCCTCTGGCTGTCGAGCAAGTCTTTGCTGGAGGCCTGGCTCTACAGCTCTTTTTCATCCTGGAATAATAACTTAATAGTCAATGATAGCCCGTATTTCCCTAGCACTTTTGAGTTTATAAGGCATTTCTGTAACAATTTTAATTGTTCACTCTGCTTTTCCTGCGATGTAATACTGTAAATATTTATAGCTCAACTTGGATGAAGAGAAAACTGAAGATCATTTGCTGGTAAATGGCTATGCTGAGATGTAGAAAGTTCTACTAGTGGAAGCAATCTATTGCAGATGTTCTAATTTATCAAGAGGATCCTATTGAAGGGGCCGTGCATAAGCCTTTGTTGATTTTTTTTTAACCTTCTAAGGGATTTGTTAGTTGAGGGAACCGAATGGCCATAGCAGTTCCTGCCTCCAAAGGCTGCCCCCTGCTCTCGCTGACCTGGGCACAGCCAAGTCTGTGCACAACGTAGCATGTTGCCGCCACCTAGTGGTGAAGATTGCATTTAACCCTGTGACTGGAATAAAAATAAGTAGAGGGAGGTCAATTAAGTAGAATACGATTCTCAAGGTCGGTTTGAAAACAATCTTGGATTCCCCTCTGGCCCTCCAAACAATAACACCCTGATATATCTTTCTGACAAGTTTAGACGTTATATAATCAGGCATGCTTTTTAAATTGGCGCACCAAATCTCCCTTTCCCTGTTTCCTCTATTCATATCCTATAATTTTTCCTTTTTTTAAAAAAAAATTAGAAGCAGTACCCTTAACCTCTCAATATTTGTGAAATAGCTAATGCAGCTATGCAAATGACAGAGAATGCTCTTTCAGCCTTTTTTATGAAGACTTAAATATCTAATGTAGAGCACTTCTCCCAGTGAAAGCCATCTCTCTTCTCAGAGCCAGAAGAGTGATCCAGAAGCATTCCTCTTTGAGTTTTAACATCTCACCTGTAGAGAGATCACTTGAAAGGAGTTGATAGTAATTAGATCCACAAGCTGGAAAACATACATTTACCACCTCTCTTTTTCTGTGTTGTTGATTGATGAGCTAAAGTGAGGTTGTCCATCCTAAATTTCCCAAGGAACTCAATGAACATTTCCATTGTCTTTCCCTTTTGTTCAAATGAGGGGACAGAAATGTGAGAAACAAATAGCTCATTCATATGAGTCTGAATTTTGCAAAGCTGTCAGCATTCTCAGACTGAAGATGCAGCATTTCTTTTAGTTCTACACATGGGACCAGTTCTGCCATTAGCTAGCTCTCTGTATGATCCTGGGGGACTTGCTCACGTCTGCAGGGTTGCTGTTGAAAACCCTTGAAACAGATGCTAAGATTGTTTCTAACTGACACACACACACAGATATGCACACGCACACGCACACACAAGCACTGATTCCCTTGCCACTGTATCTTGTTTAAAAGACCCATGGCCCTATATTCACCTTGTACTGGGTTCAGAAGTAGCCCCCTAAATGATGTGTCCTTATCCTAATCCCTGGGAACCTGTGAATGTGACCTTTTTAGGGAAAACGGTCTTTTTTTTTTTTTTAAAGATTTTATTTATTTGTTTGAAAGAGAGAGACACAGCGAGAGCAGGAACACAAGCAAGGCGAGTGGGAGAGGGAGAAGCAGGCTTCCCGCGGAGCAGGGAGCCCGATGCGGGGCTCGATCCCAGGACCCTGGGACCATGACCTGAGTGGAAGGCAGATGCTTAACGACTGAGCCACCCAGGCGCCCCTGGGAAAAGGATCTTTACAGCTATAATTAAGGATCCCATAATTTCCTCCTGGATTTTTCAGGTAGGTCCTAAATCCAATGACAGTCTCATAAGTACAAGTTAAGGAATACCTGCAGCCACTAAAAGCTGAAAGAGGCAAAGAAAGATTATTCTTTCAGGTAATTCTTATGTCCAGAGTGTGTGAATCTGAAGTATCAGTAGGAGAGCCACCATCTGGCCCCACTGAAGGCTGGTAGGACCGGGACTGAGGATACTGGAAACACAGTCCGCACAGCGCCCTCTGCTGTGTGTGTGTGCATGTGCGTGCGTGCGTGCGTGCGTGCGTGCGTGCGTGGGGATGGGGAGATGTGGGTGAGGCGCTGGGACATATCATGAGGCCATAGAGTAAGGATTATGCTGGTCATCAAGGAGCCATGAAATGCCAAAATCAGTTTTATGTTTTCCTCAGTTCAACTCTCTCCTGTTCTTCCCCACTCGTCAGTCGTATTTTGTTGAGTGTCACCACCTGGTGGCTGTGCACTAGGGATTAGTGAAGACATGCTAGCTTCTTAGATAAGAGCAGAGCCTTTGAGCCAGAATACCCGGGTGTGAATTCTGATGTAGATATTTTCTAGTCGTGTGACAAAGTTACATAAACCTTTGCTGCTTTGGTGTTCTCATCTGTAAAACAATGTAAATAACAATACCATCCTCTTAGGCTTTGTGAAGAATAAATATAAAGTGCTTGGAAGAGAAGCTGGTCCATAGAAAGTATGATAGTGATCACGTCTTAGTTAGTACTAGGAGGCTCTGTATTACACTCGGGGCCAGAGAGTACTGGGAGGGCTCCCGGCCGCGATCTGGAGGGGAGCCCTGAGCAGCACTCTGGGGTGAGGGGAAGGGCTAGCTAAAGTGACAAGGAACAATCGGGAACCATTTGTGAAATAGTTTTAGAATTACCTGGTGACCCCCAGACGGAAAGGAAACTGGCAAAATAAATCTAGACTTCTTGACCACCTAACAGAACAGAAATTGCAGCGATTATCATTTTGATTGGTGGCCCTGAAGTTTAGGGAATTTGAGGCAATCTGGGTTGCACAAATATTTTTAAAAAATGAAAAGCACTCTGCCATTCTCTGTTCTATATGCTCTTTTCATGTAATAATAGTTACTATTTTCCATGTTATTGTATATTATTCTATAGCTTTACCTACAAATATTTAATCCATCCTCTTACACTTCATTTATATGGTTTCCAGGTTTTTGCTATAAAAATCAACACTGCTGTGAACATCTGTAGTCCAAATATTGGGTGTTATTTTGGATCTTTATAGCCATTCTGTGATTTATTTGCTTGGATATAACCTTCTATAGTGGATACCTTTATCTCCTCCTAAATTTCCTGGGGATCTGGCCAATGCCTGGAATTGTCCTTGAACAATGGTGACCAGCCCAGGCCTGGCTGCAACTTTACCATCTGTACTCTACAGCCCCCCCCACACACCCCTTTTGGCTTGATCTTCACTCAAGTCAACTGGGTAGCATGCAAGTCCCCCTCTCTTCCCAAGGCAAATAGTGACCCTTTGTGAGTTTTTGAGAAGTAGGCCAATTTCAGTGAAATTTTGTGACATACATCTCAATACATTACTTAAAAATGACATGTGTAATTTGTAGCTTAGCATCGCGTTGGAGTGAGGGTCGTGTACGGAGCTGGGTTTGTTGAGTGTTGTTTTAATGGAGGTATGGGATGAAGAGATGATTTCTTTCACAGATAATTGTGCTGGGGAGAGATGGAAAGTTCAGAATCCTGGAACAAAGCCCCTTGTGAGATCTTTAAGCTATCTGAAATGGGAGGAGGTGGCTGGGACAGGTGGGGGGGACAGGCAGGGGGTAGCTGGGACTGCAGAGCCCCAGTCCCAGATATGTCCCGAATCCAGAGAGCTCCTCCCCCAGCCCCTCCCAACAAGTGGTAAAAACTACTGCTCAGGTACTTCAGTGACAAAAACGACTCTTACATTTTTAAAAAAACATTTATAGCATGTTCGTCATATTCCAGATAGTGTGCATTTTCACATAGAAGCCCAAAAAATTTCTTAGGCTGGTGGTTTTGTTATCTTCAACTAACAGTAAAGGACACTAAAGCCTCAGCAGTGAAGTAATCAGATTCCAAATCACATAGCTAGTGCTGGAACTGGGACAAAACCCGTTTGCCTGACTCCAAAGCCCATGCTTTTAATCACTGTGTTTTACCACCTCTCTGCCGCATAAATTAGCACCTAGGAAGCATCTAGGAAATCTGTACAAAACTACTTGCTTTTAATCCAAGGATGTGCTAAGGAATAGGAATGACTCTGTGCAGAGTCGGTACAATAGATGCCCGGTAAGTGTTTGTTGAATTAATGAATAATTATTTTATAATTGTGTATCTTGCAATGTAGTATACCTGAAAACTTATTGGCTGCATATTAGTAATTATGCATCTTCTGATTTTAGAATTCTCCTTTAATAACTTGAAAAAAAACTTTATTCTTAGGACATAGATCAGATTGGAAACTACATAGAACATGCTTATTCTGAGAGATGTATTTCTTTTTTCCATCTTTCATCCATTTGCAAATTTTCATTTTTATCAAGTTATTTTCTGGATGCTATAAAGAAATGTATAATTTCATTCCAATATAGATATCAATAGCATGAAATAATGCAATAGATCCCTTCATTTAGGTGAACTCAATTAAAAGATGCTATTTTTCAGAGGCAAACACCAGTTAGAGAGAGCACACAGGGAAAAAGAATCTAGGGGTGGCCAAGTGTGAAGAAGCTATACTGGGATCTGAGGCTGCCAGTGGTTAGGAAGAATTTTAGGATGTGGTAAATCTGGCACTGATGGATATGGCTAAACATGGGCTCTGGGTGAGTAGAAAGTTTGTATAATCAGGATGGCGCTAATGATCTAGGAGTGATAGGTTGAGTTATCCTGAATCCTGTTGAGAATAGTTCAGATTTGGTTTCAATGAAGAGTGAAAAAAATTAATTGTAATTGGCAAATAGTGCCATGGCAATTAAAAAATCCAGGATAGTTTTCTTGAAAGACTTCATACTCTTTGTCATTAAGGTTTTGAAAACGGAAATCTAACTTTGCCACTGTAATATAAAAATGGAGACAATTAGTACTTAAGGCTTCCAGAACAACATTTCATTAGCACTGCATTAAGATATGGACAAAGTAAGGCTGTACTATTTTCCAGGACTCTTTGTAGGTGCTTTTTATTTTATTTTATTTGTCTTATTTTTATTTGATAGAGAGAGCACAAGCAGGGGGAATGGCAGGCAGAGGGAGAGGGAGAAGCAGACTCCCCGCTGAGCAGGGAGCCCGATGCGGGGCTCTGGCAGACGCTTAACAGACTGAGTCACCCAGGCACCCCTGTAGATGCCTTTAAATAGATTAGTTCTATATCTAATCTCAGATAATGGCCCAATGCAGTAAATAGTATTCTTGTTTTACAGATGGGGAAACAGATTCAGGGAGGTTAGGAAAATAGCCCATAAGATAGTAAGTGATGAAGTACTGGGATTTGAACCCAGGAGTTGAATCCAAGTGTCCTGAATCCAGAGAGCTTTTACTTTATCCATTACACAATCCTATCAAGCACCCCCCAGATTATGACCGTTTTTTAGACACTTATAAATTATAGACCCAACATTTATTATTCTTAATCACCTTACCCTTTTCATTTCTTCACAGTATTTGTAAAATGTTGTATTTGTATTTCTATGTATCATATATACACATGCACATATACAGGTACATACACCCCCACACCCCAACACATGCAGGTGATCATTATTGGTATGCTGGAGCAAACCAAAGTTCTTCCTGAGGAAAATTCTGGCTTCACTTGACCATACTATTCCTAGGAATCACCTCAATTCCGGGATGCGGGGCCTGGTGCCTGGATGTGAGTACCACATAAATCTTCACATTCCACAACTAGATCGGTATCCTACCGTCTGCTTGTCTGCCCACATTGCACATATTCCAGATAGTGTGCATTTTCACATAGAAGCCTAAAAAATTTCTGAGGCTGGTGGTTTTGTTATCTTTTGTTATCTGAGGGCCTGCCCTCAGCCAGTGCAACCAGCATCAGAGAACGCAGAAGAATCTCAAAATAAATAGACTTGTCATGTCTTATCATTAGAAAACTTTTTTTTCTTTTGCCGATAAGACTGTTAACAATAATTGCAAAATTAGTAGTCCCTACCTTCTAAAGCCTAAAATGAGTACTGACTCCTATTTGTTGGGTCTTCTCTTTCCCCAGCACTTGTCACTTGAAGATTTGTGAAGTCATGTCAAATCAACCATGGGAATTTTCAAAACAGGTGTCCTCAAGTGTGAATGCTGTTTAAAAATCCTTGGAGCTATGGTTCAGGAAGATATGCCTGGAAATGAAGACTTTTCTGCCTTCTAAACTTAATTACACCCTTCCCCTTTTTCCTAGATGATAAGAGAAACAATGTAAAGGGAACATCTCAAGGCACTAAAGAAATGAGTGATTACAGTATGAATTAGAATATCTAATCATTGTTTATATAATTTTGTGGGGCAAATGGAAAAATGCAAATATTTTTGCCTAAAGATTTATTAGGCTTGGACCCCCTAATTTGAACATTCTGTATTAGAAAGACATAAATCTAGAGGAAATAGAAAACTATCCAGGTATAAACTGATTAATAAAACAAAAACTAACTATGGTGATAATTTAAGAATAAAATATCCATAGGTTAGAAATGTAGGAATAGAGGTCACGTAAGAAAATACCACTGATATATATTGTTATTGCAATTTCAGTTCAAACGAAGCCCCTTCCTCTTCTTTTTTAAAAATGAAATGTATTGGGGCGTCTGGGTGGCACAGTCGGTGAAGCCTCGGTTTCAGCTCAGGTCCTGGTGTCAGGGTCATGAGATCGAGCCCCCTGTTGGGCTCCATGCTCATTGTGGAGTCTGCTTCAGATTCTCTCCCTCTGCTCCTTCTGCTCGTGCTCTCTTTCTCACTAAAATAAATAAATATAATAAAGATTAAAAAAAATAAAATGTATTAAGGGACACGTGGGTGGCTCAGTTGGTTAAGAATCTGACTCTTGGTTTTGGCTCAGGTCATGATCTCATGGGTCGTGAGACTGAGCTCTGCATCAGGCTTCCCATTCAGTGGGGAGTCCGCTTGAAGATTTTCTCCCTCTGACCCTCCCCACACTCACATGCTCTCTCTCTCTCTCTAAAATAAATAAATCTTTTAAAAAAATAAAATGTATTATATTAACACACACCTCTTTCCTGAATGATGCAAGTCAATTCCTTCCTACATTTGTTCTGTGTGAAATACCTGAGTTATCAATAGGTCCAGATTAATCTTTTAGGCCATAAAATCAGACGTGAGTTTAAGGTTACCAGCTTTGCTCTTGAAACCTAAAACAAACAAAAAAATCAAAACAAAACATGTGAAAAGATGGACATGAATCCATTATTAGACATATGATTTGCAAATATATACTCCTATTCTGTAACTTTTAATTTTTTCTTTTAATTTTTTGATGGTTTCCTTTACTGTGCAGAAGCTTTTTAGCTTAGTGTAGTCTCATTTGTCTAGTTTTGCTTTTGTGGCCTTTGTTCTTGTTGTCATAGCCAGAAAATCATTGCTAATACCAATGTTGAGGAGTTTCTTCCCTGTATTATCTTCTAGAAGTTTATGGTATCAGGTCTTATGTTTAAGTCTTTGATCTATTTCGAGTTAATTTTTGTGAGTGGTGTAAGATAGGGAGCTGTCTCACAACTTTGAGATCATGACCTGAGCCAAAACCAAGAGTCAGACACTTAACCAACTGAGCCACCCGGGTACCCGGGGATCATCTTTTTTTTTTTTTTAAAGATTCCATTCATCTGACAGAGAGAGACACAGCGAGAGAGGGGACACAAGCAGGGGCAGAGGGAGAGGGAGAACCGGACTCCCCACTAAGCAAGGAGCCTGATGTGGGACTCCATCCCAGGACCCTGGGATCATGACCCGAGCCAAAGGCAGACGCTTAACGACTGAGCCACCCAGGCGCCTGGGGATCATCTATTTTTAAAACAGCTTTATTCACAATAGTCAAGACACGAAAACCACCTCTATGTTCATTGATGGATATATGCATAAATAAAATGTGATGTGGTATTCAGTCTTAAGAAAGGATATCCTATTATATATGGAACAATGTGGGTGAAACTGGAGGACATCATGCTAAGTGAAAGAAGCCAATCACAGAAGGACAAATACTGCATGATTCCAATATATGAGGTCTCTTAAAGAATCAGACTCACAGAGTGGAATGGTGTTGCCAGGGGCTGCAGGGAAGAATAAGGGGGGAGTTGTTAATAGGTATCAAATTTCAGTTGTGAAAGATGAACAAGTTCTAGAGAACTTCTGTACAACATGGTGCCTTTAGTTAACAATACTACTATATTGTGCATAAAAATCTGTTAAAAGCATAGATCTCATGTTAAATGTTCTTAGCATAATAAGAACAGCAACAACAAAAATGGAATGAAGAAACTTTTGGGGATGATGGGTAAGTGTATTACTTTGATCATGATGGTGGTTTTATGGGTGTTTCCATATGGCCAAACTCATCAGATTATATACATTAAATACGCGCAGTTTTTTGGTATATCGATCATACTTCAGTAAAGTTGTGTTAAAAATCTGTAATCTCTACCCTGGACGAGTCATATCCCAGCTTGTCCTAAGTGTAATGTGGCATCTTGGATTGAATATTGAAACAGAACAAGAGGACGTTAGTGGGAAAACTGTTGAAATCTGAATGAAGTCTGAAATTCAGTTGATAGTAATGTACTAATGTTGGTTCCTCAGTTTTAACACATGTACCAATAGTAATGGAAGATTAGGAGTAACTGGTTAAAAGGTATATAGAAACATTATGTGCTATCTTTGTAATTTTTCTGTATATCTACAATTATTCCAAAATAAAAATGAGTAAGAATTATTTAAAATAATGAAAACTTTAGAAGCTAACTTTCACTATTTAGTTAATCTCAAAGGAAAACTATGGTAAAGATATGAGAATTACAAGCATGTAGGCTCATAACAAAATAATAATCTACCATCCCAACTTTGCCAACCAAAAAAGAAGTTGTGAACATAAGTGGCTCCCTAATTTATCCAATAAACAAGAGCGCAAGTTTGTAATTACCTTTAAGAAGATAAAGAAAACTAAGCAAAAATTTACTTTTCCTGCAATATCCAGGCTGTCTCCAAATCACTAGATACCAGCCAATCTAGAGGTATGTTGTGACTTTCCAGCTGTCCTGTATTCAATGCAGAAACCTAGTGATTTAGGTAATACTGAATTGAACACTTGGCGGCCGGCATGCCTCCTTGATCCTTAGCTCAGCTTCTTTTCCTAGAAAATTGAGAAAGACGTTAGCAAACCTGCAGCATCATAAAGACCTATTGTAACAGTTACCAAATAATCTCTTTATACTCCAAAGACCAGCTTGAAGTCTGATATAAGTAAGGAGGCCTATCTGTTCATGTTCAGTTTGGAAATATGAAGGGTCATTACCTGCCAAAGAGAATTCATGTAAGAAGCAGAATGTTTTTGCAACTGAGGCAAGGTGAAATAGGCACAATGCCTGGTCTTCAGGAGCAGTGCTGTCCAATAGAACTGTAGTGTGAACCACACATGTAATTTTAAATTTTCTGGTAGCCACATTAAAAAGAATAAAGAGAAATGGTTGCAATTCATGTTTATAGCATCTTATTGAAACTGATATGTTCAAAATGTTATCATTTAAAAGCATAATGAATACTAAAAATTATTTTTTTTTTTGGTAATAAGTCTTCAAGATTCCATATATTTTTTATGCTTAGAGCACTGGCTACATTTCAAGTGTTTAAGGCTGGTACAAAGGGCTTCCGTAAAGATATTACATGTTTAAAACTTTAGAACAGAAGAAGATAGCAGGAAGGGAAAAATGAAGGGGGGGAAATCGGAGGGGGAGACGAACCATGAGAGACTATTGACTCTGAGAAACAAACTGAGGGTTCTAGAGGGGAGGGGGTGGGGGGATGGGTTAGCCTGGTGATGGGTATTAAAGAGGGCATGTACTGAATGGAGCACTGGATGTTATATGCAAACAATGAATCATGGATCACTACATCAAAAACTAATGATGTAAGGTATGGTGATTAACATAACATAATAAAAAATAGAAAAAAAACTGAAAAAAAACTTTAGAACAGAATTAGAATGTTAGAATGCATTTCTAAGTGTCTGTATCACATTTCCCAGTTAATCATAGTGCACAGGGCTTTAAATAGCTTTAGAGGTAATCATTAACTCTGTCAGGCAGGCAGGGGTGGTTACACATAGGTCCTGTCTCAAACAGTCTTGGGTTGGACTCTTGACAGCATGACCACATGATCTTGAGAACATTCAAGCCTCAGTTTATATCCTATGAGAATAACAATATATAATAAGAATAATATCTACTTCAAAGAGTTGTAAAAATTAAGTAAGATAATCCATATAAAGTACTCAATACAACACTGATTCTGACTTGAAAATACACATTTGATACATGCTATTACTATGCTATTATTATTTGGCTGAGTGGGAACCATCTTTTCTGGTGCCTGTGAGACATTTAAGTGGAAGTATCCAATAGACAGTTAAGCATAGGAGGGAAAAACCAAGAGTGGAGTAATTCCCAAAGAAGATGCATTCTAGGCCTTTTATTGTGCTCAAGGATCCAACAATGTAAGATATCACGTTGCATTTAGGACAGTTAATATTTGATGGACAAACTTTAAAAAAATTTTTATCTCCACTATAGTTAGCATACAGTGTTATATTAGTTTCAGGTGTACAATATAGAAGTGATTCAACACTTCTATACAACACCCAGTGCTCATTGTGATAAGTGTGCTCTTAACCCCCTTCACCTAATTCACCCATCCCCCTACACATCTCCCCTCTGGTAACCACCTGTTTGTGCTCTATAGTTAATAGAGTTAAGAATCCGTTTGTCTCTTTTTTTTCTTTCTTCATTTGTTTTGTTTCTTAAATTCCACATATAGTGAAATCATATGGTATTTGACTTTCTATGACTTATTTCACTTAGGATTATAGCCTCTACACTCACCCATGTCGTTGCAGTATATACCACTTATATATACATATATATGGTGTATATACCACTTCTTCTTTATCTATTCATCTATCGATGAACATTGGGCTGCTTCCATAATTTAGCTATTGTAAATAATGCTGCAATAAACATAGGGGTGCACATATCTTTTGGAATTAGTGTTTTTGTATTCCTTAGATAAATACCCAGTAGTGGAATTATTGAATCATATGGTATTCTATTTTTAACTTTTTGGAAATATGAGGAACCTCCATACTATCTTCCAGAGTGGCTGCACCAGTTTGCATTTCCACCAGCAGTGTACAAGTCTTCCTTTTTCTCTGCAACCTCACCAACACTTGTTTCTTGTGTTGTTAATTTTAGCCATTCTGACAGGTGGGAGGTGATATCTCATTGTGGTTTTGATTTGTATTTCCCCGATGATGAGCAATGTGGAGCATCTTTTCATGTGTCTGATGGCTACCTGTATGTCCTCTTGTCTATTCATTTCTTCTGCCCATTTTTGAATTGTATTATTTGTTTTTTTGTGTGTTGAGTTGTACAAGTTCTTTATATATTTTGGATACTAACCCTTTATCATGTATGTCACTTGCAAATATCTTCACCCATTCAGTAGGTTATCCTTTAGGTTTTGTTGATGGTGTTTTTCGCTGTGCAGAATCTTTTTATCCTGATGGAGTTTCAATAGTTAATTTTTGCTTTTATTTCCCTTGCCTCAGGAGACATATCCAGAAAAATGTTGCTATCACCAGTGTTAGAGAAATTACTTCCTATGCTCTCTAGGATTTTCATAGTTTCAGGTCTCACATTTAAGTCCTTAATCCATTTGAATTTATTTTTGTGTATGGTCTAAGAAAGTGGTCCAATTTCATTCTTTTGTACCTTGCCACCCAGTTTTCCCACCACCATTTGTTTAAGAGACTGTCTTTCTTCCACTGGATATTCTTTCCTTCTTCATCGAAGGTTAATCATGGGTTCCTTTCTGGGTTTTCTATTCTGTTCTGTCGACTTACATGTCATTTTTTGTGCCAGCACCATACTGTTTTCATTACTACAGCTTTGTAGTATATCTTGAAATCTGGAATTTTGATACATCCAGTTTTGTTTTTCCTTCCTCTTGTATTTTTTGGAAGAGTTTGAGAAGAGTAGGTATTAACTCTTTTTTAAGTACTTGGTAGAATTCACTTGTGAAGCCATCTGATCCTAGACTTTTGCCTGTTGGAAAATTTTTGATTAATGATTCAATTTCATTGCTAGCAATCAGTCTGTTCAAATTTTCTTTTTCTTCCTGATTTGGTTTTGGTAGTTTATATGTTTCTAGGAATTTATCCATTTCTTTTAGGTTGTCCAATTTGTTGGCATATAATGTTTTATAAAATTCTCTTATGATCCTTTGTATTTCTGTGATGTCAGGTGTTATTTGTCATCTTTCACTTCTAATTTTGTTTATTTGAGTCCTTTCTTTCTCTCTTTCTAATGAATCTTTCTAAAGTTTTATAAATTTTGTTGATCTTATAAAGGAACAAGCTCCTGGTTTCATTGATTTGTTATATTGTTTTTTTCAGTTTCTATTTCATTTATTTCTGCTCTAATCTTTACTATTTCCTTCCTTCTACTGGTTTTGGGTTTTGTTTGTTCTTCTTTTTCTAGCTCCTTTAGGTGTAAGGTCAGGTTGTTTATTTGAGATTTTTCTTGCTTCTTGAAGTAGGCCTGCGTTACTATAAACTTCCTTCTTAGAACAGCCTTTGCTGCATCCCATTTTGGACTGTTGGGTTTTCATTTTCATCTGTCTCCATGAATTTTTTATTTCCTCTTTGATTTTTTGGTTGACCCATTCATTGTTTAGTAGCATGTTATTTAACCTCCATATATTTGTGTTCTTTCCAGATTTTTTCTTGTGACTGATTTCTAGTTTTATAGTGTTGTTGTTGGAAAAGATGCTAGCATGACTTCGGTCTTTTTGAATTTGTTGAAACTTGTTTTGTGGCCTAACATGTAATCTAATCCGGAATATGTTCCATGTGCACTTGAAAAGAATGTGTATTGTGCTGTTTTAAGATGGAATTTTCTGAATATATCTGCTAAATCCATCTGGTCCAATATGTCATTCAAAGCCACTATTTCCTTGTTGATTTTCTGTTTGGATGATCTATCTGTTGATGTAAGTGGGGTGTTAAAGTCTCTTACTCTTATTGAGTTACTATTGATTCCTTCCTTTATGTTTTCTTTAAATTTATTTTAATTAATTAATTGAGAGACAGAGGGCAAAAGCAGGGGGAGGGACAGAAGGAGGAAGAATTCCAAGCAGACTCCGTGCTGAGCACAGAGCCAGATGTGGGGCTCGATCTCACAACCTTGAGATCTTGACATAAGTGGAAACCAACTGAGTCACCCAGGTGCACCTCCTTTGTGTTTGTTATTAGCTACTTTATGTATTTGGGTGCTCCTATGTTGGGTGCTATCTGTTACTCTGTCCTCTAGGTCACTAATCCATTCTGCTTCCTCTAGTCTATTATTTATTCCCTCTAGTGTATTTTTTTAATGATTTATTTATTATTTTGAGAGAGCGAGAGAGAGAGCAGGGGGAGGGAGAGAGAAACTCAAGCAGACTCCACACCGAGCACAGAGCCTGGAATCTGGCACAGGGTACAGTCTTGCAACCCCAAGATCATGTCCTGAGCTGAAACCAAGAGTTGGACACCTAATGGACTGCAGTGCCCAGGTGCCCTTCCCTCTAGTATATTTTTAATTTCAGTTATTAAGTTTTTCATCATTGATTGGTTCTTTTTTTATGTTGTCTATCTCTTTGTTGGGAGTCTGACTGAGGTCCTCCACTCTTTTCTCATGACCATTACTTTAAATTCTTTATTAGGCATATCACTCATCTCCATTTCATTTAGCTTTTTTGCTGTAATTTTGTCCTGTTCTTTCATTTGGGACATATTCCTCTGTCTCCTCATTTTGTCAAACTCTGTGTTTGTTTCTATATTTTAGGAAAGTCAGCAACATCTCCTGCTAAATAGTGGCCTTATGAAGAAATCCTATAGTGTCCTACAGTGCAATGTCCTCTGTTACTAGAACGCATCATTTCAGGGGTGTCTCCAATGTATGTTGTGTGCACCCTACTGTTGTGCCTGAGTCACATTTGCCTTTAGTCCAGTTGTCTGCAATGGCTTTCTTTGCCTATTGTGGGCAGGGTTTGGTCCTGTTAATGGGCCAATCTGGGGCCACCTTGTGCTTCAATTGGGTCAAACCAGGTGTTTGCTAGAGATGCAGTAACAGCAAAATGCAGGGTTCTTTTCCCTGTGCTGTCCCCTGAGAAGCTTGAAGTCAGACCAGATGTCTGCCCCTAGCCCCCTGCTGGGGCTGCAGCCAGACTGATGTGTGTGGTTTTCCTCTCTCCTGAGGGCAAGAGTCATTTTGGAGTAGTGTTGGCCCCATCAGGGGCTGCCATGCTTATGGTGCCGCTTTGGATGGACCCCTGCCAAGGGCATGTTGGGGAGTCCATGGGAGAACCCAAAGGCAGGGTGCATGGTGTTAGCAAGGTTTGTGCTGGTCTGATGTGGGAAGAGACTTGTAGACACTCTGGAGAACTTCTACCTATACCAGGTTGGAGCGTTGGGTCTGCAGGAGAATGTGGGAGTTGGGGTGGAGAGGGCACACTGTTAGAAAGTTAGGTAGAGAGTGTTTTCCCTGCACTGGTTTCTGCAGGTGTCTGTGTATCTGGGCTGGTAGGCAGGGCTCAGGGAAATGGTGCTCAGCAGTTCTTTTGTTCTTGGAGAAGTCTCCCAAAGATCCCTACCTTTCTAGCACACTTTCTGAGATTAGTGAACAAATCTCCCTCCCTTATACCCCAGGTATTTTTCAAACTGCTACTTTGATGCTGTATCTCAGCAGGGATGTTTGTTGTGCTGTCCCTTTAAGGGTGGGGACTCAGTTTCTTATCAGCCTCTGGCTGAGCCTGATGAATTTTAAAATTCCAGGTGTTAAGCTCCACTGATTGTAAAAACTTGGGAAGTTAAGCCCCTGTGGTTTTCAAAGCCAAATATTATGAGGATTTATCTTCCCAGTGTGGGTCCCCATGCCTGGGGTGCCTACTGTGAGGCCTGCTCCTCTCTCCTCCCTGCACCCATGGTGTCCCTCCCGCCCACAGACAGTCTTGCTGGTCAGTTTGGCTCCCTGCCATGTCTCTGACCTTCCCGCTATCTTGAATACGGCCTCTTCTCTACACTTAGCTGTGGAGAGTCTCTCCACACTTCAGGTTGTTTTCTGGGTTATTTACACTGATGTGGGTGTTATCTAGGAGTATCTATGTGACAAGGAGAACTTAGGATACTCCTCCACCATCTTCCCCAGAATTGATCTGGATGGACAAATCATCTTCTTTTTTTTTTTTTTTTTTTAAGATTTTATTTATTTATTTGCCAGAGAGAGTGAGAGAGAGCATGTGAGTACAAGCAGGGGGGAGCATCAGGCCGAGGGAGAAGCAGGCTCCCTGCTGAGCAAGGAGCCTGATGTGGGACTCGATTCCGGGACCCTGGGGTCATGATCTGAGCCCAAGGCAGACACTTAACCGACCTAGCCACCCAGGCGTACCAAGGATGGACAAATCTTAATTCCTCAATGGACATTTAGGACAGTTAGTATTTGATGGACAAGCTGGGAGATGATATAGGCTTATGTGTCTGAGTCTCTGTTTGAGCTTTCTGAAGAAAGGAGCCATCAGGGTTTGTTTTGTTTTGTTTTGTTTACAACTGTGCACCCAGCACCTTGCACAATGTCTGGCACATAGATTCTCAGAGAAGATTCATTCAGAAAGAATGAATGATATGCAGCATGTGGAGTGACACATTTATTAAAATAATACTATTAGCTGAAAAGTAAGAGCAAAACTAAAATGCAGCAACAAAGAGGGCTTAGCTACAGTGAGACTAAAAGCCGAGAGTGAGGGAGAGAGAACAATGTGCACGACTGATGCTGAGAAGGAGACAGAAGCCTGAGTTCCTTCCATCGTTTCTCTCTGTAAAACTGTCTTTCTCATCACACTCACATTCTGCCCAGTGACGTTCTCCAATAAAAATGACTTGTTTTCAAAATGTCCTTGAGGGCGAAATAGCACACACAAAATACGTGCAGGGTCACAAGAGCAAAGTGATCATGGCATCCACCTGCCCCTTCTCCCTGCACATCCCCTACTCACGCACACACATGCACTGACATTCGCTCACAGTCACATATGGATCTTGGCAAAAACAGTCAAAAGAAAAGGCTTCTGCTTAACCCCTCTTTAGACAGTCACCTCTCACTCTCTCAAGAGTTGAATTCCGT
Source organism: Eumetopias jubatus (assembly GCF_037043125.1). Classification (NCBI taxonomy): domain Eukaryota; kingdom Metazoa; phylum Chordata; class Mammalia; order Carnivora; family Otariidae; genus Eumetopias; species Eumetopias jubatus. The sequence goes on along the minus strand of NW_028274808.1, from coordinate 121,253,260 downwards.
GGGTTGGGCTGGGCTTCCTGCTAAGATTCTCTTCTATCAGACGGGTTTAAGAATACCCAGCCTTCTGCTTGCATTACTAATAGTATCAGTAGTGTGTTAAAACTGAAAGGTCCTGGAATTGTGACAGGTTTTGACATGGGTTTGGGGATGGTCACAAACCTCTGAAAGCCCTGTGAAGTGTTGCACAAGCCTAACTTGTGCCCTGTCTTCTCACTTTACATCTGTGCTCTCCCGATGAACTCCCACCTGAGGCATTTCAGTTGTCAAGTTTAGGCAATAATCACTTCTCCCTTCAAAAAACGGGCTCGTTTGGGCAATTTTAGACAATTTCTCAAAATTGAGAAAACAGAGGTTGTCCTATAATGAGAGATGATACTCAAAATATCCGACAACTAGTGTGGCACCGATACCAACCAACAATCAGTACACCCAGTCAGGGCAGGCCAGCTGCATTTCAACCTGCTTGGCTTGCTGCCCAAGGACACGCACTGTAACACACCCCTGAGAACACATGGGTATATTTTATGACCCAATCCTGTGAACCATCTTCACAACCTGCCTCACTTGAAGAGATCAAAATCTGATATGTGAAACAAATATTGTTTTTATATTTGAGTATGACTATGAATAGTCTTCATAAGTGACATTTTATTGTATTAATTTTCTACTGCTGCCTAGTAAATTACTACAAACCTAGCAACTTTTTTTTTAAAGATTTATTTATTTTTTTTATTTGACACAGAGAGAGACACAAGCGAGAGACAGAACACGGCAGGGGGAGTGGGAGAGGGAGAAGCAGGCTTCCCGCGGAGCAAGGAGCCGGATGCAGGCTCGATCCCAGGACCCTGGGATCATGACCTGAGCCAAAGGCAGACGCTCAATGGCTGAGCCACCCAGGCGCCCCCAAACCTAGCAACTTAAAACAACACAAAGTTGTTACCTCACAGTTTCCATGTGTCAGGAGTGTAGGCATGGCTTAACTTTAGCTGGGTCCTCAGAACAGGGTCTCCTAAGGCTGCAGTCAAGGTACCAGCTGAGTTTGGGGCCCTATCTGTGGCTTGAGGTCCTTTCCCAGGCTCTCAGGGTTGTTAGCAGATTCATTTCTTTGGAGCTGTAGAGCTCATGATAGCTTGCTTTTTTAAGACTAGCAGGGAAGCTTGTCTGATCTTAGGGAAGGCCTAAATCTTCCTTTAAAGATTAGGTCACACCCACCCCCAAACAATCTCCTTTTGATGAACTCACAGCAATTCTGATGAAGGATTTTAATTATATCTGCGAAATCTCTTCATCTTTGCCATAGAATGTAACCTAATCACAAGAGTGACATCCATCATATTGACAGGTGTGCCCACAATCAAGCGACAGGGATTATACAGGGTTATATACAGGGGGTAGGGAATGTGGAGGCTAATTTGAATTCTTTCTACTACACTTAACATAAGTGCTTTTGTTATACTCTGGTGATCACAAAGTACTGTTTTCCGTGATTGCAGATACTTGTTGCAAATTTAGGACTGAATCATGTATTTCCGAAATTGACAGAACAAAGTATAGGGTGGGCAAGACACCAGATGAAATAAGCTTTTATTCTTGCATTATTGAAAATTAGCATTTTTGCCTTTCATAGATTATTTACATTACCTTCTTATATGTTAAGCACACACTAGTGGCATTTTTATAGGAAATGCAAAATGAGGATAAAGATGAAGAGGTCTAAGCGGTTCACAGCTCTGAGATGTGGCTACACTGCTTACATATGGAGAAAACAGACCTAATATAGTGTCCTGCATATTCACACTTGTATTCACCTGCTAGGACCGCCATAATGGAATACCACAGACAGGGTGGTTTAAGCAACAGAAGTTCATTTTTTCACAATTCTGGAGGCTGGAAGTCCAAGATCAAGGTTCTTGCAAACCTTGACTTACTTTGAAAGATAATACCCCATTACCTCAAAACAGATTTATTTGGCCTTCACATGGTCTTGAAAAGAAGATGAATCTGAGGTCCATTAACTAAATCATACTTAAACTTTTTGAAAATTATTTTAATGATGAATTTAAAATTATACCTGAGGACAGTTTTCCAAAGAAGGTAATCTGGTTGACAGGAACTCAAGGTTGATGATACCCTCCAAGCCTCATAATGGGTCTATACTGACTTCTCATTGATTTCCTTAAATCGTTTTACTTGAGCTGGGAATTTTTAATTGATAGAGACAGCCTAATGTCTAATGCTTCCAAAAGAATCTCACTGTCTCCCTCCAGTTTCTCCCACTGGAGAAAACAGACCTAAAATAGTGTCCTGCATATTCACACTTGTATTCACCTGCTAGGACCGCCATAACGGAATACCACAGACAGGGTGGTTTAAACAACAACAGTTCATCATCTGCAAGATGGTTTTTGGTAGAGCCTCTCTTCTCGGCTAGTAGACAGACACCTCTGCTGTGTCCTCACGTGGCCTTTCTTCTACGTGTGCGCGGAGAGAAAGAGAGAGTGCTGGTGTCTCTTCCTCTCCCTATAAGGATACCAGCCCTATCAGGTTTGGATTCACCCTTATGACCTCATTTAGTCTTTTTTTTTCCTTTTGTGACTGATTTATTTCACTGAGGACAATGTCCTCAGGGTCCATCTGTGTCGTAGCATGTGTCAGAATTCCCTTCCTTTTTTTTTTTTGCCATTTTTTTAATTATTATGTTGTGTTAATCACCATACATTACATCATTAGTTTTTGATGTAGTGTTCCATGGACCTCATTTAGTCTTAATTACCTCCCTAAAGGTTCTATCTCCAAATATAGTCACAGTGCAGATTAGGGCTTCAACATATGAATTTAGGGGAACACAATTTTGTCCATAGCAATACTAAAAATATCTGCAGACAATGAACAACCTGGGGGGTTGCCTGCTTATGATGACCACAAACAGTGTTGTTGCTGTTTTTAAAGGTTTTATTTATTTATTCATTTGAGAGAGAACGAGATCATGAGTAGGGGGAGAGCAGAGGGAGGGGGACAGACAGACTCTGTCCTGAGCACAGAGCCCAGTGTGGGGCTTGATCCCACGACCCTGAGATCATGACCTGAACCGAAATCAAGAGTCAGATGCTTAACCGACTGAGCCACCCAGGTGCACCAGACAGTGTTTTTAAAATCACTAATCACCATTCAAAAATTCATGCACAAATTCCAAGAAATCTCTCCATCTATTTTCTGTCTTTGCTGAAAATAATAGAGTGTCTTAGACTGGTAGTCTGTTTGTTACCAAGGCAACAAAGATACATGTGTGCCCTGCGCAGGGCAGCAGAGCAACCTCTTGTCCCTTGGTTCTGACAGAATGACTGCAAACTGTGCCCAAACAAATCAGTTGTATCATTTTTCCCAATAAAGAGACAAGAAAGGTCCCAAAGATCTTCATAAAGGGAATATAATAGACCCATAGTTCCATAGCCAGGGCTATGTCTCCCTCTGATGGATCCTTGGCTCTCTCTAATGAAAGGTGCAACCACACAGAGCATTGACACTGCTTCCACAGGAGTTAGGTATGAATGTCAGGATCTGTGGTAGAGACTGCTGTTTACAACCCAATATACTTTATCTCCCTCTTTTGTTAATAACTGAGCCCCTATTTTAGAAATCAGTGACAGTGTGCCTTGTGAAGAAACCACATTTTCTCTCTTCTCCTTGTAACTAGAAGTGATCAATGTATCTAGATTTTTGTCTGGGACTCATGAGAAGGCTTTTATGGAGGAAGCACATAGCCACCGCGTGTCCTTGTCTACGCTTACCTCCCCCCTTCCTTTTGTTTCTGCCTGAACTATGCATTTGATGTCTGGAAATAGAGCAGCCATGTGGGTGACTGGAACTTTAGGAACCATCTTGGATAAGAGTTAACTTCAAGGAGGGAAGCCACATGTTAAGGAAGACGGACCTAAAACGTGGAACAAGCTTAAACCCATAATGATACTATGGAGCTTCCATACCAACCCTGGACTATTGGACTCTCTCATGTGAGGGAGAAATAAGTCTCCGTGACTTGCTGTGTAAAGCAAATGCCTAACTGATACATAGTGTAGAATGAAAATCTCAGAGTGTCAAAATTACCTTAGAAAATCCTTTAAGTCCTCCATAAAATACAGTTAAAAAGTGTGACATAAGTCCTGAATGGGTTATAGGCATGAGGAGATGTTTAGCCTTTAATTCTTGGTGCCAGTCAAGAAAACAGACCAAATTAGTCTCTATCCTTGCATTGTTTCAATTAGTATTTGTCCTTTAGAAATTATCTACATTGATTCCAGAGATTATAATTCAGAAATTAAAAATCATATATGGCCTGAAAAGAAAACTATAGGGAAGTCCCAGTATATCTAATCCTGATAGCTGGAAGCAACATGTGTGTATATGTGTGTGTGTGTGTGTTTGTGTGTGTGTGTGTGTGCAAATATGGAATTACTACGTATGATTCCACCTTCACTTTTCACAGGAAATTTTATGATTTTAACTGTATTACTTAATGTTTCTTTATGACTTTTAATTAACATTTCAATTTTATTTCAAGGCTCTTGAACGAGCCATCATCATGGACATCCTGACTACCAAGCAGGATGACTGAGATGTCTTTAAAATCACTCACACTTTCTTCTAATAGGTTTTGGGTGAGCTAAGTTTGATTACATTTGAATACATCTTCACGGTATGTTTCTTTGAGCAGAATTATGGGCAAAAGTATCAAGATGACTGAAATTGCCGTCTTTTCTCTTTATTCTTTCTCTTTCTCTTGCATTCAGTTCAACACTGTTATATGTCTGAAACTGAGAAAAACATCACTGCTCCCATGCGGTTTTGTCAAGCTGCGAGTAAGTGCAGCTCTGAGAAGAACGGCAGGTGAAGAAGTTCTGGAATTCAGAATTCCCTAAGGAATGTTACCATGTTGCTAAGCTCTGTAGTGTATCTTAACAACCAGGGAGCCCCGTGGGCTTCTTGGAGCAACAGTGGGAGAAACTGGAGGGAGACAGTGGATTCTTTTGGAAGCATTAGACATTAGGCTGTCTCTATCAATTAAAAATTCCCAGCTCAAGTAAAACGATTTAAGGAAATCAATGACAACTCAGTATAGACCCATTATGAGGCTTGGAGGGTATCATCAACCTTGAGCTCCTGTCAACCAGATTACCTTCTTTGGAAAACTGTCCTCAGGTATAATTTTAAATTCATCATTAAAATAATTTTCAAAAAGTTTAAGTATGATTTAGTTAATGGACCTCAGGTTCATCTTCTTTTCAAGACCATGTGAAGGCCAAATAAATCTGTTTTGAGGTAATGGGGTATTATCTTTCAAAGTAAACCATCTGTTGTTGAGGAGATCATACAAATAAAATAAGCTAAGGTTGTGGAATAAAGACATTTATTTTGTGAAAAACATTTAAATTCATATAACAAATACTTACTGAGCATATGCTATGTGACAGTTACTGGGAATGCAGAGGTTGGACCAGGCCATTGCCTGTTTGATTATAATATCCTATGAAGAGAAGCAGAAAATAGACGCAGAAATACAAAAAAAAAAAAAAAGTCAGAAAGTGACATGCGCTATGGAGACAGCTTAAGGAGGGTAAGGGATAGAGAGTGATGGAGCCTGGGAAGATGGTAGGAACTACTTTAGAGAAGGGTAAGGAAGACTTTTGGAGAAAGCCTCAGCAGAGCAACAAATGAAGTGAAGATCTGAGTGGTGTACATTTTAGGCTACCTCTAGCAAATGCAAAATGTTTCAGCATTCATCACCTAAATAATAATCTTTACATCTCTGGGAATTCATAGTAAATTTCAGCTCTTCGTTGATCAGATATTGTGTTCTGTTTTAAACATACATTGTATGTAAGTGTTATTTTGGACTAAGATTATTAATATTTAATACAGATTTGCATAGTTTAAAAGTAACAATGATCAGAATTAGGACAACATGATTACTAATGCTTCTAAAACACAGGTTTTGAGGATTTTGTGTCATGTAGTCTACATAAAATTCAGTGATTTGCTAATATACAGGTCAATTCAAGAGGCTGTAGGAAAGGAAATACTGCTCTCAGAAGCACTTTCACAATTCCCTGGATGGTGAATGGTAATTTTAATTAGATTTTCCCTCAATTACCACTATGCAGGTTTTTTTCTTCTTCTTCAGAGTGAAAGCAGAATGCTGGTATCACAAACAAAATAGAATTATAAACAGAATTTGGCTACTTTCACTCAGCAGATCTTTTGGGCATAACCTCTAGGTCAGGAGGGCTCCACCAAGGTTTTGCAACACAGGCGGTGAGGTGAGGCCCAACATATTTACTAATAATTGCTAAAAATATTCATGTTTGCAACTTGTTTAGCTTTTAAAAGGAATTAATACAAAGAAGGGTAAATTTTCTAACACTGTCTCTTGGCAGTTAGTTGCAATGTCATGTGCCTACCTTTTTGGAAAGATTGGAGTTAAAAACCTGTGAATACAGCTCTTCTGAGCAACAGTTACTGACACACCATCGTTGCAGTGATTGAAAATGTTTTTCATACTTTGCTTCTCCACAACTGTGGAATGCATTCTTTAAAATTGGAACATGCGATGGGGATGTGAACATCACCTGTGTTCCTGTGAACATCACCTGTCATGTGCATCATGGTATGGAAAGTAGGCTGAGAACTACTGCTCCATATTATACAGTAAATACCTAACAAGCTAAAATAGTGGAAGAAAGTGTGTGTGTGTGGTTTGTTTTCTTTGTGTTGTTTTTTGTTTGCTTTGGGTTTTAAAAATATACATATACTTATTATTTCACAAAACAGTATTTGGGTATGGTAAATAATCCATGGCACATTTGTAGAAGTTATTGTAACTGGTTTAGTTTTACAGAATCCGTGATATACATGGACCAGTTTTGCATTAATGGGTTTCTCTAACATTGGTTTAGGAAAAGTTTTAGTTACTTCATTATAAAATAAATAAGATTTCTGATTCTATAATAAAGATAATCTTTGTTTTCTAACAAGCAAATTATTTTCTGGTTTTCTGTTAATTCCTTATTTTAATAATATGTTCTTTTCATATATCTCTTGTCTTTGGGGGAAAAATCTATCCTTACATATAAGAATGAATGATTCCTTCATTTCTTTTGAGTTTATAAATCTTAAAAAGTTATAGTCCAAAATCAATTCTTATAATAAAGAGAAATCTTAATAGAGAAATATTATTCTAAGCCAATTCATGAGCTTTGGAATGATATCCATTAAAATAAATGAGAAATGAATTATCAAAGAGTGTTAAAATCAATATAGGCAACAGGTGGAAAAGAAAGATGTGGACATTACTTATAGTAACTAAAATAGTTTTGCTTTTTAAAGGTAGTTTCTTCTTTTTTTAAATTAATAGACTTTATTTTTTTAGAGTAGTTCTTAAGCTTACAGAAAAATTGAGCAGAAAGCACAGGGAGTTCCATATATCCTGCCTACCTAGTCTCCCCTATTATTCACATCTTGCATTAGTGTGGTACATTTGCGACAACTGATGAACCAGTATCATACATTATTAGTAACTGAAGCCCATAGTTTACATTAGCATTCACTCTGTGTTGTACATTTCTGTGGGTTTCAACAAATGCATGAAGTCACGGATCCACAGTCACAGTCTAGAGCACTATACTTCAGGTTAGTGTCACTGCCCTGAAAATCCCTTGCATTCCACCCATTCATTACTCCCCTACTTCCTCTCTGGAGCTCCTGGCAATCATTGATGTTTTTACTGTCTCCGTGATTTTGCTTCTTCCAGAATGTCGTATAGTTGGAATCATGCAGTATGTCGCCTTTTTTTTTTTTTAAAGATTTGATTTATTTATTTGACAGAGAGAGACAGCTAGAGAGGGAATACAATCAGGGAAAGTGGGAGAGGGAGAAGCAGGCTTCTCGCTGAGCAGGGAGCCCGATGCGGGGCTCGATCCCAGGACCCTGGATCATGACCTGAGCCGAAGGCAGACACTTAACAGACTGAGCCACCCAGGCACCCCTGTAACCTTTTCATACTGGCTTCCTAGCAATATACATTTAATGTTCCTCCATTTTTTTTTCATGGCTTGATAGCTCATTTCTTTTTTTCTTTTTTCTTTTTTCTTATTTTATTATGTTATGTTAGTCACCATACATTACCTCATTAGTTTTCGATGTAGTGTTCCATGATTCATTGTTTGCGTATAACACCCAGTGCTCCATGCAATACATGCCCTCCTTAATACCCATCACTGAGCTAACCCATCCCCTCCACCCCCCTCCCCTCTAGAATCCTCAGTTTGTTTCTCAGAGTCCATAGGCTCTCATGGTTCATCTCTCCCTCTGATTTCCCTCCCTTCATTTTTCCCTTCCTTCTCCTAATGTCCTCCATGCTGTTCCTCATGTTCCACAAATAAGTGAAACCATATGATAATTGACTTTCTCTGCTTGACTTATTTCACTTAGCATTATCTCCTCCAGTCCCATCCATGTTGATGTAAAAGTTGGGTATTCATGCTTTCTGATGGCTGAGTAATATTCCCTTGTATATATGGACCACATCTTCTTTATCCATTCGTTGGTTGAAGGGCATCTCGGCTCTTTCCACAGTTTGGCTATTACGGACATTGCTGCTATGAACATTGGGGTGCACGTGGCCCTTCTTTTCACTACATCTGTGTCTTTGGGGTAAATAGCCAGTAGTGCAATTGCTTGGTCATAGGGTAGCTCTATTTTTAATTTTTTGAGGACTCTCCACACTGTTTTCCAAAGTGGCTGTATCAACTTTTGTTCCCACCAACAGTATAAGAGGGTTCCCCTTTCTCCACAATCTCTCCAATATTTGTTGTTTCTTGCCTTGTCAATTTTTGCTGTCCTAACTTGTGTAAGGTGGTATCTCAATGTGGTTTTGATTTGAATTTCCCTGATGGCTAATGATGGTGAACATTTTTTCATGTGTCTGTTAGCCACTTATCCGTCTTCTTTGGAAAAGTGTCTGTTCATGTCTTCTGCCCATTTTTTGACTTGATTATTTGTTTTTTGGGTGTTGAGTTTGAGAAGTTCTTTATAGATCTTGGATAGCAGCCCTTTTTCTGCAGTGTCATTTGCAAATATCTTCTCCCATTTTGTGGGTTGCCTCTTTGTTTTGTTCCTGTTTCCTTTGCTGTGCAGAAGCTTTTCATCTTGATTAAGTCCCAAAAGTTCATTTTTGCTTTTGTTACCTTGTCTTTAGGGACATGTCTTGAAAGAAGTTGCTGTGGCCGACGTCGAAGAGGTTATTGCCTATGTGCTTCTCTAGGACTGATGGATTCCTGTCTCACATTGAGGTCTTTCATCCATTTTGAGTTTATCTTTGTGTATGCTGTAAGAGAATGGTCAAGTTTCATTCTTCTGTATATAGCTGTCCAATTTTCCCAGCACCGTTTATTGAAGAGACTGTATTTTCTCCATTGGATATTTTTTCCTGCTTTGTTGAAGATTAGTTGACCATAGAGTTGAGGGTCCATATCTGGGCTCTCTATTCTGTTCCATTGGTCTATGTGTCTGTTTTTGTGCCAGTACCATGCTTCTTGGTGATCACAGCTTTGTAATACAGCTTGAAACTGGGCAACATGATGCCCCCAGCTTTGGTTTTCTTTTTCAACATTTCCTTGGCGATTCGGGGTCTTTTCTGATTCCATACAAATTTTAGGATTGTTTGTTCTAGCACTTTGAAAAATGCCATTGGAATTTTGATCAGGATGGCGTTGAAAGTATAGATTGCTCTGGGCAGCATAGATGTTTCAACAATGTTTATTCTTCCTATCCATGAGCATGGAATGTTTTTCCATCTTTTTGTGTCTTCTTCAATTTCCTTCATAAGTGTTCTGTAGTTCCTGGAATATTGATCCTTTACCATTTTGGTTAGGTTTATTCCAAGGTATTTTACGGTTTTTTGGTGCTATTGTAAATGGAATCGATTCTCTAATTTCTCTTTTTGCAGTTACATTGTTAGTGTATAAGAAAGCAACTGATTTCTGTGCATTGATTTTGTATCCTGCCACATTACTGAATTGCTGTATGAGTTCTGGTAATTTGGGGGTGGAGTCTTTTGGGTTTTCCACATAAAGTATCATGTCATCTGCAAAGAGAGAGTTTGACTTCTTCTTTGCCAATTTGAATGCCTTTTATTTCTTTTTGTTGTCTGATTGCTGTTGATAGCTCATTTCTTTTTACTGCTGAATAGTATTGCATTGTATGGATGTACCACAGTTTATGTATCCATTCACCTATTGAAGACACCTTGGTTGCTTCCATTTTTTGGCAAGTATGAATAAACATTCATGTGTAGGTTTCTGTGTCAACATGATTTCAACTCCTTTAGGGAAACATCTCGGAGTGCAATTGCTGGGTCATATGGTAAGAGTATGTGTAGCTTTGTAAGAAACTTCCAATCTGTCTTCCAAAGTGGCTGTACGATTTTGCATTCCCACTTGCAATGAATAAGAGTTCCTGTTGCTCCACATTTCTGTCAGCATTTGGCATTGTCAGTATTTTGGATTTTAGTCATTCTAATGGATGTGTAGCAGTATGTCAATGTTTTAATTTTTAATTCCCTAATGACAAATGATGTTGAGTATCTTTTTATATACATGCTTATTTGCCATCTGATGATATTCTTTGATAAGGTGTTTGCTCAGCTTTTTTGCACAGTTATTAATTTGGCTATTTGTTTTCTTAATGTTGAGTTTTAAGTGTTCCTTGTTATTCTGGATACTAGTCCTTTATCAGATATGTGTTTCACAATATTTTCTCCCAGTCTGTGGCCTGACTTTTCATTCTTTCACAGGGCTAAATATAGTTTCACTTTTCTTCAGGTTTGAGGTAATTTTATTTTTTTATGCTTAAATCACTTGTTAGAACAATTCAAAGCCCACAACTTTGTCTTGAGTTATTCATTTACCTCATTTCTGAAAATTTAAGTTTTTTTTTTAAAGATTTTATTTATTTATTTGAGAGAGAGAGAGGGAGAACGAGCAGGAGGGAGGGGCAGAGGGAGAGGGAGAAGCATACTCCCCACAGAATAGGGAGCCCTAATGCAGGGGCTCAATCCCAGGACCCTGAGATCATGACCTGGGCAGCCACTTAACCAACTGAGCCATTCAGGTGCCCCTGAAAATTTAAGTTTAAATCAGACTTTAAATAGTCCATAATGTATGTTGGATTTTGTAAAATTTTTATTGATATATGTGGATAAAATATTTACGTATTGCCTTTATCCCTTTAGCATTGTTTTGAAACTTCTAATAGAAACAATAAAAGTCACAACAGAGATAATTAAATTTTCTGTAATCCCGGAGTAAGCACTATAGCACCTTTTTAAATATAAGAGCAAGATGAATTTCAGACTTCTTGGAAGCACTGCAGTTTTCATATGAGGAAGAAGAAGAGTTTTCTTCATTGTTTGTTTATTGACCTTTAACACCAGAATTTAAAGTATATCACTACCCTTCAAATTAACCTAAGAGAATGATTGATGTGGGGAAGACACACATAGAATAGCTGAGTATTCTAGCTGACATCTCCACCAATCCCATCAGGTTTCAGTTGAGCAAATCAAAATCTAGGAAATACAGGAATTTATCCTTGGTCACTTAGCTCGTTAATGGCAAAGCTAGGACCATACATCTCATTTTTAAATTTCAGTTTAATGTCCTTCCCACTCTCCAACTTGCCTACTGTATCCTTTTTCCTCATACAGACAAAAATGAATTTACTAACTTAATTGTGTAAAAGATCCCACACAGAAAGAAGAATGAGTAAGTCTACAGTTTGAGTTACAGAAAGAGGTTAGAACTAATTCCTCATTATTTATAAGGAACAATAAGAAAATGTACTTTTTCTTATTAGATAACAGTACTTCATGAATTCAAAATATTTTAATATAGTTTTTAGCTTAGAATATTTGCTGTTTTGTGGCAACAGGGCTGGTGATCTATATACCATACACCTTGAATATATACCATGAAAAAATTGAACACAGATTCTTTGGTCTAAAAAGGTAGTCAATGAACTAAAAATGTGTGCCCCAGCCTTGAGATCAATTTCTAGAATATGGATATATTTGAATGCTGAAATTATTCTGACCAGAAAAACTCCCTGCCATAGTTAGAAATAAAATGTACATTTCCTAGTACTGCTATGATGAATAAGATATCCATGTAAGATAGGAAATACAAACAAACACCAGGGAAAAAATCCTTCTTTAAATTTCAAGATAGTACGCCATCTTCTTTTTTTTTTTTTTAAGATTTTACTTCTTTATTTGACAGAGAGAGAGTGAGAGAGCACAAGCAGGGGAAAAGGCAGAGGGAGAGGGAGAAGCAGGCTCCCCACCGAGCAGGGAGCCCGACATGTGGCTGGACGCAAGGCTCCATCCCAGGACCCTGGGATCATGACCTGAGCCCAAGGCAGATTCTTAACTGACTGAGCCACCCAGGTGCTCCAGTAGTATGTCATCTTTAAGAAAGTTTATTTAGGGACGCCTGGGTGGCTCAGTTGGTTAAGCATCTGCTCTCAGCTCAGGTCATGATCCCGGGTCATGGGATTGAGTCCTGTATCAGTTTCCTTGTTCAGCGGGGAGCCTGCTTCTCCCTCTCCCTCTGCCTGCTGCTCGCCCTGCTTGCGCTCTCTCTATCCGACAAATAAATAAATAAATAAAATCTTTTTTAAAAAAGAAAGTTTATTTAACTCTTTCCTATGTTTCTAATCCAGAAATTTTTCCCACATAATTGTAAATTCCCAAAGAGTCATAACATTATCTTTGATCACTTACACCTATGACAATTTAAGTGTCTAATAAAAATTGCTGAGTGATTGAGAGAAAATCACTAAATATTACCGAAAATTGCAAATAACAACGTGCCAAAGTTCTCTACTTTATCGTTTGTAGATGTAATATCATTCTTTTGTTACCAGATTTGTTTTCTCCTTTAGGTTTTACTAACTTCTCAGAAGATACAAATTTAAGAAGTTGGTTGTCTTAAAGCATAATATGAAAGGTCCTCGTTATATATATCACATCATAATATGAAAGGTGCATTAATGTAAAACACATTTGTGGGCATTATATTTTAAAGCTCTCATTTTCATTTACTATATCAAAATTGATAACCATGTTATGTATTTTTATGTTGGTAAGCTAACAAAGTGACCTTAAAATGTAATCAAATAAGCTTAAATTGCATATTTTAAGGTTTTGAATTTTCCAGGGAAAGATTCTTCTGTCCCACCCATGCCTGTATTCATTTCAATATTTACAAAAATTTGGTCTAAAGTAAAATAACCTCACATTGTTTTGACAGGAGAAACAATTCAGTGCAAACAGAGAAGTAATGTTTGATGTGTAAGGAAATGTCAAGAACCCCCTCATCAGAATGACTGTAATTCTATGATTTCAGGGTCTAAGCACCTCTGGAAGTGAGGTTAACAAGATAGAACCCCAGGACCTTTTGCGGCAACAGTGGAGAGGGGCAAACCAATACCACAAGAACATAAGCCTCAAATCTCCAACGTCTGCTCTTCCGTTCGAGAACAAAGGCAGCCATATCATGGCTAGAAATGGAAGCTGTTTTCTAGTCCGCCACACCCCTCATCCCAGAAGGGTCTGCCACATCAAAGGTAAGGTAACTCAAGGTCCTAGAATGTCTCTCTCTCTCTCTCTGTCTCTCTCTCTCTCCCTGCATTTGGGCTACTTGTTGATTCTGGTGGATAAACACAGGGATACTATTCAAAATATTTAACTAATGGTGAGACACAGGTATTGACCATTGAGCCGAGATGCCAGCCTTGGGGATAGAGCAGAGCCTGCAGGCATCCTCTCTGCCAGGTATTAACCCAAGGATTTCTTGACTGTTAGAAAAGGGACCCGGAGAGGTGCCAAACAGCTCACAGCAGCAATTGACCAATTGGTGTAAAAGTATTCAATATTTTAACAAACTGCATGGCCATGCTAGCATTTACATGCTAAATATTACCCCTAAAGATGCATATATTTTACCCTCCAGCCCTTTTTTCCTTTCTCTCACTTTCTCTCCTTTTTTTTTTCTGTTCTTTCTCCCCTTTTCCCCTCCCTCCATTGTTGATGCAAACAAAGGAGGCCTCAGTCAGTCCCATAAGGAGACATGGACAGCTCTACTTAAAGCAAGGGGTGTCTCAGCTTAAAGCAAGGGGGTCAGGCCTTTGTAACCCCCATCAACCACTCACTGGTCAAGTTTCCATTGTACATGAGAGCTGTCTTCAGCTGAGAGCAATTCCCAGGGAGGGCCTCAGCATGAGCCATCAGTAGCTGACACACCTGTCAGGTGGACAGATGAGCGTGTTGGTCTTGAAGGCATGGTTTGGGTAGATGCATCCCCACATCTACTACAGCAATTATTGGAGCTTCTGACTAAATATTTTTATTTGGTTATTATCAAATATCTTCCACTAATTTGTGAGCTCCTTGAAAGCTGAAGATGTGTGTTTTGCTCACCACTTATTTTCAGTTTCCTAGAGTGGCTGCGACGTGGGAGGTACTAGATAATTCTTGTGGAAGGAAAGAAGGAAGCTTAAATTGCATTCAGATAAAAATTTAGAGCCTCTGATAGATTTTAAGTAGAGTTAATGTTCTACCTCAGCTATCTAGTTGTGTGTCCTTGAGCAAGTGAATCATTCTTTAAAAAAATCATTCTAGCTGTATTGTAGAAAGTGGAAGGAAAACTGGGGCCTAAGGAGAAGTTGGAAGACCAGTTAAAAGGCTGACTCAGTCAGCCAAGTGAGAGGGATGAAGGCTGGGCCAGGGCAGACAGCAGAGTAGAGAAGTGAAGATTGAACTTCGGGGTAGAGCAAGAGAAAAGCCCAGATGAGCAGCACAGAGAAAGCCATAAAACAAGAATCAATGAGAATGGCTGGGTGATCATCAAATACAAATTGCTAAAGAAGATCAGGAAAATGAAGGCCAAGAGATAGCAAACAGATATTACAATAAAGAGCTCATAAATGGCTTGGAATCTGTTGTCTTGGCAAAATCTGGTGACAGGATTTTTCAAAATCCACATGAGAAAAGCATTCCATTTAATTAGAACTTTTTTCTCTATGACAGCAAATATTACCAAATTGAGTATATTTTTTTCTGACTTCCAAATACTTGAAAGTACTTGATATATAACTCCTATATATGTAATTCACATTCTG
This sequence comes from Eumetopias jubatus, assembly GCF_037043125.1. NCBI lineage: Eukaryota > Metazoa > Chordata > Mammalia > Carnivora > Otariidae > Eumetopias > Eumetopias jubatus. The sequence continues at coordinate 121,238,029 of NW_028274808.1, read as the reverse complement.
CCTTGAATTATCTTATACCTATAATACAATATAAAACTGTTGGCAGGCAAAGGACTGACTTTGTCTTCAAATCCCCTACAATGCCTACCACAAAGCCTTGCTTTTAGTAATATATGTCCACATATAAATATATGTTCAATTGAATAGAAAACTTTCTTTGGAAATCTTTCAAGCATATTCATGCTAATGCTAGAAAGCCTAGTAACTTGAATTGTAAGAGGAAGAGAAGAGCAGCAAGCTGATCTATTTTGACTGATAACAGCTATGTGCTTTGAACCCACACTCAGCACAAGGACACTACAACTAGTTTTGCTAATTTCACCCCATAGATAATTCTTATAGTCCGTTTTTACCAACATTCAAATGTTTTAGTCTATGAAATCTAATGTTATTTTCATAGATAAATCCTTAAAAAGTTAAATCAGTAAGTTTAGTCAGTCTAAGAAATGTCAATTTAAAGTCTCTATTTGTGATACATATATGCACTTTGCTAGCAACACAACATAAGCCAGTTTCTGCTCACAATATACTTGGAGGAGATAGGAATAAAAGGAAATAATTATAATTGTGTTATGTGCAATTATAGAAGTATGCTGGAAGTTCAGATGTAATATACAGATAGGGAAACCACTAGAGGAGTGTCAAGAATGCATTTCACAGAGGTTTTTACTGGGAGATACATGATAAACATTAAGAAGAAACAGTTAGCAGGACTTGGGTATTTATTGGATTTAAGGATGGAATAAAAAGTCTAGAATTATTACCAGTTTTTTTTTTTTAGCTTGGTTAACTGTCTGGATAGTGGACCAACTATTAATCTTGGGCATATAGGAGGAAGAACATATGTAAGAGGTAAGATTAAAAGCTTCATTTCAGACAAACACATTGTACTTGATGTGCAAATGGAACATTCAGGAGTAAATGACCAAATAGAGAAATGGATATAAAGACTTGAAGCCTAAGGATTAGATGAGGATGTAAAATAGATTTGAAAAGTGGAAGCATATAGGTTAAATCAGTAATGTTATTGCCCAAGAAAGAAATCCTAACAGAACTCTGAAAAGCACAGGGGTGTATAGACACAGAAAATCCAGAGAAAGAGACTGAAAAGAAAGAGCAGAGATTCTGAGATAGAAAATGTTGTCTCTGAAAATAGAGAGAAATGATTTTAAAGAAAGAGGGAACAGAAAGGGAAAGAAGAAAATTTTGCATTTAATTTATAAACTAGTGATCTCTACAACCTCTTCTATTACATAGAATAGGGAAAGTCTGAATTTATACACAAGATTATATTAAAATCTTACATTTGCTTGGCAGAAGTTTTTAAGCTGTAGTCTGTGGGCAAGAGACAAAGATGGAATAAAATGTGTTTGAACAAAGGGCACAGTAGCCAAAGAAATTTGAGTATCACTACTTCATGACAAAAAGCATTATATTTAGTCATGGGATTAAATGAGGCTTTTCGGAACTTTTGCTAAAGCCAAATTTTGAGGTCATCTATGCATGACTTGCTAAGAGGTAATTTAAAAACTGGCCCTATGATGGTAGCCTATCTCCAGTCTCTTTTGCTTTAGAGAAGAGTTCATAGAAAGGAAAGAGATTGAGGATTTCTTTGAAAAAGAGTCACTGGGGTGCTGTGTACTTCCCTTCCCTGCCATGAGGAGCAGTAGTAGCTGCCTTCACCTGTACCTGCAGGGCTTCCCAGGACCATGGAGAATGTCTAGAGAGGAGAGAGATCTCACTGGCTAGCTTCTTGCCTGTGCTCCTCCTGGTCTGCCCTACACTGTTTCTGCAGTGGATCACGGGGAGACTATTCTTGGGGTGAACTTGTTCTGGATCTTCTATGGTATGGAGGACACAGATGATCGTGTCTGAGTCTATTCTTCTAAAATCTCAAGACAAGAGCTGACTGGAGCTGGCTGGAGCTGGCTGTGTCAGTGGCACAGACTGGGATTAAATTGCTCTCCCACAGAAGACCAGGCCAAGGGTGTTGTTTCCTGTGGGAACGCTCAGGAGGCGGCTGGCCAAGAACTGTCTTGCAAGGACCCAGCCCAAAGGACTAACTAATAGGACCACTATAGCCAAAAGAGACTGGTGACATTTCACGTGGGGTGAAGGTGGTAAGGAAGAGAAGTTAGCAATTATCTGGTAGATACATTATCCATGACAGTGAACGGCGTTAGAGATTTCCTCAGCCACGGGTCTCCAAAGAACCCACAGAAATACCTCGTGAGAGAAAGAGCCAGCATTTTTTCTCTGCCTCACAGATCTGTTTTCACAGATGCCTCAATACTAAATTAAAACCATTAAGCAAGTAAGACTTTGTGTCCCCTTCACCATTCCTTCATCCTCCAACCCCAACTCCAGGGGAGCTGAAAGCAGTGAGTGGGGAAGGAAGAGCGGAAGAGCAAGGGAGAGGAAAGGAAGACCACACCCCCATGCCCCTGCTGGTCTGCAGAGGCTGGGTCATCCTTGGCCTGGACAGGAGGGTGTGAAATGGAATACTAATACTTTTATAGCACTAGCGATCCTGATAGTAAATATTTGGCATTCTTGATGGAAAGTTTTGTGTATCATAAAGATTAGTGCAGTTACTTGTTATTTTTAAAGTAAACTTTAAAATAACAATTATAAACCTTTTTGTTTTAACATTTAAAATTTAGCTTAAAGATTTTATTATTTTACTTATAAATCTAGAAAATGTTAACAATCACTTCAAGGGGGTCTTTGATTAATATTTAGTCCCATTTACAAACTTAGTAAAAAAATACCTTTAAAAGTTTAAATGTCAATTACTCATTAAGTAGATTTGATTTCTTTTAAAATATTTCACATCCTTATCACGTGAATTCTCACCAAGCTATAAATAAATCTTGTAAATTAAATAAATTAAACTTATAATATAGACAAATACATTATTTAAAACATTTCTTTACTGCTTACCAACTAATGATATTCTCATACTTTTCTGCTTAAATATTATATACATTTTAAAAACACATATGCAATGGTTTTTACTAAACTTAACCCATGAATAAGAATAGTATGTATTTTTCTTATTTTATCATTTCCATCTTTTATTTGAAACCTTCCCAATGTTAAAGCACACCATCAACTAAGGAAACAAATACCTTGGACAAAAAAAAAAAAAGAACATTAGAGTTACTTTCTCATTAAACTGGGGTTGCATATCAATCAGAAAATTAGGCAGGAATGTGAGATTTGAATCTTCACCTGGCAGTCTCTGAAAGGTGAGTCCTTCAGAATCATGACCGGAACAGAAATTTATGCCCAGTACAGGGAGCTTGTCCTTCCTCAGCCCAAGACTCCATTACCTAATTCTCCTGTATTCAAGGAAGTTAATGAAATTCCCACCAATATTGTCCTACTCTCCTTCACTGCTGGGTTGGGTTTCAAGTTTCCCCGACTATCTCTAAATCATTTAATGTTGTCCCATTTGACTCTGAAGCCACTTTAATACCATTGCACTTTCTTCATTTTTATGTAGGTCTTTCCTAACTCTTGGATAGATAGAATCTGAATTCTTTCATGTTACTTATTACCATTTTTTAATTAAAGGAGATAGCAGAGAAAAATAGGGATTTCTCCATTGATTTGTCTTCATGTTAATATTTTATTTCATCTGGTAGGCAATTTTTCCACGATGCATCTGGGTCAATCACTATCTCAGGTGTTTAAGATAAAATGGTAAGATGTGACGCTATCTTCAAAAACTTTATTCTCATTTCTATTTGGAACCAGTTACTATCAGTAAAGTTCTAAGTAGCAGACTAAATAAAAGCTTTATGTTTGGCTGTGTTATTCATTCATTTGATAAATAATCGTAGAGCATCAACTTTGTGCCAGGCACTATTCTAGACACTGGGAATAGAGCAGCAAACAAAACAGACAAAATACATGCTTTCATGAAGCTTACATTCTAGGGCAGCTCAGCCCAGCAATGTGCAAACAGATATGACAGGTGACAAAGGCTATGGGAAGAATAAAAGAGCATAAAGGGACAGAGTGTGATGGGATACATTTCAGAGAAGATTTTCAGCAAAGACCTTTTTGATGTCATTTGAGCAGATAGATAAGAAGGCAGTGGACTGATAGTCCTAGAAGGAAATAGAGAAAAATGGGCAAGTATAAAAAACACTATCCAGAAGCTTCCTGTGCTACAAAGCAACCACCTATACCTATCTATGCTAATTCCCTGTTTAACATAAAGCAAAGTCCCACACATCTTCACTTCCTAAGCTGTTCAATATGTCATGACATGGCATTGATACCAGAAAGAGGATCTGTCTATAATTCAATATATGAGCCAAAGGCAAATAACTCTTACAGGAGAGTGAAGGAGACCAGAAAGCTTGGACATGAGGAAGGAGGTTCCTTTGTACCGCGTTTTCCTTCCTTCCTTCCCTCACAATCTACCTTACCCTGCCTCCTCGCAGCTATTTAAACCTTCTGCCAGGGCAAAAACAGGGCCAGTGTATGTCTTTTCGGAGGCCTTGTACTGAGACATCCTGGATGCTTCCAAACATCTGAATGGGATATTCATGAAGAGGGCTAACGTAGTTCCTTAGTCATCCTCAAGACTTGGGAGATGAGAGGTCTGTCTGGGATAGAAGCAGATCTGTTGCACTTGACTCTCACACTAAGAAAGATGTGAGCCTGGTTCTCAAGGCTAACAAGATGGCAGAACATTTTAAGGAAGCATGTATTGCAGGGGCGCCTGGGTGGCTCAGCCAGTTAAGCGTCTGCCTTCAGCTCAGGTCATGATCCCAGGGTCCTGAGATCGAGTCCCACATCAGGCTCCCTGCTCAGCCAGGAGTCTGCTTCTCTCTCCCTCTGCCTCTTTCTATCTCAAATAAATAAGTAAAATCTTAAAAAAAAAAAAGGAAGCATGTATTGCAAACATAATTTGCTACACTGACCTTCAAAGAATGTCCACCTAGCACTGGTTCATACAGTTTGCAGTCTGACATTTTGTGTACACTTAACAATATGTGTTGGGAAACGGCTGATCATTCAAAGAAAATCTGCCCCAGACCTAATGTGGTTGTTTGGTCTGTTTATCCTGACTCACCTAGGTTTGAATAACATTCCTATCTGTACTGTGAATGATGATGAGAACTCACTGGGAGCATTGTGGGGTGTTGGCCAGTTCAACCACTTAGAGAAGGATGAAATACCATTTGCCGAATGCAGTTATGCACCCAGCACTGCAGCCCCAGAGAGCCCCGTCAGAGGAGTCTCACCAGCCCCAAACAATGTCAAGGTGCCCCCGCGGCCTCATTCTGGTGAGTCCTTTGTAACTAATGAAATCTGTCCTGAGGCCTCCTGCAAACTACTGGGGGTGGTGGGGGTGGGGAGGGCAGGGAGGATGGTCTATGTGATTGTTAATATAGCTGCAATGATTTTTAAATAGTCATGAAATTTTCTCACTATGAAATAGGTTATTCACTATAAAATTTTTTTCACTCTTTTAATCTCATTTCAGTAGTTCAGTAATGTTAAAAAATATTATTATTGTCTTTATTATGTCCAAGACATATTTGGTATAGCTATAGTCTCTAATCCCGACAAAAGTATCTAAGAGGTACTAAAAATGAATATTTAGCCAGCATTGGTGGGGAAACTACTGTGACAAAATTAAGTCAGGGAAATGCAGTAGGGATGGAATTGCACACTTCCATCTTCCCCCACTGGACGGTCAGCTCCTGAAGCTCAGGGCCCAGTGTCATTGCCTTCTGTGTTTCTGGTATTCTTGGTATCTCCCCAGGTCCCAGCACAGTGAGTTTGATCTTTAGTAATCAATTAATTAATGTTTACTGAATTGAAACAAAAACAAAAAGGGATTAATCAACAGAACATATAGTTAATAATATTGTATGTTTGGAAGTTATACGAGTAGATTTAAAATTTTTCATCACAAGAAAAAAAGTGGCAATTTTGTGAGGGGACAGTTAACTACACTTAACTGTGATCATCATTTTGCAATATATACATATGTCAAATCATTATGTTGTATGTCTTACACTAATACATTTTAAAAAGTGTATTATGGCAAAATCTAAAGCGCTAGGTAAAATAGAAGGAATTCTGGAGGGTAAATTATATCCAGTTCTCTTTCTCTTATTTTTTTTAAAAGACTTTATTTACTTATTTGACAAAGAGAGACACAGCAAGAGAGGGAACACAAGCAGGGGGAGTGGGAGAGGGAGAAGCAGGCTTCCCGCTGAGCAGAGAGCCCGATGTGGGGCTCGATCCAGGACCCTGGGATCATGACCTGAGCCGAAGGCAGATGTTTAATGACTGAGCCACCCAGGCGCCCCTTCTCTTTCTCTTATTACTGAAAGTTTCAGGGCACATGAAAGTTATTTTGGCATAATGTGGTAAAATACATTATCGTTCAATGGATAACAATAAGAGGGCCCATTAGTAGAGTACTCACCCTGGGATTCCATTCTAAGGTCTTCACACTTGTTAACTCACTTCATCCTTTCAAGAGTTCCTCTTCCTTACCCACTAGCAATAATCAAAGACCACACATTCCACCTTCTTTCTGGTGTTCCTTCTTATACCATAAAACCCAGAAACTTAACGGTTACATTTGCAAGAGCCCCTCAGTGGGAGTTAAGTGTTGTCATCTGGTAAGATTTATATTTCAGATGTGGGGCTCAGGTCATCTTTTTGGTTGCTGTCTGCTCTCAAGCATGACTGGAGACATGGGCTTTCCCTGGTACAATATCCCCCCAGATTCTGGATTTATGGGTGTCCGATGGCAAAGTCAGCAGATATGGTGGCTTTCAGATTGCAGTGGTGACCCAGTGCCTAATCTTTAGCCCCACAGATGTTGTGACAGCAACTGAAGTGTGAGTGGCATCCTGACCCCCCTTCCTCCCGATTGTGATAAAGGCTGTGCCCCCCCTGGGAGGGCCAGGTGCAAGGTGCTGCTCTTGGTTTGTGAGGGTCAACACCAGAGTTCACTGCTCCAGCCCTGCCAGTGAAATTGCAAACATCTAATTCCCTGTCTTATTTACAGTTTAGCTTAAAATAGGGTGGTTTCTGTTTCCCACAAGTGAACATTAACTGAATAGACTCACCATCCGTGACTCTGTTCTTCTTCCTTCCTTCCTGCTCTCTTCTGGAGAGAGGTAACTTTACAATATTTTTCTTTCTTCAGCTAGAACTAATGAATTCAGTTACTTTTGGGAAATGCACAAAATCTCTTCATCTTTTAAGAAACTGTGTTAACTGTGGCTTCAGTAAAAAAGATAGCATTGCTTACAGAGAATATATCTTTAAATTAATACAAAAGGGAATTAAGCAAATATTTAAATGGTTTTAGAGTGATTTCATTAGATGAATCTATGAAATGTGTATGGTTGAGAGACTGATGAAATAAGAAATAAAATAAAAAAATGTAATTATAACTCAGCACACATCCCCTTCTGGCCACAGGTCAAACAGCAAACATATAATCTCTTTAATTAGGGAAAGTGTCAGTTATATGGGTAGGAAACACAGGAAAACATGTCTTATACTGAAATATGTACTTTTAAAAATTAGTTTACCCAGATCAAGAAAGCTCTTCCAGTCTTTCTTTATATCATCTTCCTGGGCATTGAATTAGTTTTGTAAACATAAATATCCTTTTATTATGTTATTGTAGTATAACTTTACCTGCAAGATTTCCAATATTTATAAACATATCCCTGAGGTGACCTTATTTGAAATCCAGATATACTCTCATTTATTTCAGCAACTGACATGTGTCATGTCATGTGGTAGACGTTTTTTCAGTTTGATCTAAATATATTTTCCTGAAATATCATTTCAGAGCCCTGTAGAAAAATCAAGGAGTGCTTCGAAACTTCCAGTGAGAATCCCTTAGCAATTAAGAAGGTAAAGAAACAACTCTTTGCAGTTACCTATTTAGTTCAACTTCTGTCATTTCCTCTCTTTTTCTTCACGTACCTTTCTGAAAAGGTACATTTCACAATATTTTTTACGGCTTTTAAAAAAATTTTTAAATTTAAATTAAATTTGGTTAACATATATTGTATTATTAGTTTCCAGAGTAGATTTCAGTGATTCATCAGTTGCATATAACACCCAGTGCTCATTCCATCACCTTCCTTAATGCCCATCCCAGTTACCCCATACCCCCAATGCCCACCCCTCCAGCAACCCTCACTTTGTTTCCTAGAGCTACAAGTCTCTTATGATTTGCCTCCTTCTCTGTTTTCATTTTATTTTATTTTTCCTTCCCTTCCCCCATGTTCATCTATTTTGTTTCTTAAATTCCACATATGAGTGAAATCATATGGCATTTCTCTTTCTCTGACTTATTTTGCTTAGCATAATACCCTCTAGTTTCATCCACATCATTGCAAATTGACATAACATAACAATGTATGTTAACTAACTGGAATTTAAATAGAAACATTAAAAACGGTTTATTTAACTTAGCATCATTATTTTAAAATTTATTCATGTTGTTATGTTCACCAATAATTCATTCCTTTTTATTACTAAGTAGTATTCAGTTGTATGGATATCCCACAATTTGTGTACATGTTCACCTGTTGATGGACATTTAGCTTGTTCCCAATTTTTGCCAAAGCTGATATGAACATTTGTGTACAAGTCTTTGTATGGATATATATTTTCTTTTCTCTTGGGTGAAGACATAGATGTGGAATGACTGGGTCTTACTGTAGGTGTGGGTTTAAATTATTAAGAAATTGCCAAAGATTTTTTCAAAAATGATTGTATGATTTTTTATTCCCACCAGCAGTGTATCAGTTTCCTTTCTCTCACATCCTGCCAAAACTTAGGATGGTCAGTATTTTTCACTTTAGCCAATTTAGTGGGTGTGGTGGTATCTCATTGTGGTTTTAATTTACATTTCCCTGATGACTAGTGAGGTTGACATCTTTTCATGTTCTTACTTGCCATCCGTATGTCTTCTTATGAGAAATATGTGTTCAAAGCTTTGCCCACTTTGTAAATTGGGTTGCTGGTCTTTTTACTATGAAGTTTTAAAGATTCTTTATATATTCTAAATAAAAATTATTTTGTCACATATACATTTTGCAAATATTTTCTTCCAGTCTGAGGCTTACCTTTTAGAACCAAAATTTATAACTTTGATGAAGCCCAAATTTAAAATTTTTCTATCATAGTTTCAAGTCCACATGATGTTTACATCTCTATTGCGCCTTTTTGTAAAGGCTAACCTCTAGTACGATATCAAATAGAAGTGATGAGAGCAGACACTGTTGCCTTGCACCTAATTATAGGGGAAAAGCTTATACTTTCATCATTGAATGTGATTTCAGTTGTTTTTTTTTATAGCTGCTCTTCATATGGCGGATTCCTCAGTGTTCCATTCCTAGTGTTCTGAAAATTTTTATCAGAAATAAGGATTACTTTTTGCCAAATGCTTTTTCTGCATCTGTTTGAAATGATCATATTTTTCTTTTTTAATCTGCTAATATGATCTTTTTTAATCTGCTAAAATGATCATATTTTTCTTTTTTAATTGTATTGGTTAACTTCTAAATGTTAACCAATATAGATAGTTTCTTCTTTAGTGAGTTTGGTAGTTTCTATTGTTCAAAGAATTTGTCCATTTCATCTAAGTTGTTGAATTTACTGTTATAAAGTCATTCATAACATATCCTTTTAATGATTATATGATCTGTAGAGATGTTCTGCCTCTCATTCCTGACATTGGGAATTTGTGTCTTCTTTTTTTTCTTGATGAGTCTAACTGGAGTTTTGGTAGTTTTATTGATCTTCTCAAAGAATAAATTTTCCTTTCATTGGTGATATCTATTGTTCTGATTTTCTCTTTCTATATCATCGATTTTGGTTCATGTCTTTATAGAAGATGGAAGCTTAAGTCATTGAGTTGGGACATTTTTCCTTTCTAATATAATCATATATTATTATAATTTTTTAAATAAACACTGCTTTGGCTGCATGCTTCAAATTTTACAATGTTAAGTTTTCATTTTAATTCTGTTCAAAATACTTCCTAATTAACTGTTTAATTTCTTCTCCATGAGTTACTTAAAATTATGTTATTTAATTTCCAAATATTTGGGTGTCTTAAAGATATCAATTTAATCCCATTGTGGTCAGAGAAGATACTTGGTATACTTTGAAACTTTGTAAATTTATTGAAACTTGTTATATGGCCCCAAGAATAGGTCAACCTTGATACATTTTCCAAGTGCCATCAAAAGGATGCTCACTCTGCTGTTGTTGGGTAGAATGTTATATAAATGCCAGTTCAGTTGGTTGATACTGTCATTCAGGTCTTCTGTAGCCTTACTGATTTGCTTTCCACTTTTTTTTTTTATCAATTATTGAGAAAGAGGTGTTGAAATTTCTGACTATAGTTGTGGGTTTCTGTATTTCTCTTTTAATTTATATTAGTTTTTTTTTTTTCAGAGCTCCAGTGGCGTAATCAGTTAGTACATGGTACTTTTATCAGTTTTTAATCATGTTTTGAAGCTTTCTTATTAGGAGTATTACTATTTAGGTTTATGTCCTTTTGATGAAATGACCCTTTTATCATTATAAAATTACTGTCTTCAATCCTGGTAACATTCTTTGATTTGAAATCTGTTTCATTATAGAACTATTCAGATTTTCTATTTCTTCTCAAAATGATTTTGGTTATGAAATTATTCATTTCATGGAAACATTCAAATTTATTGATAATGTTATAATAACCTCATGTTCTTTTTTAAATATATGCAGTATCTGTAAGACCTATCAGTTTTGTTAAATTATGTCTTTGTTTTTCTTGATCAGTTTCCATAGTAGTTTATCAGTTAGTATAACAAAGAACTAATTTTTGTGGGGTTTTTTGATTCTCTGTTATATATTTCTTTTCTATTTTGTTGATTTATGTTATCTTTTCCCTCTTTCCATGCACATACTTTATTTTATTGTTCTTTACTTAACTTCTTTTATCTTTCTAATGTATATATTTAGCTGTAAATTCTTCTTTGAGGATTGTTTTAATTGCTTTCATAATTTTTGTTATCAGCATTAAGTTAGAACTTTTTCTAATTTGCACTATAATTTCTTTTTGCCTCATGACTTAGTGACTGGATATTATGTATGAAAAGTTATTTGTAGGAATCTGAAGCTCATGATAAAAACACTTTTTTTCCAAAGAGAACTTTGTGCTTGCTTCTGTAGGAACCCAGAGGCCCTACCAGCTTCGACTAACATAAACCAAGTTCGAAACTTGACCTTAGGTTATATTTCTTCAAGGACCATTGGACTTCTAGGTCACCTTCATCTTCAGGGTGTAGCCCTTTGTTGGCCCTTATTTGGGTTCTGAGCTTTGAGTCCTATCTTTCAGGACCTTTTACGCTGTCACAAGAAAATTTTCACTCTCCGGGATCTTACAGGGACTTCAGGCAAAAATGGCTACTGTACTCCCTACAGCTGAGGCTTCTCACTTCCCCTTTACTTTGGCTTATTAATTCCTTCTTTATTCACTCCTCGACAGTTTTAATCTTTTTAAATTTTAATCTGCTTTTTTAGTTGTGTCTTAGCGGGAGGGTTGAACCAAAAAATATCTATTGCTATTCCCTAAAACAGGAAGTCTTATTATATAATAAACTTTAACAGAAGAATGCATGTATCTACAATATAGCTTTAACATCACTAAATGTCAGTAGTTCAGTATTTTTTCCATCAATTCCAATCATCACAGTTCCCAGCTGTTGACCTATTCAGCCACTGGCTTCTGCATGTGTTAAATAGCCCTCACTTCTGAAGGTTAAAAGCCTTCCTTGGAATTAGCACATAGATCTAAGGCTTCTGTAACTCTTCTTGGACTTAAAACTCTTATAACCTTTTTTTTTATTTTTGAATTACAGAGTATATTTGCCTCCCAGAACAAGAGCATAGCCTTCCTCTTTCCCCTTCCAGTTAAGCAAGGGAAGTAATTTAGCTGACCTCTCCAGTTCTCCAGCTCTCAGCTGCCATCCCCAGGGCAGGGAAAGCAGCATGCAGTGTCTACACAGACATTGCATAAAATCTTTTGACTGTCTTCTTCCTGTCGTAAGGCTTCCTAACTTAACAGAAAAATCTCATGTGTGATGAGTTGGTTGTTATCTGGAGCAGCAAGATAAATAAAGGCTACGCAGCATTCAAAAATTATCATCTTGGTGTGAGACTGAGGGCTTATTAAAAATGGCTTCACAAAATGTAAATAATATCTCACTCTGTGTTCTGTCTCCAAATGCAAGTATTTGATAATTAGATTTTTATGGGAAGATTAAAACTAACCTCTCTTTACTTTCATGTACATCTCTTGTATATTGAATATGCAAGAATATGAATATTTCTCATTCATTTTGTATTCAACTTTCATAGAAAATATAAGTGGATGCAAATGCGTATTGATTATGTTCTACCTTTGATTTAGGAAGAACTTAAGGTAAAAAAGCCACTGTCACCTCCAAAAGCATGCTCTACTGCTGACTCTTGTTCTTCAGAGTTGATGAGTACCAAGACTGACGTCAAAGAGAACACTGTTTGCATACCAAACTATCTGGCTCAGGAAATCAAAGTAAGAGGCAGGTTTATTAAATCCATAACTTGGGAACAGAATGAACATACAAAAAACTACATTATTGGCATCCTTAAGACTCTTTAGTGGTTCCCCTTTAACAATTGAATTGATTTAAAGCTGCTTAGCCTGAAATCCAAGGCCTACTTCTTCGATTATTTCCATTCACTGTTACAGAAACACAACCTTTGGTTTAGACATAATGAAGAACTTGGCATCTTTCTTCCCGTGTTTCTCTTTATCAGCTTCCTAATGCTTGAGAGGCACTACTTCATGCTGTTACCTATACATTTCCTTCGTATATATTAAGGCAGAGATTCCTCCAATCAACATTCATCTTTCCCTCTTATCTGTGGAAAACTCTTTCCTCAAACCTACTCTGCCTGGGGTTACAAACTTAGTTTTATTTATAGTAATGTGTCATATCAGACTAGTGGAAGGTTCTCTCCAGCCACAGTTATTTCTGAGAATGACATATAACGAAGAACGAATTAATCAGCTGATGTTTGTTTTCCTTCTTTAGATCCTTTTGGTAACCTCCACATTGCCTCCCTGTAAGACCCAGTGCAAGGAATTAAGGGTGAAAGCATTGTAATGATGACTCTGATAGTTTTAAGTGAGTTATCTGTAGTAGCAATTACAAATGGGGGAGCATATTATAAGGATTGTTATTGAATAGTCCTGATAAGGAACTATTTTAAAAGTAAGCATAACAGTGGCATTGGGTATAATTATGCTGATGATTAAAATTAGGAAGGAAAATAAAATGAAAAGAGAAGAGGGGAGAGTATCTGCAGATAAGAGTTGTGGTTATACATGATTTCCTGATGATTCTGGTGAAAGACTCCCGATTAGATAGAGTCTTCAGAATCATGGTCCATCTTGCCAGCTACGCCCTGGCACCACTGATTCTCTATAACTTGTTCATTCCCACCTTTGGGGAATTTCCCTACTGAGAAATCTCTTCTCCTTGATCCTCTCAGTGGTCGCCTTCTTCTCATTAAGGTCTCAGTTACGATATCACTCAGAAATACTTTCCCTGACCACCCAATCTAAAGTAGCTACCTACTCACTCTCTATCCTATTACCCTTTGTTATTTTTTGCATAGCACATGCCCTATCTGATATGTTTGTATTTATTTGTTTCAACAGTGTCTCTGCCTCTCACCCCACTCACACTAAAGTTTAAGTATTATAGGATCTCCTACTCCTCTGCCTTGGTTCCTGCTTTGTCTTCCATGCCTAGATAAGTGCTAGGCATCTAGTAATTATTAAATAAGTATTTATTGAATGTTGAATACAAAAATTAAAAAGAAAATTTTACCAAGATCAAAGTTGAACTGTAGAAAATCAGCTAACGGATATAGGCCCTCTCTATTATATGTCATCTGATGATGTTCACATCTGATATATGCAACCAAACCATAAACTGAGTGCAGTTTTAGTCAGCCTGTCTTCCTTTCTTAGGCACATCAACAATAGACCAGCAACATGATCCTATAGAACTGGACTTTTGGGCATCTATTAAAGAGCCCTCCTCTCAAAGGCATCTCCACCTCACAGATATTGACTTAACTGGACACCAATACAAAATCCACTAAAATGTAAGCTCTTTGAAGGAAGGGATCCTTTCTATTTCATTCACAACTGATTGATTCATCAGCACTCATCACTTTGCTTGAAAACTATTAACTGGTGCATACACAGCATGGCATTTTATCAAATAGTTGGTGGCTATTTGTGAAATAATACAGAGGGGGTAAAGTGAGAAAATGGGTCTTAAACCAAAATTTTTTGACTTGTATAAATCAGTCCAAAAAATAGATCTCATTTTGGTGGCATTCTAACCTTCCATACCTTCTAAAAAAAATCTGAAATATCTTTCAATTTCCTACTGTCCAGGCTGGTAACTCTGAGTGGCTGTGAAGGCAAGACATGTTTGTGCAGGGGTGTGTATAAAAGAGTATACAGTTTCACAATTATTACTTTAAAGGAAAAGAAAAACAGAATTCTGTGTCTCTTAGTATCTTGTCTTTAGACTTCCTCTCAAAAATGTTGAATTTACAGAAATAATAGTCTCTTTACTATTGACATGAAAAGTCTGCCAAACACCTTCATTTATTTTGTAAATATCTAATATCAATGACAAAATACTAGAGTTTGGGAATACAGTTCATTGCTTCATTTCACATAGCTTATGAGAGGGATTGTACAGGCATTCAAAGAACATTTAGGAGGATATTTTGGGGCTGAGAGAGTCTTCAATGGGAAAGAAACCTAAAGAATATTTAAGATATAATTAAAAGATGAAGAGAAGTATGGAGAAGATCCTTCCCAGACAAGAGACCTTCCTATCTAAAGGCTAAGAGGCAAGAGCACTGTTTATTCAAGGAAGTAAAAACAATATGGCTGATTCAGAGAGTGCAGGGAGAAGACTGCAAGAGATGAGGCTGGAGACTTAAGGAGACCAGAAATAAAGGATTTGTTAAGCCGTATTGAAGTGTTCAGATTCATTTGAAGTGCTGTGGGAAGCTAGTGAAGAATTTTAAACAGTGAATTATACTGAAATTACTTTGTAAGTATAATAATTACATGGTCAGGTTTGTAGTTCAGAAAAATTGCTCTAGATACAATATGCAGAATTAATTTAGAAGGTGCAGGCAAAATTGCGGGGAAAGAACTCTGCTTCCAAATGTTAGATTAGGTCCAAGACTTAGCTTCCTGCTGTAAACAACGATATAACTGGGAAGAACACATGAAGAGACTGTTTTCAGGCATTATGCAACAGACAGTATAGATTTATGACAGTTGAGAGAAGGAACACAAGGATGATTTTTCACATCCAACCTAGATTTCAGCCTGAGGCACATTCCTAATCATGGCACAGTGAAGTGGAGCCCAAATGGAGAGTAACAGCTTCACTAGGGAGAGAAAACAAAGTTTAGAGTTTGGGGATTCTGAGGTGGCTGGAATTTACAAATAAGATACTGAAGAAGGGGAATCTGTAGAGAGAATGAGCTCCAGAAATCCGTAGAGGGTGCCATGAGTATTTAGTTCAGCATAAATTGCACATGCACAGGATGAGAGTCTGAGACCTGGCAGAAGAGAGCTAATGGCAGGCCCATTGCTTAGAGATGCTGGCGTTCTGATGTGCCAGAGTGGAGAGACCTTGCTGAACACACTAAGAATGCAACTGAAACCCTAAAAAGAGAATGGGGTACTCTAGCCCTACAGGAGGGGCTACTCCAGATCTATAATCTCAAGTCCTAAAATCAAGTTTCAGCAGATCAAATTCACCTGCCAATATATTAAGCACCTTCCAGAAAAAACAAAACAAAACAAAACAAAACAAAACTCAATGGAAAGAATGCAGGAGAGTTCCTTAAAGGACATATTCTATTTCCTCTCACTAAAGGGATAAATAGAGTCTCTCAAAGCTGATCACTGAGTAATCTGTAAGTCAGAAGAAGCTGGGAGCAATGTGTAATCACCATATTGATGAAAAACCCATGAGAGGCAAAGTAACTTAGGGAATCTTTTTAAAAAAAGAAAACATTTCAGGCAGATGAGGGAAGAGGATGTTGCAGAGTAGCTCCAGCAAGAATTGATGCTAGTTTAGCCTGGGTCAAGGTTGTGGGGATAAAAAGGAATGGAGAGATTTGAGAAATATTTAGAAGGAAGGATTTACTGCTTGTAGTTGCATTTACATCTTGTAGATGCGAGGGAGTTGGCCAGGATGAATCTCTGGGTCTGGCTTGGACATCTATTCAGTGTATGCAAGTGTTGTCCACTGAGATAGGGGAGTGAGGAGGGACCAAGCTTGGAGCAGGTTCTAAGAAGAGAAAGATGGGTTTAGTTTTAGATAATCTGGGTTCAAAGTCCCTATAGTATATCAGAGAGGATACATTTGGTAGGCAGATGGATGTATAGGACTGAATTTCAGATAGGTCTAAATTCTAAAGAATAGACACAATTTAGGATCAAATTGGAAACATCATTACTTGTGCTTAATGTTTTATACGTTAATGTTTATTATAGTCCAATTTTCTTACAGTTGTTTCATATATTTATCTCCTCTATCATCCACACATCAGCCCTTAGCGCCAGATAAAAAAAGTCAAGGAAGGATTCTGATTGACAAAAGGGAATTATATTCCCCACTCCACTGGGCCAACCACTGTGTTCAGGGAACTGAGGAAAAATGACTCCAGCTAGATTCACCCACTAAGAGAGGAGCAATGCAAGCAGGGACATTTCTGTGACTGAAGAATCCCAGTTAGAACCCCTGGTACAGCGGGGAAGTATCCATTCCCCCAGAAGGAAGAAAAGTGAATCTGTCCTCCAGAAAATGTGGGTACTGAGCAGACAAAACAAGAGGAACACTGTATCACCTCCCCCAAATTCTTAACTTGTATTGGAGATGTTTTAAGATTCCACTGCATACTATTTGAAATCGGGTTCCCAGGCTAACATCCCAGTGGACTTAATTGAGTGTCACGTGCAGAGTGGCATTTGGGAAGATGAGATCGATGGGGAAGGAAAGGAAATCTTATAGCCCGTGTGCCGTTTATTTGCTCATTGTGTGACTCTAATACTCTCTGTCAGATTCTGGCAAAGCTCTGCAACATTTTACGCACTGATTCTCTGGCCGAAGTTCTACAGTGGCTGCTTCACGCAAGCTCAAAAGGTGAGATTTAAAAGAAGCATTTGCAAACGCTGAGCTCAGTTTCTTGTCAGAAAGTAGGAATGTGCCAATATCTGAAATTTTCTACCTTGGCTTTGCAAAAATACTGCTGCAATATTACTTCCCTAGTGATTCAGTATCCAAGTCTCTGCAGTTCTCTCTGACTGACTGCATGCAACTGGTCGTTCGGTGATCCCAAATTTGGCACGCCCCAATTTAAACTTCTTGGGGTGATGTGGAGCACCGCATCCAGGGCTGGTTTGTGCTTCTTCTCCAGGTCCACACACCCAGGGGTATCCCTGAGCCTATTTCCCGGCCTGCTGTGAATCCTGAGCACAGAGCCTGTTTCCTTTCTCTGGTACGGATGGCAGTAGCATAGCCTTCCAAGTTCTCCATTCTGACAGCCTTGCCAATTCCCCCACCAAAACCATCAATTCAGTCCTCTCCCAGACTCCTTTGGGGCCTTTGCGGCCTGTTCCATGAAAGCATATCCCGGTCCCAGTTGGGACAACCATAAATAGCAAAGATTAGCTGTCCTGAAACCTAGCTGGTCATCAGACTGAGTGAGGCAAAACTTTGGAGGTGGGTGGAGTCTGAGGATTTGAATTTCTAACAAGTTCCCAGGTGATGCTGATAAAGCTAATCTGGGGGCCACTCTTTGAGAATCTGCACTAATGACGGTTAGGAAATAGCAGTGTGTTAGGGATAGACTAATATTTTTGAATAGGGAGCATTTTGGAAATAGTCCTTTACCCAGGAATTCAAGACTACTTGGCAAGCAATTAAATATTTAGGGGTAAAGAGTCTTTAGTTCTTTTTTTTTTTTCCTTTTTAAGAATGTAACTTTAAAAAATATATACAAACAATAAGTGTTTATTGTTGGGGGGAACCCAGATGAACCAGAAAAAATACAAGAAAAGAAGAACAATAATCAATCAAATCACAGACATCATTTCAGTGATGACTTTGGTATATATCTTTAGAGATATGCTTGTAACTATTATTTATTAGTCTGTATTTTAACGAGATCATATGATTTTGAATAGGTATGCTTTCTTCTTTTATTTGGCAGCAGCCTGAATGGCGGGTTTTGTACTGAATATTTAAAAGTTATTCTACTGCCATTTGGGGACAAGTCCCTCAGTGAGTTAATGACTCAGGGTGCTCTATAGTACCACAGGTGCACAGATACCAGGTTGATGTGAACCAACTTTTCCACAGAAACCTTGACTCACAAATAAATGCCTACTCAGAAAACATATTACCAGCCTTTCATACTAGAGTGCTGGATAAAAGAACTAATCTCGAGTTTCTAGCCGACATGATAATTATAACCTTCATGCCTACCCCCCCTTTTTTTTAAATCAGAAAAAGAGTGGGTCTCAGCTTTGATTCATGCTGAACTGGCTGAAATAAACTTGTTGGCCCAACAAAGAAACATCACAGCAAATCTAGCTGCAGAGACTAGGAAGCCATCCAAAGTTAAATCACCCCCAAATTCACCTGCAAAATTGAAAGTGCTGACCAGAACGAGGCAAGGACATCAACCCACTAGGTAATTAGATCTAATGGCTACCTACAGGGCATATGGTACAGAAAGACTTTTAATTTTCTTTTTGTTATCTTTCAAAACACTAAACATGCTGATGTTTTCAGTCTCTTCTTTATTCAGTAAATGACCACAATGTGTATTTGTTTTCTTTCATTTTCATAAATATGAGAATCATTCTAAATTCTATTATAGCCACCCAGACATCTAAGAAAATGTAGTTTTTTTCATTTGATCTAAAAATGGAAGCAATAAAGGCAGTAATTGTATTATTATGTATTTATTGTTAAAGGCATATCACATAAGTATCACTTTTTTTGTGTAGAGCAATGCTAGATTAAAATAAATTGCTTCACTTAATTTTCTCTGGCACACTTCTGCAGGCTGCTAGAGGGAAAAATAATGATTACAGGAGTTGGAAATTATTTTAGTGTAAATTTTTCTTAAACCTTATTATTTCAATGACAGAAGAAAATACATATTTATGTATAACATGGTGAAAGAATGTGACGTTATTTAAGTCAGGAGAAAAAATCTTGTTGCTTTGAAATTAAAAGTTTCAAGAGACAATAAATATTCAAAACCCAAGTCACTTTTAAAAATCACTGAGACAGAGAATTTTGGATTGCAATTTGTCTCCACCTTAGAGTTTCTAGAAAATTGGAAACTGGGAAATAGGGTCAGTCTTTCTACTGAAAGTCAGAAGAGTTTTTCATTGAAAAGTACACTTAATGCTGTCTGCATCGAAAAACAAAGAATTAGGATAGAATATTTAAGATATATATGTACCTCGCTTATTGATGATAGTGCAATCTATAGAAAACACTTGTTTGTATCTGTGAATTTCATTTTCTCTTTCTCCAATTACTTAGAGTGTCAAGTCAAGGATCTGAAGGAAATAAGGAAGTGCCAAAAGGTTAAGTACAGTTTGTGGTAATTACCGGGTTG
This sequence comes from Eumetopias jubatus, assembly GCF_037043125.1. NCBI lineage: Eukaryota > Metazoa > Chordata > Mammalia > Carnivora > Otariidae > Eumetopias > Eumetopias jubatus. The sequence continues at coordinate 121,218,232 of NW_028274808.1, read as the reverse complement.
GTATAGGGAAACCAGTAAGTATTGAACTCTTTAGGGACACAGACAAGGATCTATGGTTTTAAAGGCAGTAAAATTCAGTAATGACTTCTAATTACTTTTAAGGGAAGTGTCTGCTGAATTTCTCATCAAGACAAATTTGACATAAACTTAACTTTGTTTTGAAAGGCAAAGTGCCTCATCAGAGACAGATAGATACTCTTTGAGAAGTAAGATAGCAGGATAGCAGGAAATATAGGTTTAGTCATGCCAATCCAGTGACAGGAGAAGCCCTGCACTGACCTAACAAAAGGACAATAATCTCAGAGTTTGGTTCTTCATAGCTTAACTGTCAAGCTAAATTATTTTAACTAGAAACCAAGTCGATCATAGAAAACAGTAAAATGGCAATCGGCTGCAAGCAGATGCTCTGTGAAACAGGTGAAGTACAAGAGAGAGGAGCAGTTTTGTGTCCCTACCAGAAGCCCAGCCACACCCTACAGTTAAGACCAAGAAAAATAAAGACTTGTAGATTGTCCAACTTTGGTCCAGAATAGACCAATTGAAACATCCCTGTGGGTTTAGCAGCTTCTAACTTTAAAACAACTGTAGCAACAATGACTATAGAGCAAACAACTAACAAGTCTGTCTTTAAGCCTCCACAAAAGTCTATCCTGTTGTTTCTACAAGTTTCTCTTATACCAGGAATCGTATGGTAATCAATTAGAGTTCTTTGAGGTCACTCTAAACCCCAGCAGCTTTGCTGGTGTTAACCAAACCCAAGAGGTTATATGTGCTAACAGGCAATAAGAAATACAGTAGAGAAGTTAGAAAATACTCCCTTACCCTGCCACACCAAGGATAGTCTATTGTATCTGACTTCTACCAAACTCCTCACCCTAAGACTACAAAATCACAACAGGGATGGTTTTTATTACTCAACTTTATGTCTTACCTGTTGGTCCCTGTCTAGATATTTGAAGAAGTTTTGTATAAGGAGCCCCAATCACACTTTTTTCTCTCCGGTGGTCATAGTCAGCACCTCTCCAAATCCTTATTCCTGCGTGGGTCTGACCTATAGTCTTGGGAAGCTCTTATGAATATAATTCACTTGTTCTAATCTGTTTGTCCATTTTCTTTTTTGTCTATCAGGACTATAGATCCTTTTCCTTTCTCTCACTGGTCCCATCCTTGCCTATCACCTTTACAGATCACCAGTTCTAATTCATTCCTTCCAAAATAATGTTTGATTTTAAGAGGATAGAACATATCCTGCATGTTATAGAACAAATAACTCATGAAAAATGAGCAGGTGGTAAGAAAGATAAGATTGATTCTTTTATGAATTTGGGGTATATTTGATTCACCTAAACTTCATGTAGTTTTTTTTTTTTTTGTATGTCATTTGCTACTAAAACATGTGGCAGAAGCTATATTTGATGGTTCAATTTTGGTCTTATTTAGTTTTTTTTTTCTATTTCAGAGGCTGAGCACAGGCCTCCATTGTTTATAAGAAGAAATAATATGAAAATGCCCATTGCAGAATATTTCAGCAAACCAAAATCTCCTCCCAGGCCTAAAATTCAGGAAAGCTTATCAACAAAACCAATGTCTGCAAGGAGTATGCTACAAGGATGCAATCTCTCTCCCCAGAGAGCATTTTATCCTTAAACATTCCAAAGGTAGAAATTCTAGATTGAGCAATTTCCTTCACAGACATGAGCTTCACTCCATAACAATATCAAATTATTTTTAAAAAATATTTTGGTATCAGAGAATCAATAGCTAGTGGCACATGTAAATCTCAAAGCACCTGTATATAATGCTACTAAATAAATAATAATGGAGACAGTATTTCTATTTGTAGTTAATTTAGCACCATGTGTGAAAGAAGTATGTTTATTTATATACTACATTTCTAGTCTTGCACTGATTGTACTTGTACATAAGCATAGGGTCCTGATACTAGGAAAATCATCCGTACAAGAATCAGGCAGCTGCAGTTTGACCCATGCCCCAAACTCTTGATAGAGAAAAAACAAAAACAAACACAGAATTTTAACATCTGAGCTAATTTTCACAATCTACAGTGTTTCAGTGCTGTTGGAACAGAGTGGATTCCGTAGTGATAATGGAAAAATACTGGCCTCCTCCCAGAAAAAGATATAAAAATTATCATTAATTTATGAGCCAGAAAGGAAAGAGTTTCTACTCTTTGCTAATTGTGAATGATATTAACAAATTTCCTAATATTTACCTTTTTTGTATTTTTAAAATAAACCACTCTTGGGCCATGGCTATTATTCTTTCAGTGTATTGCTGGATTCTATCTACCAATTAGCCAATCTTTTAGAATGTTTGTGACAATATTCAAGAGATATTACAAATTTTGTGTATGTGTGCATGGGTGTGTGCAACGCCTTTTTTCTTTTTTTTAGAGAGGGAGTGGGGGGAGAGGTAGAGGGAGAGAGAATCCTTAAGCAGACTCCCTGCTGAGCATGGAGCCTGATGTGGGGCTCTACTTACGACCCTGAGATCATGACCTGAGCCGAAATCAAGCATTGGATGCTTAACCGACTTAGCTACCCAGGCGCCTCGTGTCTGTGCGACGTTAATGACAATATTTACATCATACTTAATTGTGTGTCAGGAATCATTCTAAACACTTTGGCTATAGTAACATTTAATTTTCACAATAACTAGTTGAGATAGCTACTCTTGCTATCCTCTCTTTTTTTTAAATAAGAAAACTGAGGTGCCGAGAGTTGTGCTCATTGGGATAGGATAAACAGTTGTAATAAATGCCTTCTTCCAAATACGGTAGAGGATTACTTCTCACATAAGAGTTCAAAGTGTGTGTCTTGATGGAGTGTTCAACAATTTGTTCGTTGCGTATAACACCCAGTGCTCATCACCACACATGACCTCCTTAATACCCATCACCTGGTTAAAACTAATGATGTACCATATGTTGGCTAACTGAACATAATAAAAAAATAAATAAAAAAACCCAACAAAGTGTGTGTGTTTTTAGTCAGCAGGTGATTTTGCTTTGCTTGGTGATTCAGGGGCCCAGGATCCTTCCATCTTGTGACTTAACCATCCCCTGGGGTTTCATTGACAACTGCCTCCTGCTGGCAAAAGAGGGAAAGGGACGTGGAAGAAAGTTTTGATTTCCTATGGGGGCCGTAATAAATTACCACAAACTTAGTGGCTTAAATCAACCCAGATTTAATCTCTTACATATCTGGGGCAGGGGTCTGAAATGGGTCTCACTGGACTAAAATCAAGGTGTTGGCAGGGCTGTATTCCTTTTGGGGGCTTTAAGTGAGACTGTTTCTTTGCTTATTGCAACTTCTAGAAGTTACCCACCCTCCTTGACTCATGGCTCCCTTCGATCTTCAGAGTGAGCAATGGCCAGTGGAGTCTTTCTCACAACATATCCCTCAGACACTGACACTTCTGCCCCCCTCTTCCACTGTTAGGGACCCTGTGATTGCACCGGGCCTGCCTGGTATCCAGCTTATCCAAGATAATCTCAAGGTCAAATGATTAGCAATTTGATTTTCCCTTACTGTCTAACCTCACAGGTTCCGGGGATTAGGATCTTGACGGGACACTATTCTGCTTTCCAGAGGGAGGGTACAATCTGCTTAAAATCATGGCCTTGAAATGGCAAACATTTCTTCTAGTCACATTCCATGGTTGAAAAATTGTCTAGCTGAAAGGGGGCTAATAAAATTCTTAAGCAGGAATAATATTCCAGTTACAACTATATTCTATGGAAAGGAAAACTGAATTCTGATGGAGAGTGAACCCTCTGACGCAAAGGTTTGGTGGCTGACTCAAAGTGTGGCTGGAACCTATGTGCTTAACCACTAGCTACTACTGATATGTATCAAAACCAGGCTCACTTCATAAAGTTAATGTCAAAGCTTTCTCTCTTTTTTTTTTTTTCCTGTTACAGAGAGTTTATTATAGCACTGCATATTCCTTTTCCTTGAAAACTTAGTAAAATTAACCTATCAGACAGACCATGTAGGTTTGGTGTTTTGTGGGGTGGTAGCCCTTTTTTTATTCCTTCTATGATACCTGGCCTGTTTATATTTTCTGTATTTTGGAGGACTGATTTTGGAAATTTAATTTTCTTAGAAAATTAAGCCTTTCATCCATGTTTCCAAACTTACCTTCATAGAATTGAGACAGATTTGTCATAATTCTAAATTCCTTGCTATATTTATTCTGCAATCTCATTTTTATGTATTAGTAATTTTTTTGATTCAGCTAGCTAATGGCTTTTTACATTTTATTATCACTTTCAAAAAAATCAGATGGATTTAGTGTTATGTTCCACAATGTTCCTATACTTTATTTCATTAATATCTCCTTTCATTACTTTAGTTTCTTTAGATTCATTAGTATTCTAATGTCTTGAGTTGGATGTTATTACTACAGTTATATTCATTCATTCTCAGGTATTAGCATACGTTTTTAAGATGACAGAACTCAATACCCTTCATAATTAAAATACTCAGCAAACCAGGAATAGAAGGAAACCACTTCAACCTAATAAAAGCCATATATTAAAAGCTCACAGCTAACACCGTATTCGATAGGGGGAACCACTGAAAGATTTTGCTCTATGATCAGGAGCAAGGCAAGCATGCCCTCTCTCACCATACTTCTAGTCAATACAGTACTGGAACAGAATTCTAGACAGAGCAATCAGACAAGAACAAGAAATAAAAGGCAAAAAAAAAAAATTGGAAAAAAAGCAAATTAAAATGATCTATTTGCACATGACATGCTATTATTTGTAGAAAACTCTAAAGATTATATGCACACACACCCCCCCCCACACAAACCTGTTAGAATTAATAAACAAATTCAGCAAAGTTGATGATACAAAAATCAATTGCATTCCTAAACACTAGCAATGACCAATTCAAAAAGGAAATTAAGAAAAAAATTCCATTTACTATAGCATCATAAAGGATAAAAAACTTAGGGATACACTTAATCAAGGAGGTAAAAGACTTTTACACTAAAAACTACAAAACACTGCTAACAGAAATTAAAGAAGAAACAAATAAATAGAAAGACATCCTATACTTAAGGATTGAAAAACAATATTGCTAAAATGTCCACTCTACCCAAAAACATCTATAGATTCAGTGTAATCCCTATCAGAATCTCAATGCAGATTGAGATTCTTGCATAAATAGGAAAAAAAATCCTAAAATTCATATGGAATCTTAAAGGACCCCAAAAAACTAAAAAAATCTTGAAAAAGAACAAAGTTGGAAGCTTCACACTCCCTGATTTCAAAACATACTATAAAGCAACGGTAATTAAGATAGTGTTGTACTGACATAAAGACAGAAATATAGGCCAAAGGAACAGAATAGAGAGCTCAGAAATAAATCCTTGCATTTATGGCCAAATGATCCCCAACACAGGTGTCAAGACTACACAACAAATGGTGTTAGAAAACTGTATTCCACATGCAAAAGGATGAAGTTACCATATGCCATATACAAAATTAACTCAAATTTGATTAAAGACATAAATGTAAGACCTAAAACTTTTAAACTCTTAGAAGAAAATACAGGGGAAAACCTTAAGAACATTGGATTGGGCAATGATTTCTTGGATATAACACCAAAAATACAAGCAACAAAATAAAAAAATAGATGGACTCCATTAAACTTTAAAACTTGGTGTCAAAAGAAACAATATAGTGAAAAGACAACCTATGGAATGGGGAAAATATTTGCAAATCATATATTTGGTAAGGGGTTAATAACTAAAATATATAAGGAACTTCTATAACTCAATGATAGAAGACATTGCTATTTAAAAATGGGCAAGGGACTTCAATAGGCATTTCTCTAAAGAAGATATGCCAACTGCCAGGAAGCACATGAAAACATGCTCAACATCATTAATCATTAGGGAAATGTAATGAGTATTCCCTCATTTTTAATTATCTACAAAGAATCTGTGTAAGTTGACTTATTTACATTTGGTATGTCTCACAGATATGCCCATAAAAAATAATGGGGCTATATTCTAAAACACTACACGAGTTTACTTTGAGTTAAAAAATCCTTTGGGATTTTAAATTTTTTTAAGTTGGGAATTTTAATTTATAACTTAGTTATTTCATATAAACTTTCAAATGTATAGACATGAAGTATTTTATAACATTCATTTTTCCAATATCTCCATTATTAATTTCCATATTTATATGTCTTCTCTCTCCCTCTTAAATTTTAATTTTGCCAGAGTTTAGTCTATTAGTCTTTTCAAAGACTCAATTTTTGCCTTGAGCCTCATATTTATCATGTTTATTACTGCTATCTTTATTATCCCTCTTTCAACTTTGAATTTATTCTGCAGTCCTTCTAACTTGTTAAATGCATAGCTCAATAATGCTAGTCTTTTTTTTCTCTAACTTAAGCAATTTAGGCTATACATTTTCCTTTAAATGTTGCTTTAGCTACATTCCACAAGTTTTTAATCCATGGTTTCATTAAATTTACTTTTAAATATATTCTAATTTTTACTTTCTTCTGTGACCAAGTTGTTTAGAAGTTTTTTTTTTAAATTCCCAAACATAGAGTGTTTTTCAAACTTGTTATATTTTTAAATGATTTTATTGCATTGTGGTCAGATAATGTGATCTGTAAAAATGACCAATCCTTTTATTTTCTTGAGGGTAGTTTTGAGGTTTAGCATATGGTCAATTTTATAACTGTCCCATAGGACTTGAAAAGAATGAGAATTTTAAAATTCTTGGACACAAAGTTGTAGATCTATCCATTAGAACAAAAGTGTTTTTATTTGTAAAAAAAAAAAAAAGTGTTATCTGTGCTTTTCAAATTTTATATATCCTATCTAATTTTTCTTTATGTTTATCAACTAGAAAGATGTGTAGTAAAATTTTCCAACTATTAGGGTACATGTTGTAGTTCTATGGTCTTTGTAATTTTGTCCATTTTGATTCATACATTTTGAAGTGATGTGTAAACACATTTTAAAATTTTATAATGAAGTCATGACCAACTTTATCTCTAACACTAATTTTTACCATAAGGACCATCTAACACTGAAGAAAAAAGTTCTAGGTGGTAAGGCGTTCCTCCCATTCACAAGTTTATTTCCTACTTTAATGTATTATCAGAGAAGCTGCCTATTTCTTATGTTTGGAACTTATTTTCTTTTATGAACATCACATGGGCGCTGGAAAACCACTTTCAGCCTGGAGGACTTGATATATATCGATTATTAATTACAGCATTTACATCTCCCATATATTTATCCTTTGTCCATTTGAGCTATCATGGGTTGGGAAGCATGTGTTAAAGTCTCCTTATACTAATGCATTTCTTAGTATTTCATGTAATACCCAAAGTTTTTTCCTCAATGAATTTGAGTACTATGCTACTTTGTACATAGATATTCACCAACTGTCAAATCATTAAGAATTGCATTCTTTTTATTTTTTAAAAAAGACTTGAGAGAGGGAGAGCATGCACGTGTGCGTGCACAGCGGGGGCTGGGGGGTAGAGGGAGAGGGAGAAGTAGGCTCTCTGCTGAACAGGAGAGAGAACAGGTCATGACCTGAGCCAAAGGCAGACACCTGACTGAGCCACCCAGGCACCATAAGGATTGCATTCTTGAACATCACAACATGCCCTTCTGTTCCTTAATTATAATGTCCATCTCTACCCAATGTTGAATTTGTGATTTCCTTTTTCTTTTATTATTAGCCCAATATGCCTTTCTCTATTCTTTTATTTTCAACACTTCTAAATAACATTATTTAAGTACAACATATATTTATTTAGGTTTGGGGTTTTTTTAAATCCAACTTGGGTGATTTTAGACATTTAGACTTGCTCATAGGAGGGATTTGGTTTTGTGTGGTTATTGTGTTTTATGTTAGCATTCTGCTTTCATTGCCTTTTAAAATATTTCACTAAATGATCTGTGATAACCGTATTTTGTTTCATGAGTGTTCATTCTGGTAATTTAGAAAGTTCACATTTTTAAAAATCTTATCTACATCTGGGTTCCTCATAAAGCAGAGTCTGAAACAAAGGCTTATATATTATTTATTTTTTGGGGGGGCAGATAATGTCAAACAAGAATGAGAAACAAGGGAAACAAGGCAAGCTATGAAGAAATGTTAATGAGAAAGTATTGTGAAGTTAACTGCTGCTTGGTTTCAAATCAATTGATTGCTCAACCCTAAGAGACAGGATAAATGGGTAACATTCCTATTTCACAAGTGAGGATACAAAGACTGACAGAGGTTCATTAAGTTCACCAAATTCCTAACAGGTGGCTGTGCCCAAATTTAAGCCTACTCTTCCTACTAACTTTATTGTCTCTTCATTCTGACACTGCTTCTCTCCTTCACATTTATGAAGTGCCTCCTCTATGTGTCTGGCTAGGAGCTAGAAACACATAAACATCTCTATGCCAATTGAGATCAAAGTTTAATGAGCACCATAGGCCACTGCTGTCATTAATTCTAATCTCTGCCATTTTTTTCCCTTTTAAAATTTTCTTTTTACAACTGTTCTCTGTACATGTTCTCAGTGCTCTATGGACAATTCTTGCATTTTACGTATATCATCTGTGACTCTCTCCATCTAAAAAGTGAAATGATCTATCACTTTACTTTGTAATTGGCAGTAATTGGTGGGTTTCAAAATTGTTCATTCACCTTAACATTCTTTCAGAATTGCTTTTTTTTTTCTTTTCCGATCTCAAGTGTTTTCAAATGCTCCAAGATGGCAACACACTGATTTCCGGAGAATAGTCCGAAGAATGCTCCTTCTTTTATGAATGAACTTGATTTATTAAGACTGCAATGAGAAAATTTTATTATTTCAGGACACATATCTCCTTTTGATGCATTTATTTAAATACTAGCTGAGGGGCGCCTGGGTGGCTCAGTTGTTAAGCATCTGCCTTCGGCTCAGGTCATGGTCCCAGGGTCCTGGGATCGAGCCCTACATTGGGCTCCCTGCTCAGTGAGAAGTCTGCTTCTCCCTCTCCCACTGCCCCTGCTTGTGTTCCCTCTCTCGCTGTCTGTCAAATAAATAAAATCTTAAAAAAAAAAAAATACTAGCTGAATTCCCTACCTTTATTATGTTCCAATACAGGTGACTTCAATATTAGTGAAGTCTTAAATAAGGCACCTCAATAAGCCAAAACAATGTTGAGAGAAAATAATACATTAAGAGATTAGTATTATTTAAAAACCATTTTTAAATATCTCAGCAATTACTTATTTCTAATTGCAATCTTACCTTTTCTGAGGCGAAGGTTGTGTCTCCTTCTCATCATCAACAGCCTAAGATATGGACTTGTATGGATAAATTGTGCCTACTCAAATATAAGCTCAAGTCTTAATATCTTGTACCTTTGGATATGACCATTTTTGGAAATAGGATCTTTGCAAATGTGATCAGGTTAAGATGAGGTCATACTGAATTATGTTGGACACTAATCCAATGATTGGTATGCCTATAAGAAGGACACAGACACAGGCAAGGAAGACTGAGGGCAGAAGCCATTTGATGACAAAGCAGATACTAGAGCGATGTAGCTGTAAGTCAAGAAACAGCAAGGATTGCTGGGACCACCAAAAACCAAGAAGAGGCTACAAAGGATTCTTCCCTATAGCCTTCAGAGGGAACATGATCCACCCTGACTCTGAGCTTTTAGCCTCCAGAACTGTAAGAAAAAAAACTGTTGTTTTAAGCTACCCAGTGGTAATTTGTTACGGCAGCCCTAGGAAATAATACAGGCCTTTCATAATTAGTGACAAACTACACAGTGCCTGTAATGATTTTTTCCCCGCCTTTCAAAATTAACTTGTGCTTCATTCCATATCAAGTAAAAGGCATAATACAGTTGACCCCTGAACAACACACGTTTGAAATGCATGGGTCTACCTATATGTGAATTTTTTTCAATACAGTACAGTATTATAAATGTATTTTCTCTTATGATTTTCTTAACATTTTCTCTAGTTTAAGAATACAGTATATAATACATATACAAAATATGTGTTAATACACTTACTGTGTTATCAGTAAGATTTCTGGTCAATGGTAGGCTATTAAGTTTTGGGACAAAGTTATACACGGATTTTCAACTGTGTGTGGGGGGGTCGGTGCCCCTAACCCCCACACTTTTCAAGGGTCAACTGGATTTCATGGTACTAAACCATATTTACTCAGGAAAACCCTGAACCTTTGAAAAATACAACTTAAGACATAAGCTTTGCTCTTCTAGAATTGTAGGGGCTTTTATTTATATACCTTGCTCACAGACCTTATTTTAAATGGATAACTATAATAGATTACTAAGAATAAAGCAACAAAAATTAAGAGACAGTAGTATCAATACTAAATCTAATGAACTTTCTACCAAATGTGTACATAATTTGAGATGCCAATGAGTAAAAAGAACAGAAACTTAATTTATCCAAACTCAGTGAAGGCTTCTGAAATCTTACTTTAGCTGTGACAAGGAACAATCACTACTTTAAACATAACTGCTCTACATTTACCAGGAGAAAATCAAAACATCTCCTTTTAGCCCCATCTTCCCTTGCCAATGTCCTCATACAAATATTTAGTTAAGGATTTTTACACTTTCTGAAATTCAAATTCTTAGTGTTGTTCCACACAATCATTGATGCAAATAATACAGCTATTTGGCAACTCAGTCCTGTTATCATTAATGATACATGATTATGGACAGATATATATACAATTATATATTTTTTTCATACATGCTTAGATTATTTACAGAAACGTAGTTATATTAGCTTGCATATTATATGCTAGTAGACAGATGCACATATAAAGTTAACTTTATTCACTTTAAGAACCAAGAAATATTTTATTTAATAGAAGTACATATAGAAGGAAAGGATAGCTAAAAGCTGTTTCCTTTTAAATTTAAGACAAAATTGATACTCAACGGTCTTTTAAAATAATCTAGCCTGAAAAATTACATTTGTAATTGAAATAATTTACCACCATTATTGAAATTAAGAAATACATTAAGAGAGTCTTTACTCTTCAGTGATTGCTTTAGAACCACGAAAAGGCATCACAGAGGAGGAACAGAGATGGGCTCCATAGTCCAAAAGAAATAAATTGTTGAGCTTATCAATCTAATACTTCTTCCTAAAATAACTGCATTCTTTTGAAGTAACTGAGTTGAATAAAAAAGCTGCAAATAGGAGGTAGCCTCCCATGCAGAACATTTTGGTAGACTTACAGGAGATTTATGAATATCTCCACAACTAAGTAGGTAATAAATCAGAAAGACACTTGATATAAACACAAAAAAATAAAACTGAAAGGTCAGAAGGCACATTCTAAAAAATATAATTCAGTAAATTAAAGAGAATGAAGGTTTACCAAAAAAGTAAAATTCTCAAGAAACTGTTGAGACTTAGAAAATTATTTTAAAAATTAAACATTTAAATTTTATGCAAAAACAAAAAACTTTCTTATAAGGGCTTTTTATCACTTAGCTCTAAAAAAAGTTTTCAAAATTCACAACAGAAATAAGAGGAAATAAAATTTTCTCCCAATTAGAATATTTTATGAAGCACCTCATTTTCTCCTAAGTTTTCCTTAATTAAGCTAAAAAAACAAAAAACAAAACAAAAAACAACAGATGACATTAGTGTAGTACAGAGTTCACTGTAGATTCATTGCTATTTTCTTTATCCTGCTTTTCTTCTTCATGTGGTGATTCTAGTTCATTTTTGCTATTTTCTTCCTCACTGGAATCACTGTCCAATCCATCTTCAATCCTGGCAGATTTCTTGTCATGCGAAGAACCTTCACAGGCTTCGTCTGTGGGAACAGCTCCTTTCCGTTGGGGTAAAATAGTAAAAAACGCTTCTTGCCAGTCTCTGGTTTCCAGATATTCCAGAATAATCTCAAACACTGCAACAAAGACAAACTCCATACATTTCTTAGCCAGGTTCATCACAATGTTGCATTCTGTATTTTAAAAAACACGGCCTTGGTATGAAGAGTGCTAATATGTCCTAGTAACTACTTTGTTCGAATCACTTCCTTCTATGCATTGTCAGAGCCAATCCGCCCCAAGGCCCTCCAGGCCTGTTAATCTTTTCTCTAGTTTTTCCTCAATTCAGTTCATGAGCACTCAAAGATTTACCATTATCTTTTGTCAATTATAATCAACAGGCAGGGGCCCTTTTTAATTTCCTTCCTATTCTTCTTTATCCTTTATGTGCTAACATAAACTAGAAACAAAACAAAAGGTTAGCATTAATCTAAATTTCTTCTGTCTTTCCTATAGAGAGTCATTCACTCTGGGGAGCATCTTGCCTGCTTTTTTTTTTTTTTTTTTTTTACATCAGAGGTAAAGAATATAAATACTGTCTGCAAGGTACTCTCACTTTAATATATTGCTGAAGGGCTTAATTTGTATTACTTTATGGAAAAGTAATTTCCACTATCTATCAAAGGTCTTGGAAGAAGTTCATTCCTTGAATCAAAAAGTTCATTTCTATAGTTCCCTAGAGTGTGCTGTAGAGAAAGTGTTTAGCACATAAGAAGAGCCCAATAAATAGTTGTATACTAACAAAAATTTCTACTAAAAAAAGTCTTAAAAGCAAAACTCCAGGCAAAGACTCAGGTCCAAGAATATTACAATGTTATTTACAATAGTAAAAAAGAAAAAAAAATCAACAACAGAACAGTTACATTATTGTATATTCAGATGATGGAATATTAACGTAGCCATTAATAATGATTCAATGACAGAAAATATAATTATAAATGCGGGAAAACACCCAAATTTATAACATTTTATGCAACAGAGTAAAAATCCAATTATGTAACAAATAATATTATATATGTATAGGAAAAGAACTGGAAGGAAACACACCAAAAAGTTAATACCAAGTATCTCTGGGTAGTGAAATTATAGCTTATTTTTCTTTATACTTTTCTATATTTCCAATTTTTTCTAAAATATGCATGTATTATTTCTGTATTCAAATTATAAATGATTACATTTTATAATTTTTTCTCCAGCAAGATGTATATTTTCTACTCGTCCAAAGGTAATGTTATTCTTAACACTGTTTACTCAGGCATATTTTCATAATCCCCTTATAGCTTACCATGATTAATTGCCAAAACTTTTCTACTATTCATCTTCACAAAATTTCCAAGGGGGAGCTGTGCATGATCAATTCCATGATTTGATGCTTGTTTATATGTGAGTCCCTAAAACAAAGATACTATAATTTGGACTAGAACATTAGATTATTTTAACTTAAAGTCTACAACAGAATAAGTACTTTTAAGAAAAACTTTAGTTCAGAGAACATTATCTGACAAAGTCTGTGTGTGTGTGTGTGTGTGTGTGTGTGTGTGTGTAATTGCTAATTTGGAAGCGTTCTTCTGACAATAAGTATTGTCAGAATGTTTAGGGCATTTGCTTTAACAGCTTTACAAATGAGGAAACCAAAGACTAATTATGTTTCCTATCCCATCACAAAGGTCTTCAGTGGAAGAACCACAAGAAAAACCCGGCTCATGGCTTTTGACTCAGATAGCTCTTCACCATTCCACACTGCCTTTCTCTCAGTTTAAAATACTCAAACTGGGAGCACCTGGGTAGCTCAGATGGTTAAGCGTCTGCCTTCAGCTCAGGTCATGATCCCAGGGTCCTGGGATGGAGCCCCACATCGGGCTCCCAGCTCAGCGGGGAGCCTGCTTCTCTCTCTCCCTCTGCCTTGCTTGTGCTCTGTCTCTCTTTCTCTAATGAATAAATAAAATCTTTAAAATAAATAAATAAGTAAATAAATAAAATACTCAAACTGAGTTCCTAGAGAAGCACCATCACTCTTCCCGTGAATGTAAATACATATAAAGATAAAACTATGTTTCTTTTTTTTTTAAAAGATTTTATTTGAGAGAGAGAATGAGAGAGAGAGAGAGAGCACATGAGAGGGGGGAGGGCCAGAGGGAGCAGACTCCCCACCGAGCAGGGAGCCCGATGCAGGACTCGATCCCGGAATTCCAGGATCGTGACCTGAGCCAAAGGCAGTCACTTAACCAACTGAGCCACCCAGGCAACCCTAAAACTATGTTTCAATTATATAACATTAAGAGGCACAAATGGCAAAGACAGAGTAAATGAAAACCTGATTTGAAAAACATTTTAAGTTGCCCATAAATTTTATTTTCCCTATCAATTAAAAGATTGTTGGATACAAATTTTCTCCTCAAAATTAAAATCCTTAGAGTCTGTTCTAAACAGAACTGAAGTAGCCAAAAGACAAAGTACAGGAGGAAGAAGAGCTAAATTTCTTAACCAGTAGTTTGCAAATTTTAGGGACAAATAATAGACTGAGACGGGTGCTTCTGAAAACAAAACTAATGTAGTTCAGAAAAACAACATTAGAGAAAAAAATGTGATTCTACACAAATAACAAAACAGAATTTTTCCACTAAGAAAAAAATTTAAAAAGCTAAAGATCATTCTGATAAAAATGCCCTGTGATGCTACAGAGCTGCACAATCCAGTTATGGTCACAATTGTGACTACTTAAGTTTAAACTGATTAGTTTCTCAATCATACTATGTACATTATACGTGCTCAACAGCCACATGGCTACCATAATGGACAAATGATATAAACTATCCCAATGTCACAGACAGTTCTACCTCAGTGATGTTATATAAGAATAATGGATTACTTCATATTACTGCTGATAGCATTTCCTCAGACATTTGGTAAACATGTTTTTTCTTGAGTTGGGTTGAATTTAGCATATTGCAAAGTAGCTGGCAAAGTACAAAATAATGTTTTCTTTTAGAAAGTAAATTTCTGTAATTTTTCATTCAAATGAGGGTAAGGAGGTGGTGGGAAGAGAGAAAAGTACAAGATAGAAGAGAAAAGAAAACATACCCCATGAAAATGACATATTTAAAAACTCGTATAAATTTACCATTTGTTATTAATTTTGGTATAAATTGCATAAATTTTACCATCAGCAGCATCTACTATCAATACAGCATATCATTTGGGCATGTGGACTCTGGAATAATCTGCAGGTTTCAAAACTCTGCTTTATCACCTACTACTATTGATTTTAGACTTAGTTTCTCTTTGACTCCAGTTCCTCATCTGTAAAATATAGATAATAACAGCACTGACCTCACTGTGTTGTAGGGAGGATTAAGCAAACTAGTAATATATGTGAAATGCTTTCTTAGCTAGAAAGGTAGTTCAGAATATAGTAGGCACTCAATAATGATCAGCTATCATTAGTATTATTGCTATCAAGAAAACTGTTATATCCATTTTAAGTATGAGCAAAAGCAAAGATAAAAACTTAATAGTACCTTGTGATGGTTGTGATCTACTAACCCTCCAATCACATAGGCCTTTGATTCATCTAATTCCTTCAGTACATTAGGTGAGTCTGATGTTAGATAAATCAGGTCTTCTTTCTTTATGAATTCACTATAATGCTCTGGTTTGATGTGGATATCCTTTAAGACATAAGGAGAAAGATGTTATTAATTAATAGGATTTTGTGAAAATTGGCTAAAAATGATTATTTTCTTTTCCTTAGACAAAGCCACCCAACAGCATATGAAAGGAAGTATGAAAGAATATTTTACAATGTATTACTGAGAACCTATTATTTCAATTCCTCATCACCTCACACCCCGATTATTTAAGTAGCCTCCTACTGTTATTTCCCTATCTCTAGCCCCAGATCCCTCCAATTTACTTCCACACATCAATGGCAGACTCACTTTCTAAAAACCCTACTTTCAATGTTTTATCTTTACCTGTAGGGTAAAACTTAAATCCCTTTACTTAAATAACTCTTTTTTGAATATGGCACTAATCTAGCTTTCTAATTTTATCTCCATTCCAATAAAACAAATGCATTTTTTTTTGGCCACATATCTGCTCACACTGTTCTCCAACCAAAGAATGCCTTTTCCAATCCTTCCCCCCATCTGCATGAATCATCACAAAAGGAAATGGCTTACAGATTTAATAAATTCCATGCACCTGTTTCTACAAAGATACACATTTGAAGTATTCATCAAAATTACCAGGTCAGAGGTCCAAGACTGAACAACAGCTGTCAGTCAGAATTTTGCAAACTACATTGACAGAATAAAGGATGATGCATCACCAGACTCAGATGGCATTTACCTAGTAATTTTTAAAGAAAAAATGAAGGAGATTCCTCACCTAAAATGTATAACGTACTAGGTAATATATAGCCACTTTTCTGGAAAACGGTATTATTAATTTGATGCCTATGTTTAATAGGGGCCCCTAGAGGGACCTGAGTAAAGACCAGTGAACTCATGAGTCTCTGGAAAACTGGTGGTATAAATAATAAATTTTAACAAGCCACAAAATAACTGAAAGTATGCCTATACTAATTACATTATTTCTTAGGAAAATAGGCATGAATATAAAACTTGGTAAATATATTGTACTTTAAGACCCCGGAAAGTTTTTTTTTTTTTTTAATTTTATTTATTTGACAGAGAGAGAGAGAGAGAGAGAGAGAGAGACGGAATACAAGCAGGGGAGGGGGGTTGGGAGAAGGAGAAGCAGGCTCCCGAGGAGCAGGGAGCCCGATGCGGAGCTCGATCCCAGGATCCTGGGATCATCACCTGAGCCGAAGGCAGCCGTTTAATGACTGAGCCACCCAGGTGCCCCTAAAACACAGGAAAGCTTTTGAAAATGTTTCATACCATAGGCTATGATTAAAATAAATGCAGGGGTGCCTGGGTGGCTCAGTTAGGCGTCTGACTCTTGATTTCGACTCAAGTCATGATCTCAAGGTCATGAGATCAAGCCCCACGTCGGGCTCTATGAGTGGCATGGAGCCTGCTTAGGATCCTCTCCCCTCCCCACCTCTCAAATAAATAAATAAATAAATAAATAAATAAATAAATGCAGTCATTATGGGATTAGTGAGCATGAGAGAGAAAGTTTGTCACGTAAAAACTGGCTTTGAGAAAGAAAAAAAAATAGGACTAACCCAGTACTTCTCTGAATAGGGCAAGGTTCCTCAGGCATTAGTACTAAAGCCAATCTATTCGTCATCTTTGCAAATGGGAACAGTTTAGTCCAACAGAAAAAAAAAATGTGAGTCACATATGTAATTTTAAATCTTTCAGTAGACACATTAAAAAAAGCGAAATTGGTGAAATTAATTTTAATACATTGTACCCAATACAATATACCCAATATGTTATCATTTTAACATATAGTAAATTTGTTAAAAAAATTTCAAGCAGGTAATTTACATTCTCTCCCTTTTTTTGTACTATCTTTGAAATCCAATGTATATTTCACATTTAAAGCACATCTCCATTCAGACCAGTCACATTTCAGTAGTTCAATATTCACATGTGGATAGTGGACACCATATGGGATGGCACAGATTTAGTAGAAACAGAATGCAAGTATATTTCCAAATTTTAAAGTGACTTCACTCTTATAAATAATGTATCACCATTTTGCTAGGTAGAGATTGTACACATAGACCTTTAAAATTTTTCCTGTTTTAAAAAACTGTTTTAAAGTTGGCAGTAAAGAACAAACTGAGGGTTGTTGCAGGAGAGGTGGGCAGGGGATAGGCTGGACGAGTGATGGGAATTAAGGAGGGCACTTGTGTGTGTGTGAGCACTGGGTGTTGCATGTAAGTGACGAATCTCTAAATTCTACACCTGAAACCAATTTTAGCATATATTTTATCTAACTAGAATTTAAATAAAAAATAGGAATAAAAAAATTAAAAAATAAAGTTGGTGGTAAAATAAATGAGATTAATGAGAACAGATGTGAACAGGCATTTCAGTTTCTTTAGCTTCTCCCATTAGTAATATCAGACTTAGGTACAGTGATATACAGGGTTTAGAGACTGTGGACTCCTATATTTATTGGCATTATGTAGAATCAGGTAAAAAATTTAAGCGTAAAAATACTTGGAATTACGTGAGAGTTCATCTGTTTTAATTACCTTCCAGTTGACCCAGCCTTTGTCATTTTCATCCATGTTCTTTTTCAACTGGCCTCCATGGCTTGTCAAGTAAAACTGGTAAAGAGATTGGTGGACACAGAAAGAGAGAGCAAATGACTATTAGAGTCCAATATTACATTTCTCTTCTACACTCATCTGATATCAATGAACCATAAAATATAGTCATTTTAGAAAAAAAATAAATTTGTGACATGCTTTAACCATACAAGAATAAATGTGCAGTAGAAGTGACATGTTTCATGTATCTCATAACCCACTACCTTGAGTATTCCATCCACATTTTCCTCCCATTTTATAAGCAGCTACAATCTGACTCTCCCTTAATGACAGCCTTTCTACAAACTCCCTACTTCCTGTCAAGTTTTCATTAAATTTCTTTTGCCACCACTGTTTTTAACCAGTCCATAGTCTTCATAATTCTCCTTTGATTCTAAACCCTGACACCTATTGCAAGTCTAATCAAGGGTGAGAAGAATATAAAACATAAAAATATAAAAACACTATCACTTGATAAAAGAAAATAAATATCTAACCAGAAATATATTAAGAGTTTCTGGTTCTTAACATCAGTGAGCCAGTGTTAATTTTTAGGTCACCCAGAATTCAAACAAATAGAAAAAAGACCCTATCTACTCTTAACAGCCGCCAATTAGTCTAAGGAAATACCTTTCAAAATGGTCACAGATTCAAAATCCTTTAGGGAGAAGTAACCTAACCAACAGGTATGATGACACACATCAAGCTGGGGGCAGTTCCCTCCCTTCTTGCGAGGGAAGGAATCGAGAGCTGAGAAACTGGTATGAAAATATGTATGTATCCTTTACTGAAGATGTTCAACTACACAGGAATGAGGTCAGTGTGTACAAAACACGATCACCGTGCAGTGTGTGACTAAGACTGACATGGGAAAAAATGTTGAAAATATTTTATTTTTGTAGCAAATAAAAACATTTTTCAAATAGGCATTTTGTTTTCTAAGGAAAAGCATTTGTAAGATTCTTGTACAGGCAATTGGGAATATCTCTGCCTCTTCCTGAGGAACTTATAAAAGGAACCCAGAATCTGTTTTAAATTCCCCAAACACACCTGCACAGGATGTAGTGCTCGTCGATTTTCTGCATAACATCGCTGAATCTGCTTATGAAGTTTCTTAATGTCCTATAAAAGAGTGCAATTTTTAAAGCAGCATTTTGAAAATCATCTATGGCCATGCCACAATCTTAGTAGAATACAATAAGCAGAAGAGAGGGACTAGACAGGTACATTTTTTCCTCTGGAAATACAGGCCCTTTCTGACATTTTCCATTCAACTTCAGTACATACTAACGTAATAATTACTATAAGTAAAGTCAATACTCTGACCAATAATTTCAATTTTGTATCCACTTAAAATGCTAATTCATGAAAATATTTACTCCTCTTAAGAGACAACAAAAGAAGAAAAACTCTCTTAGAGCCATACTACTGTTATTTTCATAACTTACTAACGGTTTGGGAAGTAAGTAAAGCATGTTTTCTTCACTAACATTGTTCAGACAGCCAGTTTTCTCAAATTAGTAAATAAATAATTCTATTAATAACGAATCACATTTCTTACTTTCTTCTCCTGATTAGGACAAATAACAAAAACATTCCTGGATCTTTATGATTAATATAGTTACTGAGTCTTGTAATCTAATTACGGTGCCTGTCTCTCTCTTCTATGCATATAAATAAGAGCAATTTATTAGCTAGTTTAACTTAGGGGGCATGACCTTGGAAAACTTTGAGATGCATTTTAGTATATAAATTTATTTCAAAGTAATATTACCTATTAAAGCAAGAATTATTCAACCTACTTTATTTTGTCATTTTTAAAGATTTTATTTATTTGAGAGAGAGAGAGAGAGAGAGCACAAACAGGGGAAGTGGGAGAGGGAGAGGGAGAAGCAGGCTCCCCACTGAGCAGAGAGCCTGATGCGGGCCTCAATCCCAGGACCCGAGGCGGGATCATGACCTGAGCAGAAGGCAGATGCGTAACCGACTGAGGCACCCAGGTGCCCCTCACCCTACTTTACCTACAGGATTTTTCTGAGAATGATTCATGATACCTTTAATATCATCAAGCTGTCAAAACTGCAGTCAATGATAAGGCGGAGTGTACTGTGAACAACATCTCTTCGAATACGTTTTCTGTCATTTCCATCTGAGTTTGATTCCAGTTGACATTGTCGCTCTAATTGTTTTCTCTTGCGTTTTTCCTTCCGCTTTTGTCTAAAATTAGGAATCAAAACTTTTTGTTGTTATTTACATATTGAGATATTTACAAGACTCTTCTAAACAGACAAAAAAAGCGAATAATTTTTTTAAATTAGCAGGCTGAACCACATGAAACTGCTACTTCTGTGGATCAAATGTCAGCAGTTTTATAGTCCACCAAAAAGCTTTAGATAGAAAATAATTTTGCAAAAACAATACCTTCTACACAAACCCTTATTACTCCTAATTTCATTTATTATTGGTAATACACTATACTAAGACTTCATAAAATACTTAATTTTAGACTTAAGGATGAAGTTTTACTTTTATCATTCTTCTACATGATTTTCAAACAACATTAATATAGAATATAGCAAAGTAGAAGTTTTTTTAAAAAAAACCTACTTTTTCTATAATTTACATCAACTATAGTTTATTTTCCCTCAATAAACGTTGGCATTATATAATAACAGCTTGAGCTTAACTGCTCTCACCAAAACCTACAATGGTTTTTCTAGCAAAATCAATGTTAGGCCCAAATTTGATCTTTCTGAGGTGGTTATTTTTGTTCTATATCTAGGACATGGATGCTAACTCTATCCCTTATCTAAGTCAGTTATTTCAGAAACTGTGCTGCTACTCATAACAGGTCCTGGGTGAGAAAAAGTGTAGTGTAAATCCACCAAGGCGGAAACAAATATAGTTTTAACAGCCAATTGACAGTGCTGGCTAACAACATACATAGCCCCAGTTTTAATTATCACAATTACTTTTGATGTGTCAAAGGGCTATCTATGCAAAGTTCAGCACTCCTGAATGGGGTAGCATATATATGCATTTTGAAACATACTTGCGGAGTTCTCGTTGTTCTTCCCATTGTTTCTGTTTAATGAGCTTCTTCATCTGTCGTTTAGATATTGGTTCAAACCTTTCACATAATCTTGGCTTCTGGCTCTTCTCTTGATCTTCATTTAAGCTTTGCTTTCTTTCAACATTAGAAGACTCAATAAATGCTGGCAACATTTCAGAGGTCATTATTTGATGCCTCTGAAAATAATGAAAGGCAACATTGACGTGAACAGGTAAGTTACAAACACATACAAAAAGTAAAAAAAGATCAAAAGATGTGATTAAAATTAAATCCTATCAATAACAAATAAAAATATAAATTTAGACAATTAAATGTCATTTACTGGCAAAGAGCATTTGATGAAATCGGTGTTTGCATATACTACTAGCAGTCATGGCACAATTTTTGCAGAAGGTTACATAGATCTGTTTCAAGAGCTTTAAAATGTCATGATACCCTTTGACCCAGTAACTTATTTCCTTAGAATAAACTCCTGTAAATGGATCAGAAATATACACAAAATTAATGCAAAAGGGTATATGTCCTGCAGTATAATTTTTTACAATGAAAAATTAGAAACTACTTGAATGTCAGCAAGAGGTGGCTGTAAATAAATTACAGTTCATCTATACCATGGACTGGGGATACTAAACATCCAGTAAAAATCATGTTTCCCAAAATTATTTAGTGATAAAAGGAAATGGTTATGCTAAGTAGAGAAAAATAAAAAGAAAAAACAGTATATATATATATATTATGTCCAATTTGTTTTAAAAAGAGTATGTACACATAAACATGTTTAATTTTTATCCATGGTTTTTTGCATTTTCTATATTTTATATAATGAAAATATATTGCTTTATGAAAGAAAAAATACTTTTAAAAAAGTGATGGGAAGAACCTTTTTTTAGTTGTCATTAATGCTACAGTACAAGGGAAATGTTACTTTCATTATCTGGGTGTACACTCAGAAATGATTTTTGACAAAAGATAAGCTATAGATTTACATATTTTGGACAGTGAAGAAAACAATTTGGTTTCCTCTCAGTATATTTCATTGTAAATATGTAATTATAAATACCCATGTTAGCCATGGCTGAAAAACAAAATATATAAGCTGATCTTATAATCAGTCATGGGATGTGTAGGACCATCTCAAACATATTTAATTGGATTAACCACGCACATCTTTATTGTCTAGAACTGAACTTACCTTCAGATTAGGAAAGAGCTAAAAATACTAAGATTTCTTTTCTCTTTAACAGATTACTAACACTACAATTTAAAAATTTATTTATCCCTAGCAAAGACTAAGCATGACTTGCAAATGTTCTACTGGCATTAAAGAAAATTCTATGATTCTTTCTTCTTAAAGAGATGGCTAACAAGTCTATGCAGAGAAGCTAATATCTAAGAGAAAAATCCCAACAATTCAGATAATGGAAAGGACAAAACCATGCAGAAGATAATTTAAGCAGCTTTATTATATAGTTCTTGCTTTCTTTAAAAGTGTAATGTTGTAACAGGACACATGGGGATAACTAAGAAAACACAAAGTTTACCAAACTTTGACTGAAAGATGAATTTTAAGATGTGTGTTTGGGGGCTACAGCAAAAACCCTGGCATTTTGCTAAGTCACAAATTACTGAAGGGGAAAGAACCATCTAGTAATCCAAGTAAGAGTTCACAAGTTTTCCTTATGGCACTAACCAAACAGTACCCTTAGTTTGGGGAAAATATCTCCTAGAAATGACAACCCAAATTTGATTTTATACTGGAAACTGCCTATGGGCACAAATGGTCTGCTTTTGCCTAATATTATATCACCACATTACATTACTAACACAGTGCCTGGCAGGTAGTAGATGTTTATTATATATTTGTGGAATAAACAAATGAGTGAATATATTACAAAGGATTTTAAAAAAGTAATGAAAGTGGTTATAATGAACATTCATTAATTCTTACTGTGCTAAATAATGTATTATCTAAATTGATCCTTAAAACAACCCTACGAGGTAGACAGCATCATGCCTACTTTACAAAGAAGGCACCATGAGATAAAGTAACTTGCCCCAAATTACAAAAGTACTAATTAATTCCTAAGAAACAAGGCACCTAGAACAAATCTAGGACAAAGTCCTCAAAATACTTGCAGAATGAATAGACAAATGAAGTGATGGAGCTAAGATTCAAACCCAGATCCAACTCCACTCTCTCCTAGAAATCCAAAATCTTATTTAGAAAATGAGGGTTTCCAAAAAATATAAAAGAGCCATGTGGCTTCACCCCTGCTGTTGGAGGGCTCTGAGAACACTGTGTCACTGAAAGAGGAGAAAAAAATAGCTCCGGTTCAATTCCTTTCCACTGAATACAAAAATGGGACAGACTTCCTAGAGATAGTTGCCAAAAGTTCATGTTTTGAGGTATCCTGTCTTTCAATCTTGAAATACATGACAACAGTAGATAAAATACAAGGGGAAACAAAAAAGGTATAGCTTCTCTCCAAACCAAAAACAAGAACTAAAATAGATATTGTTTCTGCTGGGTCTGCTATTAAAGGCAACTGGGAGTTTTCTTAGCTAATAGCATTATTATTATTTTTTAAAAAATATTTATTTACTTATTTTAGAGAGAGAGAGCGCACATGCACTGGGGGCGGGGGGCGCAGGGACAAGGCCAGAGGGAGGAGAAACAGGTTCCCTGCTGAGCGTGGAGCCCTATGCGGGGCTTAATCTCATAACCCTGAGATCAGGATCTGAGCTAAAATCAAGAGTTGGATGCTTAACTGACTGGGCCCCCAGGCGCCTAACAAAGTTTAAGATGAATCCTTAACCGAGTGTTGGGGGTGGGGCTCCTGTTTCCATGAAAAAAGGCTGAAAACAGGTGAAATTTAGACTAATGGCTTATACCATGCTGGTTACCTGGGGAAACCCGAGGTGTGAAACAGACAGCTTCTCAGCTACAACCAGGGCCAAACCATGAGATGACATATGAACTTAGAACACTACAGGATTAGAATTCTGAATCCCCTATGCAAGCTGTGCTGTGGAATGAAGCACTTAACAGGGCCAGGGGTAGAACGACCACAAAATCAGCAGCAGATAGACAGATGGTTTGGAGAGGGGAAGTGATAATTCCATGAGAGGACTTTGCAAAGCAAAATTACAAAAAGACAGAAATGATGTGGAAGAACCCAACAAAATCAACAATCAGGAGATAAATTCACTCTTCACAAACTGAAAATCATAGGACAATGTGAAAAAGACTTTAAAATAATTTGGTTGGAATCTTTCAAGAGATCATAGGAATAGAACCATAAAAACAAAACAGGAAACCAGGACACAAAAGCAGGCATAAAAAAAGCAAAAAGAAAAATCTATGAAAAAGAACCTATTTGGAAACCAGGAAATTAAGATATAAAAATTCCAAGAGATGAGACAAACTCCAGATTATCTGGAGTCCAAGAGGTAATGGATGAATTAGAAGACATCCTGACAATCTCAGAATTCAGAGAAACAGAATGACAAAATATGTCAGAACAACTGAAAGACTTAATAGCAGGATGAGAGAGAGACAAGCAAAAGGGTAACTGGAGATAAATGTATAACCTTGAGTTCATTCATTAAAGAGTGTTCTTAAAAAGCTGGAAAATAAATAAGCATTCAACTTAAACAGGAGACTGGGAAACTCAGTAAGCCTGAAAAAATTAGAAGAAAATTTTAAAATATATATTGTGATCCCCAGAATACTCTTATTTTACTTCCTTTATATACACAGTACATTAAATAAAAGCAATGCATGTATGCAAAACAGTACATGGTAGAAAACAAGCTAAACCTGCTCACTAAGCTAAATGTGCAAATTTAAAAGCACAATTAAAATTCACAGGAAACAAATTGCTCTCTTCATAAAACAATGACTAATACTCCAAAAGAGAACATTTCTGTTCATCAGTGGCACTGTGTTTTGCTAGTTCTTTAGTCTGTTAAAAAACTGCAAGTGTTGATTGGCTCCATAACGTAAAAATTTAAAAAAAGCAATGTTTTATAGCTCATGTACACCAGGGGGAGCTTTTGTCTTTCCTACCTGAGAAGTCTAAATTAACTTGGCCTACCATTGTATACTAATGTTTTTAAACAGCAAACAGCCTGTCAAATACAAGGAAAGGTCATGAGCTAGTTGACATTTTCATTATTTTTAAAGCTATTCCGAATTAAGAAAATGCACTGCAGTGAGTATTTTTTAAGCTTTGATAAGCTAGATACATTGAGGCACAAAATAAAAAAGAAATGCTAGCTTGAGATCCAATATATTACTGCTTACATCACACTCTACAAAGATGTGTACCAACTCTCACTTCCTATACCATACAATAAGAATTTCACCATGTACTAGCTTGTTCAGATAACCTGAAGCAAAACGTGGCATTTTTTTTACTCCGTATACTCGCTTTCTAAAGTTTTTGCCACAGTTTATAAGCTCCATAGCAGAAGTTTTGTGTTCCTCCCTCACACGCAGTGACACAGTACACCTTTATTTATTCAACCACGTTCAACAAGTATTTAAGAGCAATATTTTGTAGCAATTATAGAAATATCTGTGTGAAATTTAGCTTAATATAGAATTTTTACAAGGTTGGTTTATTTAGGCACAAAAATAGGTTATCAGGTGGTTTGATAAAACCAAGAACTGGATAAAGGTGACTAAGGCCGTCTGGTGTGAGACAAATAAGTACTGTTAAAAAAAAAAGGGCATCTCAATCTTCCTTTTATTTCCAGTTCTTAGCACAGCTTCCAGCAGGGAACACACACATACATCAGTGAATAGCCAAAATGAAAATTAAAACAAAACAAAACCCAACTTTCATGGATTTTGATTGGGTTAAATAAAAAGTCTTCATTATTTATGACCATCTCCCTTTCTGAAAGATCCAAACGAATGTTGGAATACCTGCAAAATGGAATTAAATGACCTGACAGTGACAGGGAAAGAAATAAAACCCTTTTTAAAACGCGCCGGCCAGATCTGCAGTATCGAAGGCGCATGATTCAGCGGTCAGGCCCCTTGGGAGGACTGGGCTGGGTTAGGGAGAGGAGAAGGAATTAAAAAACAACCAAAACAAAAAGTGAGAAAGTCATCTGTTGCTATCCTCTTTATAGCTCTAGAAAAATTCCCGAATTTTCACACTTAACTTATTTCACTCAAATCAAGTAACGCCTCAGTCCTCTTAAAAACCATCCTCGGCTCACCAGCAAGGGGCTAACAGCACCTGCAGCAACTTTCCCCTGAGCTCTCAACATTTCAGAGCGCTCAGCTACGTCAGCCCCGCGTTGGAGAAACGAGGTAAGGCCGATTTAAAGAGGTAAAGCGACTGCTCCCGGTCTCTAGCCACCAAGTGGCCGAACCACAACTCGTTTTCCAGCCCTTCAGAGTCCAGATTTCCCTCTCCCTTCATTATTTGGAAACTCACACTCTTCAAACACTAGGGACCGGATCCCGACCCCCAAACAAACGTCGACCGTAGGCGCCCCCACAGCGGGTGGGCTGAGCCTCGCCCCACATTCCCCTCTAGGCGACCCGTCTGCGGACGCACTTGAGGAGGGATTAAACTACAGCCAGCGAATCAGGGAGCTGCTTGGCGCCGGGGACGCTCTCCATCTGACATCACTTCCTTCGGGAACTGGGTCGCGGCGCCACTTCCACAGCCGCACTCCCATCTCCCCCGGAAGCCGTGTTGTTAGTCGAGAATGGCACTCGCAAGAGCCCCTTTTGCGCCCAAAGAAGACCAGAGAGTAGGCAAGTGCCAGCGGCAGTGCCAGGAGACTTACCGAGCTGAGGAGTTGTCAGGGAACTGACAGCACCAACACAGAGCCTTCTCGTAATGGTCTTGATACAGCTCACGAATCTTCCCCAGGAAACTTCAACTCCCAGAGGCAGGGACGGTAGCTATGCGTAGGAGGCTACGGCGCTTACGCCTTTACGTCATCAAACTGCACCACGTTTGGACTTGGCAGTGAAAGAAAGCGGAGGGAGTTCATGTTGGGCGGGGTTTGGAGTTAGAGTTTTTGGAAGGGGAGGTTGTTAGAATGATGTCTGTTTTTCCACCCCGAATCAAGTGTATACTTGCAGGCATGTATTCGTTTATATATTCCTATGGGGATGGAGGAGGGGTGTAAGGCATACCTACTTTTATAAATTTTAAATGCGAAAGAGTGGTGGAGGGCTCTTTAATTCTCTACTGGAGTTGATAGGGAAGCGTATAGTTACGCCTAAACTATAATGTATACGGGAGAAGGTTGTCAGTATCACATGATTTCACACAACTCAAATGGAAAATCAAATTTAAAGAGTGAGTCAAATTCCCAATAAGATGCATTTAAATCTAGAATGTTTAAAAATTTTTTCTTCATTATAGTCGTAAGTCTTACTCTCCATTCATTCCTTGAACTATTTTTCTTACGCTGTTTTGCAAAACATCATGTGACATTTCATTGTTTATAATACGTGACCTTATATGATCTTTTTGCTATATATAGACCAAGTCAACTGAGGGAGAACTGAAACATAATCTAGTAGACTGTCATTTTTAGCTTTTATTTTATCCTACTTCTAATAGGTGATTATTGCAGAATTTGAAGATAAGAATGAGATTTAAATGGATGAATAGAAGACTGCCATATTGGTATGGAAAGAATTGTGAAGTAAATTCTTGATATTTGAACATGTTTAAAAGCTTTAATGAATAGAAAATTAAATTCAGAATTTGAGTTCTCTAGTCACAAAACTGAAGTAATTCTTGCTTTAAACCCTCAAATTTTACTTGAAAAACTGTGTCAGCTATAACACTGTTGTGGATCACTCCTTTGTTTCTTCCTCATCTTACATCTAAAAGATCTCTTAACTGAACATTGACAACAAAGTGTGGATCCATTTCTGATGTTAGTAGGGCATCTTTTTTTCAGCTGCCTCTATATGAGGGCAAAGAGTAGCTGAGTGAGGATTAGTAATTGGATATGTAGCCCTTCACATGTAGGTCATTAAACTCAGGCTGGCATAGTGACGGGCCAAATTTTTCAACAGCTGTTCAGTGCCTCTCAGGATTCTGTTTATGAGTAATAATATATTTTTTCAGTGTTAATATTTGGCATCCTTATATATTTAAAGCAGAATTTTTAAAGTTACCTTAAAAACCCTCATATTGTCATGGTGGAGTCAATAAATTTTCTTTTGACATAGCCATTTTAACTTAGCAGTCATGTGGTGCAAAAATTTAAGTGATTCTACTATCAATACAAAGAAAGCACTGAAAAAGGGCAAGGAAAAAAGGGGGGATTTAATAAAAAATTGAAGCATAATATAGAAAGTACAGGAAAGTAAATTTGTGATATGAAATAATCTTCTTTTCATTGATTTGTAAAATTCATGTATTTGTTTATGTGACACATTGAGTTCATGTTTTTGTCTTAGTACTGTTCATACAGAGATAACTAAATCATAATCTCTGTTCTTGTAAGGAATCCATAGACTAGTGGGAAAGCCAGCAGTAAATAAAGACCTATACAACAGACAGACAATGTACTGTCTGTACATAGATGCCTATGCATGAAAAGGAGCAACTAAATGCTCTTGGAGACAGGGGTTATAGTTTTAGAAATTGAATAATTTTGCTCCATCTTGGAAAGCAAATGGTTTTCCAGATATCGAGAAGAGAAAGGTATTCAAAATATTGGGAGCTATAAAAGCAAAGACATGTCATAATTTGGCACATGATTGAAAAGCTGTGGGTAGGATGAAGAAAAAGGAGGAAAGAATAACCCTAAGGGTTTTTTAATTTGGACAACTATAGGAATGCAATTACGTTAACTGGGTCATTTAGGGAATAGTGGGAGAAAATTGTTTTGGAAAAAATAGTTTGATATTGAATATGTGGGTTCTGAGGAGTATGTAGGATAACTAAGTAGAAACAGATTTAGAAATCATCAGCACATATTTAGTGGTTTGAGTCAAAATAAGAGTCTGAAATCAAAATAAGAGTCTGAAATCAAAAAGATACTAGTTTATGGGTTGCAAACCTGTAATGTCTATGAGGACTAGAAGGTAACAAATGAGAGAAACTATCTGGGAGGAAAGTGTCACAAACCTGAGAGACTATTCTCTGTTTAGTCAGGGCACAGATTCCAAGGAGGAATATGGGCTTCATTACACGAGATCTCAATTTTTAAAGAGCAGCCAGGAAACTGGATTTTTATGTGAAATCTGGTTTTTAAGCGTTGGCGACTATTTTGTTCATTTTTTAAAATAGTGAGCGGGCTAAACAAAACATGTGGACCACAATCAGATAATTGGCAGCCAGTTTGTTAAGTTGGACTATTTGTAGGATGAGAAAGGGGCTCAGATAGAACCAGAATTTTGTAACAACAACAACAAAAAATGGTAATAGATACAGTTATGAGCTCCTCCAAATGTTTGGCCTGAGAACATTGGGCAGTCATCACAAATTGCATTATTTTAAGCCTAGTTCTGTTATTTCATTAAGTCTAAGAGTGTCCTTCAGCAAGCTGGAAGTGGGAAGGTGTGGGAATAGACTAATGATTGTGAGTACATTAATTTCAGGCTAAGAAAGCGACACAAATTAGTTTTTAAATTAGTTGAAAGTTATCTAAAAGGCAGCATCAACATATTATAATCATTTCAGCTTGTATTTTGATTGATTTAAAAATATAGGAAAGGCTTAAAACTTGAAAAAATATAACTTAACCCCCTCCCCAATTAATACATGAATATTGAAGATCTATGAAGACAACTATGGAGGCATTGTAGTCTGAATCTCCTCATAAAAACAGGTAGAACATCTTGGATAGGAAAACAATAATAATAACAAATATAGACCATGGGTATAACATAACTAAGTGAAAAAGAATCCTCATAAAGCTCATAATATGAGCAGGTGGGAACAAACTGTCAACTTAATACCAGTATCTGGGTAGGAAGAAACAGTGGGAAGACAACAGAGCATCTGAAGGCCATGAGAATGGGAGGACCCCCAAACTGCCAACAGGTATTCACTGAAAAGCAAGGGAGATGAATATGAGATCAGGAGCAAAACTGGCTGACTGTAATTTCAGGGTGAGTACAAAGGGAGGAGCAGGAAGGTCTGAAAGTGCTGGAGAGATATGGAGCTTATGAACTCATAAAACTTAATAAACCTGATCTCCCTTCTTGGACAAAGCCCAACACTAAGGAGAAACTTCTGGGAGTAGATCCAAATTGAACAGGACAGGGACAATAGAAGCAAAGAAAAACGCAGGTCCAAATAAAAGTGGGAGAGAAGAGACAGAGCTCAGAAATGACAAGGATACATAGGTGTCATTGTATGAAAACATGAGAAAAGGAAGCCTTAGAATCATGAGGCTAGAAAGTTATTATACCCATCCCTCCCTCTTAAAGGTAAAGAATAACTTATTTAGCTTAAAAATATACCACAAGAAGGATTACAGTTGAATCCTTTTTAAGTTGTTATAGTAAAATATGAAATAGAGAAAAAAGCATATGAAAACTATAACCCAGTACTTCAAACCAAGAGAATTTTTTTTTTTTAATGATAGAAGATAGAACAACATAAAACAACAACAAAGAACTAAAAACCTCAGAAATAAAGTGACTGGAGAAAAGAAGATTTGAAGAGGAGTGACAGAACTCAGAAAAGAATACAAAATATAAAAAGTACACATATATATTTGACCATCTTACTGGGAGTCTTAGTGCAATAAGATAAGAAAAGGAAATAGCTTTCTTAGAGACTACTAGAATAATATATACCAGCAAATTGGAAAACCCAGAAGAAATTGATAAATTCATAGAAACAACCTTGTAAGACTGAATCATGAAGAAATAGAAAATCTGAATAGACCAATTACGAGTAATGAAATTGAAGCAGTAATTTAAAGTCTCCAAAAAATAAAAGTCTAGGACCAGAAAAGTTCACAGGTGAATTCCACCAAGCATTTAAAGAGGAGTTAGCACCTATCCTTCTCAAGTTATTCCATAAAAAATTGAAGAGGGAGGAACAATTCCAAACTCATTTTACGAGGCCAGCATTATCTTGATACCAAAACCAGAGACACCATCAATATTCCTGATGAACACAGATGTAAAAATTCTCAACAAATTATTAGTAAACTGAATTCAACAATACATTAAAAGAATCATAAGTCATGATCAAGTGGGATTTATTCTAGGGATGCAAGGATAATTCAACATCTACAAATAAATGAATGTGATACACCACATTAATAAAACAAAAGATAAATTATATGATCATCTCAGTAGATGTAGAGATTGACAAAATGCAACATCAGTTTATGATAAAAAAAAACTCTTAACAAAGTGTGTATAGAAGGAAATGCCTCTATAAAAAAGGCCACATATGACAAAGTCACAGCTAACATCATACTTAATGTGAAAAACTGAAAACTTTCCCTCTAAGATCAGGAACAAGATAAGGATGTCCACTCTCACCACTTTTATTCAACATAATACTGGAAGTCCTAGCCACAGTAATCAGACAAGAAAAAGAAATAAAAGGCATCCAGATTGGTAAGGAAGAAGAAAACTGTCACAACTTGCAGATATCATGATACTATATATAGAAAACGCTAAAGGCTTTATTTACCAAAAAAACCATTAGAACTATTAAATGACTTCAGTAAAGTTGCAGGATAATATACAGAAAACTGTTGCATTTTGTAACTAATAACTATCTGAGAAATTAAGACAATCCCATTTATTATTGCATCAAAAATAAGATATCTAGGAATAAATTTAACCAGTGAGGTGAAAGACCTGTATTTGAAACACTGTTAGACATTGATGAAAGAAATTGAAGATGACACAGATAAATATATGTACCATGCTCCTGGATTGGAAGAATTAATATCATTAAAATGCCCATACTACCCAAAGCAATTTACAGATTCATTGCAATCCCCACTGAAATACCAAGGGCATTTTGCACAGAACTAGAACAAGTAATCCTTATATTTGAATGGAACCCCAAAAGATCCTGAATAGCCAAAGCAATCTTGAGAAGGAGAGCAAAGCCAGAGGTATCACACTATCTGATACTATACTACAAACCGACAGTATTCAAAACAGTATGGTAATGGCATGAAAACAAACATATAGATCAATGGAACTGAATATATAGTCCAGATGGGTTATATATAACCCATGCATATATAGTCAATTAATTTATAACAAAGGAGGCAAAAATATTCAATGGTGAAAAAAGTCTCTTCCATAAATGGTGTTGGGGAAAACTGGACCACTATCTTACACTATATACAAAATAAATTCAAAATAGTCTGAAGGTTTGGATATAAGTCCAGAAACCATAAAACTCCTAAAAGAAAACATAGGCAATAAGCTTTTGGACATCAATCTTAACAATGCTTTTTTGGGACCAGTCTCCTAGTCCAAGGGCAACAGAAGCTAAAAAAACAAACAAACCAAATGGGATTATATTGAACTAAAAGGCTTTTGCACAGTAAAGGAAACCATGAACAAAATAAAAAGGCAACCCACTGAATGGGAGAAGGTATTTGCAAATCATACATCCAATAAGGGGTAAATATCCAAAATATAAAAGAACATACACAAATTAATATCAAACACCCAAACAACCAGATTAAAAAATGAGCAAAAGACCTGTGTAGACATTTTTCCCCAAGAAAACACTCAGATCCCCAACAGTCACATGAGAAGATGCTCAACAACACTAGTCATCAGGGAAAGGCAAATCGAAACCACAATGAGTTATTACTTCACACCTCATACATAACAATGCTGTTTGATAGCATTTTACCTACAGTAGCGCTTCTTTCAAAGTTGGAGTCAATCATCTCAAACCCTGCTGCTGCTGCTTCATCAACTAAGTTAATGTAATATTCTAAATCTTTTGTTGTCATTTCAATGATCTTCACAGCATCTTCCCCAGGAGTAAATTCCATCTCAAGAAACCACTTTCTTTGCTCATCTATAAGATGCAACTTTTCACCTGTTAAGTTTTTTTTTTTTTCCATGAGATTGCAACAATCCTGTCACATCTTCAGGCTTTGCTTCTAATGCTAGTTCTCTTGCTATTTCCACCATATCTGTAGTTACTTCCTCCACTTAAGTCTTAAGCCCTTCAGAGTACTCCCTAAGGGTTGGGATTGACTTCTTCCAAACTGCTTTTGATGTTGCTATTTTGATCTCTTTCCATGAATCACAAATGTTCTTTTTTTTTTTTTTTTTAAACGGGGGGTGGGGGGTGAAGCTGAATGGGATGCCTATTTTATTTTTATTTTTTTATTTTTTTAAAGATTTTATTTATATATTAATGAAAGACAGAGAGACAGAGAGGGAGAGAAACAGAGGGAGAAGCAGGCTCCCAAGGAGCAGGGAGCCCGATGCAGGACTCCATCCCAGGACCCTGGGATCATGACCTGAGCTGAAGGCAGACGCTTAACCGTCTGAGCCACCCAGGCACCCCACAAATGTTCTTTTTGGCATCTAAATTGGTGAATCCTTTCCAGAAGGTTTTTCATTGACTTTGCTCAGAGTCAGTGGAGAAATTACTTATCTATGGCAGCTATAGCCTGCTGAAATGTATTTCTTAAATAATAAGACTTGGAAGTTGAAATTAGTCCTTGATTCATAGGCTGCAGAATGGATATTGTGTTAATGGGCATTAAAAAAAAAACATGAATCTCATTGTATGTCCCCATCAGAGCTCTTGGGTGACCAGGTGCATTGTCAATGAGCAATAATATTTTGAAAGGAAGACTTTTCTGAGCAGTAGGTCTCAACAGTGGGCTTAAAATACTTAGTAGACCATGTTATAAACAAATAAGCAGATGTGCTATCATCCAGGCTTTGTTATTTCACTGATAGAGCACAGGCAGAGTAGATTTAGCGTGATTCTTAGGGGCCCTAAGATTTTCTGAATGGCAAATGAGCATTGGCTTCAACCTAAAGTCACAAGCTGTAATTAGAACCTAACAAGACAGTCGGCCTGTCCTTTGAAGATTTGAAGCCAGGCATTGACTTCTCTTTAGCTATAAAATTCCTATATGGCATCTTCTTCTGTTTCTTCCGCATTGAAAATCTATTATTTAGTGTAGCCACCTTCATGAATTACTTAGCTAGATCTTCGGGATAACATGCTGCAGCTTCTACATCAGCACTTGCTGCTCCACCTTGCACTTTTTTGTTATGGAGATGACTCTTTTCTTTAAACTTCATGAACCAACCTCTATTAGCTTCAAACTTTTCTTCAAACTTTTCTGCTAGCTTCAACTTTATAGCTTCCTCACCTCTCTCACCCTTCAGGGAATTGGGGAGAGTTAGGATATTGCCCTAGATTAAGCTTTAGCTTGAGGGAATGTTGTGGCTGGTTTGATCTTCTCTCCAGACCTCTCAACCTTTCTTCATATTTGTAAGAAGTCTGTTTCACGTTCTTACCACTCTTGTGTTCAGTGGACTAGCACTATTAATTTCCTTCAAGAACTTTGCATTCACAAGTTGGCTAATTGTTTGGCACCAGAGGCCTAGCTTTCGGCCTATCTTGGCTTTCAACATGCTTTCCTTACTAAACTTAATCATTTCTAGTTTTTTTTTCTTTTTTTTCTTTTTTTATTGTTATGTTAATCACCATATATTACATCATTTGTTTTGGTGTAGTGTTCCATGATTCATTGTTTGTTCATAACACCCAGTGCTCCATGCAGAATGTGCCCTCTTTAATACCCATCACCAGGCTAACCCATCCCCCTACCCTCCTCCCCTCTAGAAACCTCAGTTTGTTTTTCAGAGTCCATCATCTCTCCTGGTTCGTCTCCCCCTCTGACTTACTCCCCTTCATTCTTCCTCTCCTGCTATCTTCTTCTTTTTCTTTTTTCTTAAAATATGTTGCGTTATTTGTTTCAGAAGTACAGATCTGTGATTCAACAGTCTTACACAATTCACAGCGCTCACCGTAGCACATACCCTCCCCAATGTTATCACCCAGCCACCCCATCCCTCCCACCCCCCCACCACTCCAGCAACCCTCAGTTTGTTCCTGAGATTAAGAATTCCTCATATCAGTGAGGTCATATGATACATATCTTTCTCTGATTGACTTATTTCACTAAGCATAACACCCTCCAGTTCCATCCACGTCGTTGCAAATGGCAAGATTTCATTCCTTTTGATGGCTGCATAATATTCCATTGTGTATATATACCACTTCTTCTTTATCCATTCATCTGTCGATGGACATCTTGGCTCTTTCCACAGTTTGGCTATTGTGGACATTGCTGCTATAAACATTGGGGTGCACATACCCCTTCGGGTCCCTACATTTGTATCTTTGTGGTAAATACCCAGTAGTGCAGTTGCTGGATCGAATGGTAGCTCTAATTTCAACTGTTTGAGGAACCTCCATACTGTTTTCCAGAGGGGTTGCACCAGCTTGCATTCCCACCAACAGTGTAGGAGGGTTCCCCTTTCTCCACATCCCCGCCAACATCTGTCGTTCCCTGACTTGTTAATTTTAGCCATTCTGACGGGTGTGAGGTGGTATCTCATTGGGGTTTTGATTTGGATTTCCCTGATGCCGAGCGATGTTGAGCACTTTTTCATGTGCCTGTTGGCCATTTGGATGTCTTCTTTGGAAAAATGTCTGTTCATGTCTTCTGCCCATTTCTTGATTGGATGATTTGTTCTTTGGGTGTTGAGTTTGATAAGTTCTTTATAGATTTTGGATACTAGCCCTTTATCTGATATGTCATTTGCAAATATTTTCTCCCATTCTGTCGGTTGTCTTTTGGTTTTGTGGACTGTTTCTCATTTCTAGTTTTTATTTAAAGTGAGGGACATGTGATTCTTCCTTTCACTTGAACCCTTAGAGGCCATTGTAGGGTTATCAGTTGGCCTAATTTCAATATTGTGTCTCAGAGAACAAGGAGACCCAAGGAGATGGAGAGAGCTGGGGGAATAGCTGGTCAGTGGAGCACTCAGAACACACGCATTTATTTATTAAATTCTCCATCTTCTATAGACGTGATTTGTGGTGCCCTAAAACAGTTACAATAGTAACATCAAAGATCACTAATCACAGATCACTATAAAAATATGTTAATAAGGGAAAAGTTTGAAATAGTGCAAGAATTACCAAAATGTGACACAGAGTCATAGAGTGAGCAAATGCTGTTGGAAAAATGGCACCAATTTGATCTTCAAAGCACAATGAAGTGGAGTGCAATAAAATAAGGTATGCAAGTATCTTAGTTAATAATAATGTATCAATATTGGTTTGTTAATTTAAAAAACCCAAAATAAATCTTACAAATAATGTAAGAGAATAATAGGAATAACTAGGTGCAGGCTATATGGGAAATCTCTGGACTGCCTTAGTAATTAAAATCAATTTGATCCAAATTTAAATTTTGTTTTCTTTACAGTAGTCTATTGAAAGAGAGTCATCATTTCTCTCCTTTAAATGCTAGAAATTCAGTTTTGTTTTGTTTTGTTTTTTTGTGGCCAAAGATAATGTAAAGTTAGACTACTCTGAGGGAACTGTCAGGTTATTATTGAATCATAAGGATTTGTTGTTGTCAAATATGTGTATGTGTGGAGGTGGGGGTGAGGGTAAAGTTTGTTTAATAACTTCATTTTGGAAGAATTACTATCCTTTTCGGAGAGCCTTAGATTTCAAATGTTTCAAACCTAAGTCTCAAGTTTATTCTTGTTAAGGAAAGACATTTAGTTTTAGGCACTTAGGTTTTTATTTTTTCAAAGAGAATTCTTAAGGTATACCTTTTAAAATAGTTTATGTACTCTCCTATAATTTTGCCTTGGTATAAAAGAGATCATCACATCATAAGAGTATTTTCAACCTAACAGAATTAATTTTGCAAGACCTCTTGAAAATTCTAACTTCTTCACTGAATTGAAAATGCTATTAGGGGCGCCTGGGTGGCTCAGTTGGTTAAGCGACTGCCTTCGGCTCAGGTCATGATCCTGGAGTCCCGGGATCGAGTCCCGCATCAGGCTCCCTGCTCAGCAGGGAGTCTGCTTCTCCCTCTGACCCTCTTCCCTCTCGTGCTCTCTATCTCTCATTCTCTCTCTCTCAAATAAATAAATAAAATCTTTAAAAAAAAAAGAAAAGAAAATGCTATTAGACTTTATTATGACCACTTAGGGGTAACTGGAAGTGGTCCTTCTAAATTTTTTTCCTATTAATGTCATTTTTTTAAAATTTTTTATTGTTATGTTAATCACCACATATTACATCATTAGTTTTTGATGTAGTGTTCCATGATTCATTGTTTGTACATAACACCCAGTGCTCTATGCAGAACGTGCCCTCTTTAATACTCATCACCAGGCTAACCCATCCCCCCACCCCCCTGCCCTCTAGAACCCTTAGTTTGTTTTTTCAGAGTCCATCGTCTCTAATGGTTCGTCTCCCCCTCTGACTTACTCCCCTTCATTCTTCCCCTCCTGCTATCTTCTTCTTTTTTTTTTCTTAACATATATTGCATTATTTGTTTCAGAGGTACAGATCTGTGATTCAACAGTCTTGCACAATTCACAGCACTCACCATAGCACATACCCTCCCCAATATCTATCACCCAGCCACCCCATCCCTCCCACCCCACCCCCCACTCCAGCAACCCTCAGTTTGTTTCCTGAGATTAAGAATTCCTCATATCAGTGAGTCACATGATACATGTCTTTCTCTGAATGACTTATTTCGCTCAGCATAACACTCTCCAGTTCCATCCACGCCGTTGCAAATGGCAAGATCTCATTCCTTTTGATGGCTGCATAATATTCCATTGTGTGTGTGTGTGTGTGTGTGTGTGTGTGTGTGTGTGTGTGTGTGTGTATACCACATCTTCTTTATCCATTCATCTGTCGATGGACACCTTGGCTCTTTCCACAGTTTGGCTATTGTGGACATTGCTGCTATACACATTGGGGTGCACGTACCCCTTCGGATCCCTACATTTGTATCTTTGGGGTAAATACCCAGTAGTGCAATTTCTGGATTGTATGGTAGCTCTATTTAATGTCATGGTTTTTTTTTCCCTAAGAACAGAGTAAGGTGTTCTATGTTATAAAGACTTTTTTTTTTCTCTATAGCTATCTTATAGCCTGACTTATTATATCTGGTAGGGTAATACATTTCCTTCCAACCTCTAGTGGGTGAAGTTCATTATCTTCCAATCTATGAAAATGAGTTAACTCCTAATAACCTCTGATACTCAACAGAAACACAACTGCACTTTGGAATTAGTCATTCATCTTTATGTTATAGTCTCTTATTTGTCACCACAAAATAGTTGTATAGCAGATATGCCAAAGTGTCATGTACTACCAATAGAATTTCTTTGCAATAGAATTGTTTTAAAATCTATTATTTTATTTTGACCTGGTTAGCTCAGATCAATTTTTTCCCCTGTATGTTCAGCCTGGAACATCTAAACACAACAGTCAAGTGCTCTGTTAGTCACTGTACAAAATTGTGATGGACTTACTAAAGTTAGTGGCAGTTCCAATTAATATTTCTCTGTCATCATTAAGAAATCAATTTTTCCACTTCCTATCTGTAATATTTTTTGAGTAAAGGAGAATAATGATTAGGTTTTAAGGTTTATTTTTCTATATTTCTTAAGTTATTTTTACTAAATTAAGCCAAGCCTCATTTTTCTAATATGTAAATTGATTGTCAGGATATAGTATAAAAAATCTAAAGTGCTTAGCATAGTGTATTATACATAGTAATTGTTTCATAGATGGCAGCTCTTGTCATTTTTATACTGTGCAGTGCTTCTGTCCTGCTTCACATGGCATGTAAAATAGGTGATGAGTTTGGGGAGATATCTTCCACATATATTATACCACATTTGCTCTACTTGATCCACTGAGCAAGAGAGGAGAATGCCTCTTCTTTGGCACACAAAATTCACTGAATATGGAAGAGTTTGGCATTCTCATTTTGTTTCACAAGAAAGTCTTAAGTCTTTCAAATGTCTTTGTACAAAGTAAAAGTTATAAGCAAAATATAAAAGGATGATGTTATTTATTACTAACAGAAACAGGCTTCTTTGAACATCCTATGCTGAAATGACTGTTTAGTACTGTGATTCATAGAAGCTTTCTAGTCCAAAGCAAATGCTCAAATGAAACAGCATTTATTTTATTAGGCAATACTGATACATCTTTTATTGGTTGGACTCTGGTAAACACTTGACAACAAATGGTACTTTACCCAAAGAGACACGTATCATACATGCATAGCATAGTCTAACCACAAGTTCTATGTAACTGTGAGCCTCAAATGGAAATACAAAAGACAGTTTTCATAGAATCACATATGAATCAAACCAGTCTTTAATTTAAATATATAAGAATGTAAAGTTTATATGTCAGTAATGGCTTTATATAACTATGTATGTAATGCAGATACTGTGGAGCACATAGAAATCCATTCAAATGTAAAGCAGCAAAGCACTTTCATATTACCTTGTATTTATATTTCCTGTTATTCATAAAAACTTATATTTCTTCAACAAACATTTTTCTAGGAATGGCCTTTTCTGTTTACCCCAGGAAAACTTACTATTTATACTTTTAAAGTGGTAGTCACAGCCAAACATTTTATTTTTGTATAGGTACTTTAGCCATGATTTGTATATGAAACTTAGGATAGCAAATAAAGTTTTAATCTCAATAGATGATAAAGACAAACAATTTTCATCCTTCAGTTCTTTATACAAAAATGTATTTCAAGAGGTAATATGCTTAACTTGGGAGGTTTAAAAATTTTATATTTCATTTTATGACCCTATTAAGTTGGCTGTTTTTTATCTGGGTTATCTAAAAGATACAAGTTTAGGGTTAGGAGTCTAGAAAAGGGTTTTGAGAAAGAGGAGGGAAGATTTAAGAACCCATTTTATACTTAAACATGGCTGTAAGTATTTTCAAGTTCATTCAAATAGCCCTTCACCAGTACCTTATTCCCTGACAAAACATCCCCACAGGCACCCCCGGCCCACACCAACCGGCTCATTTTAGTAGGTTTTGCTCATAGCAGGTTTCTCTTGCAGGAGTTTTCAAGGACAAGAGTTGGTTCAGTTAGTATAGTCTTAGCCATA